>NC_051069.1:112041866-112369152 GCF_004664715.2 Peromyscus leucopus | reverse complement strand
TAACCTCCTGTACCTTATCAGACCACCATGCCTTAAAGTTAGACCTCAACAACAACAAAAATTACAGAAAACCTACAAACTCATGGAAACTGAATAATGCCCACCTGAAACATCAATGGGTCAAGGAAGAAAAAAAGAAAGAAATCAAAGATTTCCTAGAATTCAATGAAAATGAAAGTACAACATACCCAAACTTATGGGACACTATGAAAGCAGTGCTAAGAGGAAAATTCATAGCTCTAAATGCACACATAAAGAAGATGGAGCAATTCCAGACTGATGAATTAACAGCACAACTGAAAGCTCTAGAACAAAAAGAAACAAACTCACCCAGGAGAAATAGACGCCAGGAAATAATCAAATTGAGGGATGAAATCAATAAAATAGAAAACAAGAGAACAATACAAAACATCAATGAAACAAAGAGTTGGTTCTTTGAAAAAAATCAACAAGATAGACAAACCCTTCTCCAAACTAACCAAAAGGCAAAGAGAGAGCATCCAAATTAAAAAAAATCAGACATGAAAAGGGAGACATAACAACAGACAATAAGGAAATCCAGAGAATCATCAGATCATACTTCAACAACCTGTACTCCACAAAAATGGAAAACCAGGAAGAAATGGACAATTTTCTGGATAAATACCACACACCAAAATTAAATCAAGCCCAGATAAACAATTTAAATAGACCAATAACCCCTAAAGAAATAGGAACAGTCATCAAAAGTCTCCCAACCAAAAAAGCTCAGGACCATATGGTTTCAGTGCATAATTCTACCAGACTTTCAAAGAAGAACTAATACCAATACTCTTCAAATTGTTCCACACAATAGAAACAGAAGGAACACTACCAAACTCTTTTTATGAGGCTACAATTACCCTGATACCCAAACCACACAAAGATGCAACAAAGAAAGAGAACTACAGACGAATCTCCCTCATGAACATTGATGCAAAAATACTCAACAAAATCTTGGCAAACCGAATCCAAGAATACATCAAAACAATTATCCATCACGACCAAGTAGAATTCATCCCAGGGATGCAAGGATGGTTCAACATACAAAAATCTGTCAATGGAATACACCATATAAACAAACTGAAGGGAAAAAAACACATGATCATCTCCTTAGATGCTGAAAAAGCCTTTGACAAAATCTAACACCCCTTCATGATAAAGGTTTAGAGAGATCAGGAATACAAGGAACATTGCTAAACATAATAAAGGCAATTTACAGCAAGCCAACAGCAAACATCAAATTAAACGGAGAGAAACTCAAAGCGATACCACTAAATTCAGGAACAAGACAAGGCTGTCCACTCTCCCCATATTTATTCAATATAGTACTAGAAGTTCTAGCTAGAGCAATAAGACAACAAAAGGAGATCAATGGGATACAAATTGGAAAGGAAGAAGTCAAACTTTCACTATTTGCAGGTGATATGATAGTATACATAAATGACCCCAAAAACTCTATCAGGGAACTCCTACAGCTGATAAACTCCTTCAGTAAAGTGGCAGGATACAAGATCAACTCAAAAAAATCAATAGCCCTCCTATACACAAATGATAAAAGGGCTGAGGAAGAAGTCAGAGAAACATCACCCTTTACAATAGCCACAAATAATATAAAATACCTTGGGATAACACTAACTAAACAAGGGAAGGACCTTTTTGATAAGAACTTTAAATCTCTAAAGAAAGAAATTGAAGAAGATATCAGAAAATGGAAGGATCTCCCATGCTCATGGATAGGTAGGATTAACATAGTAAAAATGGCAATCTTACCAAAAGCAATCTACAGATTCAATGCAATCCCCATCAAAATCCCAACACAATTCTTCACAGACTTGGAAAGAAAAATACTCAACTTCATATGGAAAAACAAAAAGCCGGGCGGTGGTGGCGCACGCCTTTAATCCCAGCACTCGGGAGGCAGAGGCAGGTGGATCTCTGTAAGTTCGAGGCCAGCCTGGGCTACCAAGTGAGTTCCAGGAAAGGCGCAAAGCTACACAGAGAAACCCTGTCTCGAAAAACCAAAAAAAAAAAAAAAAAAAAAAAGACCCAGCATAGCTAAAAGAATCCTATATGATAAAGCAACCTTTGGAGGCATCACCATCCCTGACCTCAAACTCTACTGTAGAGCCGTAGTAATAAAAGCAACTTGGTACTGGTATAAAAACCGACATACAGACCAATGGAATCAAATTGAAGACCCTGACATTAATCCATGCACATATGAACACCTGGTTTTTGACAAAGAAGCCAAAACTATACAATGGAAAAAAGAAAGCATCTTCAACAAATGGTGCTGGCATAACTGGATGTCAATATGTAAAAGATTACAAATAGATCCATATCTGTCACCATGCACAAAACTCAAGTCCAAGTGGATCAAAGACCTGAACATAAATCCAGTTACACTAAACTTAATAGAAAAGAAAGTAGGAAGTACTCTTGAACACATTGGCACCGGAGACCATTTCCTAAATATAACACCAATAGCACAGACCCTGAGCACAACAATTAATAAATGGGACCTCTCGAAATTGAGAAGCTTTTGCAGGGCAAAAGACACGGTCAATAAGACAAAAAGACAGACAACAGAATGGGAAAAGATCTTCACCAACCCCACATCTGACAGAGGATTGATCTCCAAAGTATATAAAGAACTCAAGAAACTAGACATCAAAATACTAAACAGTCCAATTTAAAAATGGGCTAAAAAGCTAAACAGAGAATTCACAAAACAAGAATCACAAATGGCTGAAAGACACTTAAAGAAATGCTCAACATCCTTAATCATCAGAGAAATGCAAATCAAAACGACTCTGAGATACCACCTTACACCGGTCAGAATGGCTATGATCAAAAACACCAACGACAGTCAATGTTGGAGAGGATGTGGAGCAAAGGGAACACTCCTCCACTGTTGGTGGGAATGCAAGTTTGTACAACCACTGTGGAAATCAGTATGGCAGTTTCTCAGAAAATTAGGAATCGAACTACCTCAAGACCCAGCCATACCTCTCTTGGGTCTATACCCAAGGAATGCTGATTTATACCATAAAGATACATGCTCAACTATGTTCATAGCAGCACTATTTGTAATAGCCAGAACCTGGAAACAACCTAGATGCCCATCAACTGAAGAATGGATGAAGAAAATGTGGTACATATACACAATGGAGTACTACTCAGCAGAGAAAAACAATGAAAGCATGAAATTTGCAGGCAAATGGATGAAACTAGAAAAAATCATCCTGAGTGAGGTAACCCAAACCCAGAAAGACAATCATGGTATGTACTCACTCATAAGTGGATTCTAGATATAAAATAAAGAACAATCAGACTACAACCCACAGAACCATGGAGACTATATATATAGCATGGAGGTCCCTAGGACAACTGTGGCTTATAATAAATTTCGCTTTTACTCAATTACTGAGCAAGCCTCAATGAAATATCTCACTATTAAGATAAGAATACATACTCTATCAAGCTGATAATAGAAAAAGAAATAAATTAATTAATTTTAAACAATAAAAAGAAAAGAAAAAGAAAAAGAGAAGTGGATGAAATCTACATGAGCTGACTGGGTGTGGGGGTGTGTGGCAGAGGGAGAGGCATGAGGAATGAGAACATAGGGAAATGGGAGAGTCGAGCTAGAACAGGGCAGAGTGGGAGGGCAGGGAGGAGATACCATGATAGATGAGGACATCATGGGAAAAGGAAGAGGCAGGGTGCTGGGGATGCTCTCAGGAACCCACAAAGATGACACCACCTTGGACTGCTGGCAGTGGTCCAGAGAGTGCCTGGACTGGTCTACTCTGGTAACCAGTCTAGCAAATACCTGTGGAGGTATTGTGTTCCCCAAAATATTGTGTACCTTAATAAACTTACCTGGGGTCAGAGAACAGACAAGCCACTAGTTAGGCAGTGATAGCACACGCCTTTAATCCTAGCATTCCAGAGATAGAAATCCCTCTGGATCTCTGTGAGTTCAAGGCCACGTTGGAAATAGCCAAGCATGGTGACACGCCTTTAATCCCAGAAAGCCAGCCTTTAATCCCAGGGAGTGGTGGTAGAAACCAAAAAGATATATAAGGCGTGAGGACCAGAAACTAGAGGCATTTGGCTGGTTAAGCATGTGGCTGGTTAAGCTTCAGGCTTTCAAGCAGCAATTCAGCTGAAAGCCATTGGGATGAGGACTCAGAAGCCTCCAGTCTGAGGAGACAAGACCAGCTGAGGATCCGGTGAGGTGAGATAGCTGTGGCTTGTCCTGTCTCTCTGATCTACCAGCATGGACCCCAATAACTCGGCTTGGGTTTGATTTTATTAATAAGAACTTTTAACATTCCTGCTACAAATACCCTATCATCATAGAGCCTTTGTCCAGTGGCTGATGGAGGCAGATGCTGAGATCCACGGCCAGGTGCCAGGTTGAGCTCTGGGAATCCAATCGATGAGAAAGAGGAGGGAATTCTGCAGGCGAGGGATGTTGAGATCATGACAGGAAGAAGTGCAGAGATGACTGGCTACACTAGTGAAAGCCCATGAACTGTGGACTGGTGGCTGGGGAGCCCCCATGGGACTGGACTAGGCCCTCTGGATACGGAAGACAGTTGTTTGGCTCAAACTGTTTGGGGAGCACCCAGGCAGGGGGATCAGGATCCGTCCCTGGTGCATGGGCAGGCTTTTGGGAATCTGGTGCCTGAGGTGTGGCACCTTGCGCAGCCTTGGTACAGTGGGAAGGGGCTTGGACCTACCTAGGCTCAGTGTGCCGGGCTCTGCTGACTCCCCATGGGAGACCTTGATTTGGGGCATGTGGGGATGTGGGGTGGCTTGGGAGGGAGGGCTGGGAGATGGGAGGAGGGAGGAGGTGGGATCTGTGGGTGGTAGGTAGAGTGAGTAGAAAATTTCTTAATTAAAAAAACAAAAATAGCCCTCTCCTGTTCGGCTCCTGAGTTTGAAGCGGCGATCTCGGACGCCAGGTCTCTCGTTTTCATCACATAGACACCTCTACTGCAAAGATGGTCAAAGTACCTAAAACCCGGAGGACTTTCTGTAAGAAATGTGGCAAGCATCAGCCTCACAAAGTGACCCAGTATAAGAAGAGCAAGGATTCCCTGTACGCCCAAGGAAAGCGGCGCTACGATCAGAAGCAGAGTGGTTACTGTGGGCAGACAAAGCCAATTTTCCGAAAGAAAGCCAAAACCACAAAGAAGATTATGCTCAGGCTTGAGTGTGTCGAGCCCAACTGCAGATCCAAGAGGATCCTGGCCATTAAGAGGTGCAAGCATTTTGAACTGGGAGGAGACAAGAAGAGAAAGGGCCAAGTGATCCAGTTCTAAAACTTGTGTTTTCTGAGAGGAAAATACTGAAGCAGTAGGAAAATTGCCTGTTAGAAAATAAAGTTATTGTTACTGATAAAAAAAAATAAGTAAATAAATAAAAATAAAAATAAAGAAATAGTTATATCCAGAACAACTTGTAAAACTTTAAATACATTATTGAGTATTTTTAGTTATGAGGGGAAGTCACATCTATGGAACAGTTTTGCTTATGGAAATCAGACAGGTAAAGTAATGCTGTCATAAAATGTAGATGCTCCTGTTTACTCTAAAGGCAGTGGAACTTTGGAGAATGGAGCCTAAAAATGAGGCTGACTAAAGTCTCACCAACAGGCAACTTTATTCAGAACATCAGACAATTTGTGCTTTGTGTGTTAAGAAAGATCACATGAGGGCTGGAGATGGCTCAGAGGTTAAGAGCACTGGCTGCTCTTTCAGAGGACCTGAGTTCAGTTCCCAGCAACCACATGGTGGCTCACAATCATCTGTAATGAGATCTGGTGCTCTTTTCTGGTATGCAGGCAGACATGCAGGCGAACACTGTATACATAATGAATAAATCTTGAAAAAAGAAAGAAAGATCACACGAGGAAAGCTCTTATGAGTTCAAGCTGTATGTAATACAAGGATAAGCTGCATGTGGCAAAAATATATTTTTCCATAGAAGCATGTAAACAAATAACAATAGCCAGTTGGAATGAATAATCTGAAGTAAACTCACTCCTATTCGATACACCTGGGAGGGGCACAAAAGCACAATCCAAGAACAATTCTGTGTTTTGAAGAAACTGAGGTCACAAGACTCTTGTCGTTTTCTTGGAGTTTCCTCACAAGCACTCAGAATTTTTTTTTTTTTGAGAATATTTCTTCTTTTGTTTATTTATTTTATGTGCATTGGTGTTTGCCATGGGTGTCAGTTCCCCTGAAACTAGAATTACAAATAGTTGTGAGCTGCCATGTGGGTGCTGGGAATTGAACCTAGGTCCTCTGGAAGTGCAGTCAGTGCTCTTAACTACTGAGCCATCTCTCCAGCTCCAACACTCAGAATTCTAACACAACTCCATTCTTGGACTGTGCTCCTACACTCCTCCACCCACATTGTGGTTACATCCTGCTGAACCCACTGTAAACTGAAGAAAACCCTAAATTGAAATGCATTTGTTACACCTACCTTCCTGACCGTCACAGTCAGAGTAGCAGGTCACTGATCATCCCAGAGGCCATGTGACCAACGGGTGCCCCTCATCTCCAGAGAGTATCCTGCTTCAGATTGCTTGCCCACAAAATCTTAGAACTCAAGCTATAGCTTCTACAGAATTCATTTTGCTTTCACACCATTGTAGAGTCAGAAGACCCTAAGCTGTACAGGTCAGCCAGGGAGCTGTCTACATACAGTTGAATGCCAGTTTTCTCCATGTTGACATAGCTTTACTTTGGTTTCTGTGGATTTCATGTAAAGCAAGATGTTTCTCAATAATTCTCTGGAGCTAGTACTAAGTTATATCTCAGACAAATCTTTTGCTGTTTCTAGGCACAACAGTGGTGATTATGGAAGGTGTCCACTTTCTCAACAATAGGCTGGAGAGAAAGGGACATTCCATCTTTGTACATTTGACATTAAACATGTGTGGTGATGTTGTGTCCCCCAATATATTGTGCACCTTAATAAACTTATCTGGGGTCAGAGAACAGAACAGCTGCTAAACAGATATAGAGGCCAGAAAATGGTGGCCCACATGCCTTTAACCCTAGCATTCAGGAGGCAGAGATCCATGCTGATCTCTGTGAGTTCAAGGCCACACTGGAAATAGCCAGGCATGGTGACACACACCTTTAATCCCAGGAAGTGATGGCAGAAAGCAGAAAGGTATATAAGACGTGAGGACCAGGAACTAGAGCCTGGTTAAGCTTTTAGGCTTTTAGCAGCAGTTCAGCTGAGACTCATTCAGATGATGACTCAGAGGCTTCTGATTTGAGGAAATGAGATCAGCTGAGGAATTGGCGAGGTGAGGTTAGCTGTGGCTGGTTCTGTTTCTCTGATCTTTCAGCGTTCACCCCAATACCTAGCTCCGGGTTTGCTTTTATTAATAAGAGTCTTTAAAATTCATGCTACAACCACAAAACTTTCTGCTTATTCCAGAAACATAGCCACCTTTAACTCCGATCTGAGATATAAGAAGAAGCATTTGGTTTTTACCAGTTGTCACTGTAGATAAACTTAAAGCAAGTGTCTGTGGCTGGGCTTTTCTCTCATTTTCTGGTTGCAATTACAGGCCTCTCTCTACATAAGACTTCTCCTTGCTTTGTGAACAGACTAATTTAGAAAATGAAAAGATAATACCAAACAGACTTCACATCAAAAACAGTAAAACGAGGCACATGTGGTAGCAGTGTGTGCCTAAATTCCCACTATTTGGGAGGCTAAGGCAAATGGACTATAGCTCTGTGAATTCCAGGACTAGGCTGCATAGTGGAATCCTGTTTCAAAAAACAAACAACAAAATCCTGTAAAAAGATAAAGGAAGATCATTGTTTAATGATAAAAGATCAATTATTTTTAAAAGATTATTCATACAACAGCTATAGAACATACATTCTCATCAGCACATTGAGCTTCCCCCAAATAGACCATATCTTAGGGCACAAAACAAATCTCAAATAATATAATTGTAATTAGAAGTCAACATGAGCCAGGTGGCTGAAGAAGGGAGACTGAAGACCTAACCTAAGCAAGCAACTTAGCTAAACCCCATCTCAAAAGGAGTGTGTGGGGGGGGGGCGGAGCAATGGCTCAGCAGTTAAAAGCTCTGGCTGTTCTTGCAGATAACCTGGATCCAGTTTCCAGCACCCAAATAGTGGTTCACAACCACCCATAACTCCAGTTCCAGGTACATATATGATAGAGATGATATAACTATACACCTGCATGAAGGCAAAACACACACATAAAATAAAAATAATTTTTTTTTAAAGAAAAGAACTGCAACAACAACAACAAAAATCCAAGGCCTTGCAAACAGAGCTAAGGAATTTGGACTTTCTCATACCAGGAAACTAGAAACTTCGATGATTAATTAACAGTGGACTCACCAGGATGAGCAAATGATTGAAAATTGTATAACCTTCTTAGTTGGCAGAGTAAGACTATAGAACCCTGGCTAGAGCTGTCCTCCCTTTCTCTCCTTCCTCCAGAATTCTGGTGACACAGTTTGATAAGTCTTTTGTATTCTGTTTCTGGTAGGCACAGTGAAGTTCCCACCCACAGGCAGTCATCCATTAGCCAGAACGGCTTTCTGGGAATACTCAGGTGGGGTTAAGCTGGACTGAATCACTTGCACTGGGAATCTGGACACCCCAGAGAACTGAGCTTCATCCCCTTTGGTGAGGCAATCCTTAAATACAGTTATTACTGAGGTCTGAGTGATGTGTAAATTATAAATCAGACACAATACTCAAAACTCACCATTTCTGATTACTTGCTGTCCCTTACTGTCACTTATGCTCTTAAGGCTACCCGTGTCATTGTATGTACAAGGTGGGAACCCAACATAAGGGTGTCCTGTTGTATTGGTAGCTCAGAATGTGCCCTAGTGGGAGTGTTTATACTATGGAAATTGACACGCACATTGATCAGAATTTTTCTACAGTTTATAGCTAAACACTTTCCCATTCACCATCAGCCTCCAGCAGATGCAATCATATCTTTGTGAAATTTTTTTGCAGACACCCTTAATAGCAGTCTGAGGAGCCCAGAAATCCTGGAGTTTGAGAGACATGAGACAGAGAAAAGTATGTGGCCAAAGGTCAGTGGGAGGGCATGCACTGGCCACCTGTGAGGTTGAGGCAGAGGGCGGCACCAGTCAAGCAGGGAAGACCCACATCAGGGACTGATAGGGCATAAAGCTGATTCCAGGGTCCTGGAGACAGACAACAGAAAACATAGGGGCCTGGAATCCAGAAGAAAGCACAGGAGTTGCCCATTCTACGCTGAGAGCTGTCTCAGAAGATGGAATCACCTTCAGCACACGTGGTCTCCCTGACAGAGGATGAGGAGCTGCAGCCCTGCGGAGGCTCTGTGTGCCAGCACCCAGGAAGACTGGGGTCAACAGAGTATGCCCAGCCTGGAGTTGTGGAGAAAGTGCGGCCAAAGTGGGACACCCCCCTGCAGTTCTTACTAGTTTGTGTCTCCTATGCTGTGGGCCTAGGCAATGTCTGGCGCTTCCCCTACTTGTGCCAGATGTACGGTGGAGGTGAGTGCGTGTGCGGTGCAGCCTGTCTCCATCACTGAGTGCTTCACACCTAAAATTTTCACCTTCCTGGAATATGCGCAAATTATAGGACTACTAGATGTCACCTCCAAAGAGCTGACCCACAGTCCAGCCAAGAAGGAAGGTTTGGGCTTTGCTTCCACATACAGCACTTTTGCTGTGCTATCTAAAACATCTTTGCCTAACCCGAAGTTTCAAAGGTTTTCTGTTTCTTCTCTAGGTTTTTAGAGAAAGAGGGGAGGAAGAGGGGGAGGAGAGGGGGAGAGGGGGGAGGGGGAGGAGAGAGGGGGAGGGGGAGGAGAGAGGGGGAGGGGGGGAGGAGGAGGAGAGACAGAGGGGGGGAGAGGAGGAGGAGAGAGGGAGAGGAGGAGAGAGAGAGGGGGAGGAGGGGAGAGAGAGGGGGAGGAGGAGAGAGAGAGGGGAGGAGGAGAGAGAGAGGGGGAGAGGGGGGAGGGGGAGGAGAGAGGGGAGGAAGAGGAGAGGGGGAGAGGGGGAGGAGGAGAGAGGGAGGGGAGGAGGAGGAGAGAGAGAGGGGAGGAGGAGAGAGAGGGGAAGAGGAGAGAGAGGGGGAGGAGGGGAGAGAGAGGGGGGAGGAGGAGAGAGAGGGGGGAGGAGGAGGAGAGAGAGGGGAGGAGGAGGAGAGGGGGGAGGGAGGGAGGGAGGGGGAGAAGGAGGAGAGGGGGGAGGGAGGGGAGAGGGGGGAGGAGGAGAGAGAGAGGGGAGGAGGAGGAGAGGGGGGGAGGGGAGGAGAGGGAGGGAGGGAGGGGGGAGGGAGAGGGAGGAGGAGAGAGACCGTGAGGAAGACAGAGGAGAGAGCGAGCAGTGGAAGGGCACACCCTCTTTTTAGGCTGGGACGCCATAGCAGGCTGATGATGTAATAAGGACATAGTCCTTACATGAGGTATGTGCTGTCCCCTCTAAGGCTTTCACTGTTCTCTTCCTCATGTGGCTACAGGGCTCTGCATGACCTCTGTGCCAGCTGTTCCACTTCTGGGACCTTTGGGCCACCTGAATTCCACATCTTGGTTTAGGAAAGGACACTGGTTACCACCCAAGGCCCACAATAGACTGAGCAGTGCTTTAAGAGCAGAATGTCTTATGACAGTTTAAGACTGTGCTAGGGTTCCTCTGCAAAGCCGGCTCTGAGATGACTGTTTCCTGTTCCTGGAAGACATTGTGAGGAAAAATGGCAGGGAGGTTGGGTGGAGGGAGGAGCATCTAAACAGTCAGAATAGGGGAAAAGGGAGGATCCCAGGTACTCTATCAAATACCCAAGTGAGTGGAGACTGACAGCCTTAGGGCCACTCTCATCCCAAAGGGATAAAGCGATTGCTTTTCCTTTCCCTGCAGCTTGGTTTTCTCTTCCTGGGAACCAAGCTCCATGATACCCTAGATGACTGCCAGCACCCTTATTACATTTATTGGCATCTCTCATCCATGACTTGAGAATACCTCTACATGGGGCCATATACCTGACTCAAAATTGTGGAGAAGGACATGAAAGTGTTTATTGACTGTCCTGGCACTCTGAGGGCCCCTCAAGTGAAGGAACCCTCCCCAACTAGCATGGTGAGAAACCTAGACAGCTCCCACCTCCACCAAGAGTAAGGGAAGTAGGGCTTCTGGTGGTGCAAGGTGGTGGATCTCATCTGGCTATCCATGATAGTTAGGGTAGAGAGTTAAGCCACAACTCCTAAGTCAAGAGACACTGGACTCCAAGGAACCAAATATCTTCCAGAGGAGGAAGGGTGGGAGGGGTAGATTTCCTCCCTCCTCTTCTTGATTGCTTCCTTACCCCATGCCCGGCTCTTGAGCTATGAATAGCCAAGTGTATGCACCTGGAGGTAGGCTGTCTTGGGTAGGGAAGATTTGCTCAGCTTTTTCTTGAGCTGTTCTAGCACATAGGCAAAACCTGAAGTAGTCCTGAAGTTTTCCAGTGTAGAGGAAAGAAAGTGATACCAAGCTTGCTTTTGAGTTTGAGGTGGGAAGTATCTGGAATTCAAATGGAGCTGGTGAGTGAGCTAGCAGAGCAGGTTCTGTAGCTGTGTAGGAAATCCTTGTTGGGCGCTGGCGCCCTAAGGGACTTTAGCTGTTTGCCCAGAACTCACATATTGTTCAATGACCCCCTCCAAACACATGCCCCTTCCTTAGCCCAGGCTCCCCCATGTCCCTGGTGAAGAGTAAAGCTCTCTGCTGGCCTTACAAAAGACACTGGGCTATGGACATCTCCAAGCTGTTGGGTGGGTGAATGAGGAAGAAAGTGGTAAGAGCACTTAGCTGAGGGCTGTGGGTAGGGCTGCTGACATCTTAAACAGTCATGAGGCCCAGGTTTCCATTCCCAGGGTCGAAACTGTTATGATATATGCACACGGAGGGGGAGTTGCTGAGGGTATCCCCTGCACACAGGGAAACATGCTGGGCAGATGCAGGGGGGCGGCAGAGCATGGGAAGTCATTCACACCCAGGGGCTCAGTCCACGTGGAGTTTATTATAATGGAGAGATGAAGGGAACGATAGAAAAAAGGAAGAAAGAGAAGAGAGAGAAAGGGGGGGTGTGTGTGATGTTTTTTTAGCGGTGCTCTTACCCTCCGAGGAAAAGTCACGAAACACAATAGAATCCACTAACAAGAGTTTTATTAAGACAAGGAGAAAGGGAGAGATGTGATCAGGCCTGCAGAAGGACACATGTAACAGGGGGAGGGAAACATGGGGCCTGTCTTTTAAGGGCCAGCTCACACCTGTGCACACCATGGAGGCTATATATATATAGCATGGAGGTCCATAGGACGACTGTGGCTTATAATAAATTTCGGTTTTACTAAAAAAAAAAAATTAAAATTAAAAAAAGAATTTAGAATTTTGGCTTAAAGAAATGAGGTCATTAGTCTGCACTCCATGGCAATTACAAGGACTGGCTTAAGAAAAATGTATGTCTAATCAGAGCTTTTGTTTTTTGCCTGTTATTCTGTGGTGCATCTAAAGAGATTTTCTCTCAGGGCTCTGAGTCCCTGAGCTGTAAGGGTCTATTAGTCAGAGTCCTCTAAAGAAACAGAAATGATAATATGAATATATATATGAAATTGAGAGGGAGGGAGGGAGAGAGGGAGGGAGAGGGAGGGAGAGAGACTGTGAGGAAGACAGGGAATACGGGGAGAGAGCTAGCAGCTTATATTCTGTGATCAGATAGTCTAGAAATGGTTATCTCCCAGCAACAACAATAAACCCAAAATCCTGCAGTTGTTCAGTCCACAAGGCTGGTTGTTTCAGTCTGTTAAAAGAAGTAGGCTCTAATGCCAGCAAAGGAATGCCTCATCATCAGAACTTCCATTAAGAATGAGGGCAGCCAGGCAAAAAAGCTTCCTCCTTCCATATCCTTTTATTTAAGCTGCCAAAGGTATGGCCTTGACTTAGGGTGGGTGTTTCCACCTCAAATGATCCAATCAAGAAAAATTCCCCACAGCTGTGCCCAGTTCTTTGGGCCTTAGTTGATTCTATATGTAATCAATTCAACAATCAAACTTAGCCATCACAAAGGGAATATAAGGTCTTTGAAAATACGGTCTCTCGAAAGGTGCAACTTGTGTTCTTAAAGAACCTAGTGGAGGACCTTGGGCTATTCTTGAAGATGTGGAACTGCAGCCCACTGGACAGGCTCCAAGAGCGTTCCTGTGAGAGTCCCCCTCTCTCAAACTAGCACAAGCCCAGATTCTGACCCGCTCCACAAGAAGCAGCTAGAGTTGTCATAGCCCCTTCCTCTAACAGCAGTTGGTGTTGCCCTCTTATGGTGATATTTTAATTGTACTGAAATGTGATTTTTATTTGTATGTTAATAAATAAAGTTGCCTGGGGGTCAGAGCTAATAGTAAGCCATAGCAGAAGCTGGGTGGTGGTGGTGGTGGTGGTGGTGGTGGTGGTGGTGGTGGTGGTGGTGCACGCCTTTGATCCCAGCACTTGGGAGGCAGAGCCAGGCAGATCTCTGTGTGTTCAAGGATACAGCCAGCATGGAGACACATGCCTTTAATCTCAATACCAACCATAGAAGACCTAGAGGTCTGTACAGACAGGCAGTGACAAGGATGTCATGTGGTTGGGTTTACAACAATTGAGAAGGCAGAATAAAAAGTCTATTAAAAGACATACAGGAAGTAGCTCTCTTGCTGAAGAGGACAGCAGCAGCAGTGAAGGGTAAGGTTTTTAGCTCTTAGCTCTGACCTCTTGGGCTTTCATCTCTGCATTGGCTCTGTGTTTCTTATTTAACAAGACTGTTCATCTACACCTTCTAAGTGGGATTGGGGGAGTACTGAAGGGAGAGTTGGAGGAACATAGGTAGACTTCCTAAGATGCCAGCTTCTTGTTCCCAGAAATCATTGTGGGGAGGAGTGGCAGGAAGGTATGAGGGTGGGTATCTAAACAGAACAGGGGGGGGGGAGTGGAGGACCCAGGGCCCCTATAAAACACCCAAGTCAAGACTACTGGTCTTAGGGTCCCACCCAATCTGAAGGATTAAAGCTGTTACTTCCCCTTTCTTTGCAGTTGGGTCTTCTTCATGGAAGTTTTGTTCTTGGTCTGTAATTCCATAGATGACCATCAACACTCCAGTTACACAGGCAAACCCTGTGTTCCATGGAGGCATTTCATGACTATTAGGATTTGTGTATGCCTATGCTTCTGTTTTCCTTAATGCCAAGGAGCCAGTTCCCTCTACAAGCCACCCTTAATCCCTGCCACTGTTGTCACACTTTTGCTTTTGTATGCCCTGCTTCCATTGGAGTTTCTCAGGTCCAAGCCAAGAAGCCATGAGCTAGGATGGAAAAGAGAATATTCCAAAGTAGTCTTGGGTCATTTCTCCATGCAGCAGACTTGATAGGCAGCCTTGTAATTTGTCTGGTAGTGGGAAGATGTTTACAACTCCATTCACAGACCACTCCTTAGGAATTTGTGGATTTGAAGGTCTTTTTAAAGTTACCGTTACCAAAATGAAATTTTAGACTGAAGGTGCATATTTAAAACAGATACATAGAGAACTCTTTAAAAGGAGGATGTGGTATGAAGCTCTGTGTACTGGAGGAATCCAACTAAGCCACTAAGCACTCTGAAAAATATCAGGCCTGAAGGAACATTCTATAGCCCAGGCAACTCTAAAGCATCTGAAATTCTCTACCTAGGTGAACCCTTCAGGGCAGGAAGCACGTTTGCTGATTTTTACACTTCACCCACAGACCAGGTGTGACAAGAGCTTAGAAAAGGTCTGTATCAGACAACCATATCACATAGATCCCATCAGAGCTGTAGGAAACAACAGAAACACTCAAGAGTGAAGTATTTAGAAACTTAGTATTTCACCAGTCCTTAAGTGCTGAATGAGAAGATAGGGGTTAGTAAGATGACCCAGTGGATGAAGGTGCTTACTTAGCACACAAGCCAGGTGAACCTGAGTTCAATCTCCAGAACCTACATAAAGGTAGGAGAAAGTCAACTTCCCAAAGTTGTCCTTTAACCTCCCAACCTCCCCAACACAATTTTTTAAAAAAGAGGGTAGAAGCTTTGCTGGTAGAAGCTGAGCCAATGGAGCCATGGAGAATGATGCCCAAGGAGCTGGAGCCAGTGGCAGTTTGCCTCCCAGGATGGAAGTATTCAAAGATTTACACAATTGACATGGCTGTGTGTCATCCACGGATAGGTAAACAGATAAATGAATGGGTGGAGAGACATGGATGGGTGAGCTGATGAATGAAAGGTTGGATTGATAGGATGAATAGAAGATAGATGGTGAGAGGGGTGACAGAAGGATGGACATGGAAGGTAGAAGGAACAAAGGCAGAAAAGACCTTTCCATTTTGAGTGGAAAGGTCTGATAGGAGATGGATGGGGAAAAGGACTGGATGGGGAAAGGTAAGGTGATAAAAGCTTAGTTGCACAGAGGTAGGGCAAGGTAAATCCCATCTCTGCACACTGACCTGATGTTCTGCTCTGGCATCCCACAGGGAGTTTCCTGGTCCCCTATGTCATCATGCTCGTTGTAGAGGGGATGCCACTCTTGTACCTGGAGCTGGCTGTGGGACAACACATGCGTCAGGGCAGCATCGGTGCCTGGAGGACCATCAGCCCCTACCTCAGTGGTGTTGGTATGTGGGATCCTTTTCAGTTCCTCTGACAGAGACTCACGCGTTTCTGGGCATCACAGGGGTGAGGGTTGCTGTCCATAAGCAAGGCCTGTGACTGGATTAACTGACATCCTAGGGAGGGCTACCATGGAACTTGGGCAGAGAGGGCCCTGAATTCTGACCCCCACATGCAGCCCCCCAAGGAAACTCCACCTCAGGGCATCTCCACTCTGGACCTCAGCTTGAGATTCTGTGAATGACTGGACACAGCTGCCTGGCACAACAGCATTCATTCAGTCCCAACCACCTACCATCTAGGGATGTACACAACTGCCTCCTGCTTACTATATGCCTGATGCTGAGCATGGCCTATGACTGTGTGAGCTCATTTCATCCTCACCACGCCACTTAGGGGCTTTGGGACACCACAGTGATACCTGTATGCAGAAGCCAAGGCATCTGCGCATAGTAGGTGGCTTCACTTCCCACCATAGCTTTTCAAAGTGACCTTCACTTGCTATCCTCTGCTATCTCCAAGACATGGTTCACCTCCTCTGTAAAAGCCCAGGATCCAGGGCCATCAATGGCCACAATTATTCTGGGTACTTTCCCAACCCATAAAGGGGAGCAATTGTTCAGGAGTAAGGAAGGGTCAGCTCTGTTTAGGAAGAAAAGCAGCTGAGTCCCTAAGGAGCGCTGACACCCACTTACTGGCCCATTTCCCTGTGCTGCTGGTGGTGATGCTGATGTACTCCCACCAAGACCAAGGTCAGCAACTTAAAAACAGTCCTGAGTGCTGCTGTGGGGACCAGTCTTCAGCAGCTCAGGAATTGAAGGGGAGCCACAGAGTTGGTGGACTATTCACTCAATTTGACTTTTCTGTCTGAGGGAGAAAGACTTAATTCTCTGGGGCCAGTGAAACACACACACACACACACACACACACACACACACACACACACACACACACACCCCTACCTTTAGGGTCTCTCTACCATCTCTCTTTCCCTTATTTCTTTTCTTACCTCTACCCGGCTGTATCCCTTCTATGTCCTTATTTTTCCCCTTACAGCTTATATACCCCAGCAGATTCTTTCAAGCAATATAAAAATTACAATGTTGTTACATTCTATTTTTAAGTGAATGAATACAAGTAAAAAATAATATATTTTCTGTATCCCTTACATGATTAAACATTTTACATGTTACAGGTAAAAAACAAATTATCCCCAAGAAGCCACATACATTCATGTCCAAGCAACTTGCTACAGATTAACAGAGTGTAAGAAAGCAAGGTATTTTTCTCAGCCAGTTCTTTTACTGGCAGGCTGTATTTTTGTGGTTACAAAGAAAGAATCGATCACTTTATAATTTATCTTAAAAAGTAATCTTATAAAAAAAATCTTAAAAGGATCTCAAATATAAACTTTTACATCTGAAAAACAATCAGTCAGCTCTACTTTAAATCCTCATGGTACATACCCATCCATCAACAGTTTTTTATATCAGGAAGCTGACAGAAGAAATGGATACAAGGAATTAATCACCACCTTTGATCACCAACCCATCCTAGCAAGAAAGGTATGTCAGCCAGCAACAGCCAGGCTACCATTGCTTTTGTTCCCTGACCTCAATGTGTCCCTTCCTCAACTATCAAAACTGTGTCTTCCTAAACTTTAAATTGTTCCCCAAACCATTAATAGAAATGCCTTAACCTAACCTTAAGTCATTATTTAAAGCTTTGTTTTAGCTATGAACCCAAGAACACATCTCCCAACATTAAGATTAAAAGAACTTGAGCTAGCCTAGCTTCTAGAACTTAATTGTTTTCCTTAATCATGAATATAAGCCACAGTGTACATGACTCCTCAAGAGAAACTCATAAGTCCTAGCTGCATAACACTTCCTTGTTCTTATTTTTCTATCCTCTGCAGCCCCTGCTTTATCATGGGCAAGAGCAACACTATATCCTGCCTTTGCCTATATTAATTTTCCCACTCAACTAACCTCTATCATAATCCCTTACTATATTTGCTTAAAAACCCTTAATCATCAAAATTCTATTTAAACTAACACTATTATTGTATAAAATCACTGCTTCAGTTAAACAGCACAGCTTAAGAGGAAATTGTCTTAATAATCCACAGGTAAAAATGCTCAGTAGAATGGGATATTTCCATGAATAATCACACTACATTAGAGGCAGTGGGCATCCTCCCATCCCCCCCCCCATATCATTCACACTGTGCCAGATACAAAAAAAAATGGCATTGGCAAACATGTAAAGGCACAGCAGTAGCAAGAGACATTCTGGAGCTAAACCCTCAGGGCCTTGCCTATTCAAGACTCACCCATCAGTGCTTTGCATGCTGGTGCACTGAACGTATGAATTCAAGTGCCACCTGCTGCTCCTTTTACATGGCCACCAGCACCTGAGTACATGTGGAATGGCGAGAGCTGGGAACAGTGCTCCTAAAGGCCAATGTCATATCACTGCAGAGCAACCTGGCATCATACTCTCTGTCCACAGTGTTACCCTAGGCCCTTCACAGGTCTAAGGCAGTGGGGCTGGTCTCCACACTTCATGCCTCTGCCATTCTCCATCCCTCCTGATAACAGAGGTGTGAGTTTGGCCACAGTGACCTAGTCTAAAGGGAATAATTGTCATATGAGGCACATGGGTGACACTTTTCTCATGAGGTTTGTATCCTGTTTCTGCTGGGTGGTCTTCTCTACTGTGAAATGGGAAAAATAGTGTTATGAAAATCAGACACATTGTGGTGGTTTGAATGAAAATGGCCCCCATAGGTTTGTAGGGGGCACTATTTGAAAGAATTAGAAGGTGTGGCCTTGTAGGAGGAAGTGTGTCACTGGGGATGAGCTTTAGGGTTTCAAAAGCCCAAGCTAGTTCCAGTGTCTTTCTCTTCATGCTGCCTTCAGATCCAGAGGTAGAACTCTCAGATACCATGTCTGCCTGTATGCCACCCTACTTCCTTCCAAGACAATAATGGACTAAACCTCTGAAACTGTATGCAAGCCACAATTAAATGCTTTCTTTTATACAAGTTACCATGGTTAGGATCACTTTTCAGCAATAGAACACTAAGACACATATCAAGCATGGAGCCCAGGACCTAACACTTAGATGTTAAAAAATATATGAGAAGTTGGGGAAGGAAGCCTTGGAAACAGGTCACAAATGTAAAGTCATGTTTTAAAAAATATGTAGGGGGCGAGTATTCCTGCCCTGGGTGGTCCCATCATGTCTGTCTTGGGATGCTTACAGGTTAGGCTACCACACTTGATTTTCAGCATGGCCTTCTTATTCCTTTCAGGCATTGCTAGCTTGGTGGTTTCCTTCTTGATCTCTGTGTATTACAATGTCATCAACACCTGGGCTATCTGGTACCTCTTCCACTCCTTCCAGGTGAGCAGAGGCCTAGTCATAGCAGGAACAATAAGGGGAGAGGATTCAGGCCTCCAGGAGGAATGGAGAAGTTTGTGGGTTTATAACCTGAAGGGAGCCTGAGGGGAAGACATACTACCAATCATTCATTGGACTTCTGATTCTGATGTTCCACACTAAAGGGAGAGAAACTACTCTAAAAACAAAGGATATGGGAGCAGTTGGTAGCTGTCTGTGGGAATATCCAGGTAAGACCTGCAAAACCTCTCTCATACACACTAGTAAGGCCTGCTTGGAGCCAGGGTCTCACAAAATGAGTACCCCAGAGTGCAGGCCTGGCTCCTGATGTTGAGTAGCCTTGCACATTAGATAAGGCCACTGGGCCCTGAGCTGTGTCCTGTGAACTGTAGCCTTGAAGCCAATAGGTCGCTCAGACGTGTTTCTATTAGTGGAACATTTTTGTCCTATAAATCTGACCTCATAGAACTCAGACCTGTTCAACAAGGCACTTATCTTAGAGCAGGCTTACTCCCACACCCCCACAACTCTGATCAGATTTCTTTCTTTCCTTCAATCCCCTTTAGAACTTCTTTGAGCAGCTGGCCTTGGATTATGATCAGACAGACATTATTTGAGTTAATTTGTTTTTAAGTGCCAAAGAACCCAGTTAAAACTATCTAAAGCAGAAGAGGGTTTCACTGTCTCTACCCTACATGGTCAAGGAGTCTTAACTGCCAAGCTCGTGTACTGCTAATTACTGCTCAAAGGAAGTCACTAATGCCAGGGTCTCTAACTCAAGGGCTTCAACAGCTTCATGGCACTGGACCTCACCTCCTTCTTGTTCCACACCCATGGGATGAAATATCTGTCTATATTCTTAAAGGTGTCCTAATGATGAGTTGGCTTGGAGAAGTTGGAAGTGAGTTGTTTAACTGTTGCTTTCTCTGGCTTGTTCTAAGTTGAGGGGAGGGAGGAGAGTTCATGAGTCATTAACAAGTCTTTTTTTTTTTTCAGTTAAAAATTTTTTTCTATGGGTGTTTTTTCTGCATGTATAACTGTACTACATTAGTATAATAGTATGTAATACTACTACACTGTGTAAGAAAGCTAGCTAATTATAATCAATCCTGTGAACAAACCAGCAAACAGTATTTCTTAATTGACTTTTGCTTCAAATTCCTTCTTGTGTTCCTGCCCTGACTTTCTTCTGCCTATGGTCAGAAAAGGGCATCAGATCTTCTGGAACTGGAGTTACAAATGGTTGTTAGTGCCATGTGGGTGCTATGCGGGTGCTGGGAATTAAACTTAGGTCATCTAGAAGTCAGTGTTCTTAACTGCTGAGCCATCTCTCCAGCCCTGTCATTAACAAGTTCTGACCATCCCAGCAGTGGTGCAAGAGCTTAGAGTTTAAGCTCCTGATTTGGCTGCTGTAGTGATGCTGGATCAGTGTTCTCTTATTGTAGCTGGTCTGGTCACTATCCAGATACTAGTAACAGTCTTCTAAACCCATAAGAGAATGTAGTAGTCCTCAAAAAACACATGCAGAATTTCAATAAGAAGCAAATCTTATTAGTCAGCTTTACTAGATCAAAATATCCTAGGCACTAATTTATAAAGAGGAAAAATTTGTTAATTCACAACTTGTCCTCTAGTGAAGATTAAGTTTAGCAGAATATCATGTCTTACATACATATGGGAGGAAACAGCCACAATGAAACCAGAATAGAAAGCAAGAAACAGGGTTCCCCTTAGCTCCTTGGAAAGTATATCCCAATACTTTCTTACTTGGCCCTACTTCCTAAAGATCCACAGCACCTCCCCATCCAAGGGAACACAGACTCTGGGAGTGGATCTTTGGGGGGAATGCCCAACATCCAAACAAAGCCAGTCATCCTCCATGCCATCCATATCCCCTGAAGACCTAAGCCCTTGTCAGCCTCAATGCGCATGTCATGAGACCACTCCTTTCCTAGATCCTCAAAGACTATATCCTATCATCCCACCAAGCCTTGACTTTCCCCTTACTTTTCTGTTGATTCTCAATTCATTCCAAAGGACCCCCTGCCATGGTCTGTCTGCCCACTGAATGGTAACCGCACAGGCTATGATGAGGAGTGTGAAAAGGCTTCATCAACACAGTACTTCTGGTACAGGAAAACACTCAACATTTCACCATCCATCCAGGAGAATGGAGGAGTGCAGTGGGAGCCAGCACTGTGCCTCACCCTGGCCTGGCTGATTGTCTATCTGTGCATCCTGAGAGGCACCGAATCAACTGGCAAGGTAGGCTGGGGAGCATGATAGTGCTGTGCCTGGATGGATTTGGCCATGGACAGATGGGTGCTGCAGTGAGCTATGCAAGTATTCACAGAGGGCCATGGAGAGAAAAGTGCCTGCCCTAATTACCTTGAACTGTCAACTTGACACAGCCCAGAGTCACCTAAGAAGGGAGTCACAGTTGAGGGGTTGCCCAGATCACATTGGCCTATGGGCATGTCTGTAGAAGATTGCCTTATTATAATGTTTATTTTGAATCAAATTTCTTCACTTGATTATTTTATCATCAGTATAAACATGCTAGTGTCCAAAAATCTCTAATTTATATATCATTATGCCGACAAGCTGATGATGGCCTTATTAACTGATGTAAGGGGGCCCAGCCCACTGTGGATGGCACCATTCCCTGGGTAGGTGGTCCTACACAGTATAAGAAAGCTAGCTAAGCCTGATCCTGTGAACAAACCAGCAAACAGTATTTCTTATTGACTTCTGCTTCAAATTCCTTCTTGTGTTCCTGCTGACTTTCTTCAGTGATGCACCATGACCTAGAAGTGTCAGCCAAATAAACCCTTTTCTTCCCTAAGTTGCTTTTGTTTAAAATGGTTTACTACAGCACAGAAAGGAAACTAGCATGGCGCCATAATAAACTATGAGATTTACAGAAAGCTATGGAGAAATGGATGCCATAGTAGACTAAGGATGTGTTCACAGAGGCTGAAGGGAAAATTTTAAAGGCAAATATGGGGAGGATTATGCAAGATGTTTTGAGACTAAAGTGCTTGAACACAAGGACCTACAGTAAGGGACACTTTAATCCCTGACTGAACATAGTTACTAGGCAGACCTTGAAAGTTTCAGGGTCCTTTTTGTTTCTGGTATCTTTTGTGACGGTGACAATCAAGTGGTCATATATAATTACCCTTCTTCCTAGCCTCCTGGCTTTATTTACTCTTATATTAGAGTTGATAAAAGTGACCCCATTTTTATCCTGAAAACTTTCAGACCTTGTAAAAGAATTTTAGTGCCTTTTCCAGATGTTACCAGCTATGGGCAAACTCCTAAGACATCTGACCCAAAGATTGTGCCATGATCCATGCAACTGCCATCTTCGTGGTGATGTAAGCAGGTGCTTTGTTCTGTTTCCATGTTAGCTCTGCTGTTCTCTGGTAGGGCACCATTAGGCTCCCTTGAATGAGGTTTTATTTTATCTCTTAATTTTTAAGAGCTCACAGCATTTATATTATTGATTTTAATTTCACATATTTTAAATTAAACATTTTGTAAAGACAGTATCTTCATTTCAATAAAGATATACATTGATAATTTTGAGTGAACTTTTTACATACTGTTGCATAGCTATTTCCTAAAAATTGAGGCTGACTCCATTCCTGGGTTCCCACAGGTGGTCTATTTCACTGCATCGATGCCCTGCTTTGTGCTCATTATCTACCTGGTTCGGGGCCTCACACTCCATGGAGCCAACAATGGCCTGGTGTACATGTTCACACCTAAGGTATTGGAAGAAGTCTCAAGGGTGCCGCTACCCATTTTGGTCCCTTTTGGTATGCCTGGAAAAAAAAAAAAAAAAAAAAAAACATAGTACGAGGAAGGAAAAGCTTTAAGTAACCAAGGAGGATGGTGTGAGCCCAAGGCTGGGCCAAGGGCTGTGGATGCCTTATGGCACATGGACCCATCCTCAGACAGGTCATTCTCAACCCTGTGCATTCTAGAACATTAAATCCCCTGTCCATTCCCTCCTACACTTTCACTACCCCTAAAGACTGATGCCAGTCCCTCCTTTCTACCCTTTCTGCTCCACATCTCACCCAAAGTCCTGTCTAGATGCTCCACTGAGCTGATGACCACAGATGCCACTCCAGTCATTTCCCTTATCTGTTCCCATGCTTCCTTAGACCCTTTCCCTCCAGGTTGTGATGATCCCTTCCTTAACCTTCTCTCTCCAGGCCAATGTTCTTCAATGGAAAAGAGGACACATTATTCATTTAGCAAATTTTGTGCCTGGAGACAAATGTCTATAGAGCTCTTCTATGGACTCCCTTAGTGTGACAGCTCTCAGGCTTAGGCATCTTAAATCATTAGCCCCTAGCTTTGTGGGGGTTTTAGAATTTATCCAGCAACAGAGGCAATCTGTAGTCTTCAATTCTTCATAGCCTTTGCTGTCTTTGTGACCTCTGCTCCCTACTCTTACTTACTCTTTGGAACTTCTCTGCTGCTGTTTAAGATTGGTGGTGGTGGTGGTAATGACGTTGTCACCTTTCCTTCCACAATCTCTTCTTCCTGTTTCCCCTCCAACCCACTCTAATAATGACGAAGCAGATATTTCATGACCTTTTCAGGAAAAGCTGAACAAATGCTGTTCCTCCTAGAGAGGGCATCAAAAACACACCAAGTCTGCCCAAGCCTAGCTTAGTGAAGCAATGAGTTTATTAGGGTCAGTTACAGGGGTATAGATGATTCAAAGGCAGTTGTATCACAGAAAAGCCTACTCTGGCATAGGCAATGACACACAAAGACTGCATTCCCAGAGCATCCTGCACTACTTATCTCTTATCTACAGAAGTTGTTCCCACTTAAATAATCTTGGGGCATGGCCTTATGAATCTGGTAAATTTCAGGAGCCTCTTGAAATGTGTCAGTTTCATTAACTTCCTGAATCTTTTTTGGTTGAGACAAGGTTTCTCTGTTTGGCCATCGATGTCCTGGATCTCATTCTGTAGACCAGGCTGGCCTTGAACTCACAGAGATCCACCTGCCTCTGTCTCCTGAGTGCTGGGATTAAAGACATGCTCCACCACTGCCCAGCTAACTTCCTGAATCTTAACAAGCCACCCTCCAGGAGGAAATGTTTCATTGGGAGGAAATAGCTATATAACAATTGGCAAGAAAACATACACGAGAAGACTTTTACTAGGTCTAACGTTGCATAACCAGAGAACAACACAGCTAATTCAAAAATTAAGTCAAGCACCTGCTTATATATCCAGAGAAAGAATGTATGTTTGCATCAACCCTGATAGTTATTGTACAATTGAAGTACTGTGTTTGCACCAATAACAGGCTGCCTCCCGCAACAAAGGAGTAAACTTTTTTAATGATTAATTGTAGTAGGGTCCTGTGCTGTTGTTCCCTTTGGGGGACTGGCCCAAGTAGGCACAATGTCAAACCACACAAACTCAGGCAGAATGTAGAAACAACAAGCTTAGTTTGTTCAGGAAGAGGCAAGCCTTATATACCCTCCACCCCACCCTGGGGGGAGGTCTGATATGTATCAGCTGGTGTGACCTGGCTGCCTCTCATTGGTCCGGGTCATCTCTAGATCATGTTTCAGCTGCTGTTGCTAAGACCATCAGGCAGACCCAGGCTGGCTCTCAAAAAGTATCTTTTTTACTTGTTTGGGCCAGATGGCCCACAAGCCTGTTAGGGATGAGTCATCCCACAATTAATCTTTATTTTATATGCATTGGTGTTTTGTCTGCATGTGTGTCTGTGTGAGAGTGTTGGATCCCCTGGAACTGGAGTTACAGTTGTGAACTTCCATGTGGGTTCAGGAAATTGAACCCAGGTCCTCTGGAAGAGCAGCCAACGTTTTTAACTGCTGAGTCATCTCTCCAGCCCTAACAGGCCGCCTTCTTGGCCAACAGGGAAAGTATTTTCCCTCTGGCATGGATAAAAATGACTGTTAGAATTTAGCCAAGGTTGTAATTGGAAACTGTTTTAAATCAGTCAACGTTTGAACAGTCCCTTCTAGGTTAGTGATATGCTTTAGCTGCAGTGGTTTTGAGGCTGCATAGCCTCCTTAGAGCTTCCTTATAGTGTACACAGCAGGTGAGCTAGCAGGAGAGCAATCTGGCTGGTTTGTTGACTGGGGTGATATTTTGTATATACTCTAACAAATAAAGCTTGCAGGGGCTGGAGAGATGGCTCACTGGTTGGGAGTGCTGGCTGCTCTTCCAGAGAATCTGTGTTCAAGTCCCAGCACCCACATGGCAGCTCACAACTGTCTATTGTAGAAGTAACCGTCTTATTCAATAAGAAACACAGAACCAATGCAAAGAAGAAAGCCAAGAGGTCAGAGCTAAGAACTAAAAACCTTACCCTTCCTCTCATGGTAGTCCTACCTCTCTGAAAGAGAGCTACTTCCTGTGTGTTTGTCTTTATAAAGACTTTCTGTTCTGTCTTCTCATTGGTTGTAAACCCAACCACATGACTGCCTCGTCACTGCCTGTCTATACAGACCTCCAGGTCTACTATGGTTGGTATTGAGATTAAAGGCGTGTGTCTCCAATGCTGGCTGTATCCTTGAACACACAGAGATCCGCCTAGCTCTGCCTACCAAGTGCTGGGATTAAAGACGTGTGCCACGAATGCCCAGCTCTGCTATGGCTTGCTATTAGCTCTGACCCCCGGAAAACTTTATTTATTAACATACAAATCACATTTTAGTACAAATAAAATATCACCATAGTCTATAACTCCTGTTTCAGGAAATCTGACACCCTCACACTGACATACATATAGGTAGAGCACCAATGTATATAAAATACAAATAAATAAATTATTAAAAAACAAAAAACAAATAAAGCTTGCCTGAAGATGGGAGAAGCAGAGCAGTCAGCCACTAGTTAGCCATAGAGGCCAGGCAATGGTGGCACACACCTTTAATCCTAGCACTTCAGAGGCAGAGGTGGAGGCAGACAGATCTCTGTGAGTTCAAGGCCACCCTGGGCTATATAAGATTGATCCAGTCTAAAAGAGAAATAGAGCCAGGCAGTGGTGGCACACACCTTTGATCCCAGCACTTGGGATCTCATGCCTTTAATCCCAGCACTAGGGAGGTGGAGACAGGAAGTGATATGGCTGGGCAGAGAGAGGAATATAAGGTGGGAGGAGACAGGAGCTCCCTCTCTTTTCGGCTGAGGAGTTGGTGAAGTGAGAGGTAGTTGTGGCTTACTCCTTTGTCTTTCTGATCTTTCAGCATTGACCCTGATATCTGGCTCTGGGTTTTTATTAAGATCAATTACGATTCATGCTACAGTTGGCTGATTGTCTTTACTAAAGAGAGTGAGGAATTTGGGAATGGCCTAGTATCTTTTAAATCAGGAATTAGATCACTCCAGTCTCTTAACATATTAGCTTATTTAAGCAAATAGTAACATTAAAGAGTACCTATGACAAAAGTTTCTCACTAACATTAACAGTGATTTAAACGTACATTAGTTAGTGCTTTGACAATGTTAACTTTACTCTTAAACTCTCTTGGGTAACTTTACCTGAGGTTTAGTAATGTGGTTTACTTGCCAAGAAATATACTGCACATAGGCCAGTTCTGGAGAGCTGGGGAAGTTAGGAGGTAATTTTCTCCCTCTCTGGGCCTATTTCTCCTGGGAGGAGGAGTCTTAGATTGGGACCAGGGATTCCTCAGTCCTATCCTTATTGACCTTCTAGATTGAGCAGCTAGCCAACCCCAAGGCCTGGATCAATGCAGCTACGCAGATCTTCTTCTCACTGGGCTTAGGGTGTGGTGGCCTGATTGCCTTTGCCAGCTACAACGAACCCTCCAACAACTGCCAGAAGCATGCCATCATTGTATCCATCATCAATAGTACTACTGCCATATTCTCCAGTATTGTGACCTTCTCCATCTATGGCTTCAAGGCCACCTTCAACTATGAAAACTGCTTAAACAAGTGAGTCTAAGTTGTCCCTCAGAACCTTGGGCCTCAAGTAGAAGGCAAGGCTCCAATGCTCTGAGCTGGAAGGGTGACTGGGAAGGACTGGGTTCTCAGAAGTCAAGGGGTAGACTAAAGACTCCAGTGTTGAGGTCTACAGTTTGAGGTGAGGTTCTCTTCTCTCAACTACATAATTACTGCCTTTTACCAGCACTAGAAACTGACGGTCCAAAAAGTTAGGGCCTGCCTTGCAGGGAATAGGTAGTTTAAGGTGGCCATTGCACTTAGTAGAAAGGGGCTTTCAGCAAAAAATGCCAATGTCTTTGGTCCCATTCCCCATCTCAAGTGTAACCAGGACCTCTCTAGCCAAGTCTCAGAGACTACTGTCTTTGGCTTCCCTCAAAGATGCTAAGATGTCCAGTAGGGCGGTCACTTACACAAGTAGCTATCTCTAAACTAGGACTGAAATTCATGGAAGTCAATGTACATTCAAATAACTTGTATATTGATATGAATTTAAATTGAAGTGATTCTAAGGTTAATTGGTTACTCAGTGGCACAAGTCTTATTTAAGTACAATGTTACATTTCTACCACCCCATTCAGTTTCATCAGACATCACTGGCCCAGATATTAAACAGCCTCACTGTAGGGCTGTCCTCATCTCTGTTCAGATCTGAAGCTTCTGCACAGACACTCATAGTTGCCCTTCCTTATAAAGGATTATTAGTCCAGAGTCCCTCTCCTCACTGAGATTCTCAGAGTTGTTAGGGCCAGTGGCCCTTTAATCATGAAGGTCAAGATGGTGGTCTGCTCTGCAGGGTGATTCTGCTGCTGACCAATTCTTTTGACCTTGAAGATGGCTTTCTGACAGCCAGTAACCTGGAGGAGATGAAGGACTACCTGGCATCTACCTACCCAAGCAAGTACAAGTGAAGTGTTCCCGCACCTTAGAAACTGCAGCTTGGAATCAGAGCTGAACACGGTAAGAGGCCTGGAAAGGGTGGGGACTGCCTCTCTTCACAGTTCATAATGACCTGCAAGAACCTTCACACAGTCCATGAAGACAGGAAACTGGATTGTTTTCCCTGCAACAGTGGTACCATCTCTTTTGAAGTTTTAAAAACTTGGGAAAGGCAGAGAACTCTCTCTCTCTCTCTCTCTCTCTCTCTCTCTCTCTCTCTCTCTCTCTCTCACACACACACACACACACACACACACACACACACACACATTAAAAATAAATGCTATAGTCCTCATTGAGTTGCATTCCCATGATTCCTATAGTTGGTTGAGGCAGGAGGAGTTTAATATGAGGTCACCCTGGGAGATATGGTGAGATTTTTAAAGGAAAAAATGAAAGTCAAAGTCTCCTATGTTACTTTCCCAACATTCTCTACTCATAGGTAGGAACCTTGATTCTTACTACCATACATAGGCTAAGTGGCATCTATCTTAGCAGTGGTTTTGGAAGATAGTTTCTCAGTTAACAGTTTAATTTTGAGAAAGTTTCTAAATAATGTGGGTGTGATTGCACTCATTCTGTATAATATCTTAATTGTTTTCATATAAATATACTCACCCCTCTTACTAAAGACTTTTTAAAAGATTTGTCATTCAAATCACTCTTATTTTCCACAGAACTATTTCTGTTATGCTAGGGGCTTTCAGTTATTTTACTTTAAATTTAGCATTACTTTCATAAGTTTCATTGGGTTGAAATTCCTTAAGGGATTCTTAAGAGATTTTTATTAGAATTGTGTTAATTCTGTAAGGTAACTGCAGGTGTGTGTGTGGGGGGGGCACTTAATATCACTTCATTTGTGGCTTTTGATTGAAGAGTTTTCTTTCATTTACATGGGGCCCAAACAACCATGGACTGTGAACCCTTCCAATCTATGAGGCAAAGTAAATCTTCCCTCCCTTCAGTTGTGTCAGTGATTTTGCTCACACTGATAATAAAAGTAACATAGTAGTTTCCATAAACAGAACAAACAAAACATATTTATAATATGGTAGTAGAATGAGAATGGCCCTCATAGGCTCACATATTTGAATGTTTAGCTCCAGTTGGTGGAACTGCTTGAGAGGTAGGTATGGTTTTATTGGAGGTGTGTCACTGGGAGCAGGCTTTGAGGTTTCAAAACTGCATGCCATTCCCAGTTTGCTGTTGCTACGATTGATTGATAAATAAAACGCTGATTGGCCAGTAGCCAGTCAGGAAGAAATAGTGTAGGTGAGACAAGGAGAGAGGAGAATGCTGGGTGGAAGAAGGCAGAGTCAGGAGTCGCCAGCTGCCAACATGTAAGATATCGGTAAGCCACAAGCCACGTATAGATTTATAGAAATGGGTTAAGATATAAGAACTAGATAACAAAAAGCTTGCCATGGCCAGTTTATAAGTAATATAAGCATCTGAGTGATCATTTTATAAGTGGGCTGTGGGACTGCAGGGGGAGGGGGGTGTTGGTGGGATGTGGAGAAAAACTCTCCAGCTACAGTTTGCTGTCTGCTAAATCCTTCTGGATCAAGATGTTAGCTGTCAGCTACTGCTCCAGCACTATGCCTGCCTGCTTGCTGCCATGATAGTCATAAACCCTAACTCTCTGGAACTGTAAACTCCAAATTAAACACTTTCTCCGCTCCCCCCCTACAATGTCGTTTATTGAAGGAGGGAAGAGGTCTTAAATACAGGTTTACAGCACAACAGGAGAACTGGAGGGTAGGAGTTTGCTACCGATGTTTTACAATCGTGCATCTAAGCTGTTAATAACCATTATGCAGGATACACAGACAAGGCTCTTTCCTTAAGCATTTAGGAGGGTGGAACTCGGCAGGGAACTAGCATAGGGAGGATATCAAGGTCAAGGTCAGCAAGCAAGGCGACAGTTACCCAAAACGGGGGCCAGGATCCTACAGGTCCCCCTTTTAGTAAAAAATGAGCTTCTGACTTAGGTTGCGTGGGACGTCAGCAGGTCACCTTTCCCGTCATGGAGATGCCTGCCCAGGCCACACAGGCGCTCTTAGGTTGGTGAGCACCCCCCAGGTATTACCCGTCTCCGAATACTCATTATCATACAGGCTCAATCGGTGTGAGCTGCAGAGTTAACTGTTGCCAAAGATCTCAAAGTGGTGCTGGGCTTGCAATCTGTGTGTTCGACACAGAAAAGACCAACAGAAGTCCTAAACCACCCTTACAAGGACTCCAATTTGCAGTAAGGCTCATTAAGGAAGGGAATGGCTCAGTTGCCTTCAGCCTACTGGCTATGGATGAGTTAAACACTTTCTTTTATAAGTTGCCTTGATCATGGTATTATGTCACAATAGAAAAGTAACTAAGACTTTTGGTACTATGGAGTAGGCTGTTGTGAAAGGATTGGCCATGGTGGTTTTTTGTTTGTTTTTTGAGGAATGTGGAAAACTGTGGAACTGTGGACTAAAATGGTTGAACTTTGTAAGAAAGTGGGGCTCAAAGGGCCATCCCAATTGGAGCTTGAAAGACAAATAGTCTGAGATCAATGTGGTCCATGGAGACCCAGCTCAAGAGGTTTCAGAAGGGAACAGTATTAGTAACTGGGCTAGAGACCATTCTTTTTTTTTTTTTCCCAAGTTGTAAACTTTTATTAAAAAATAAAAATGAAGTTCTTAAAAATCTCAACTTGACCAGATATGAAACAATTTAAAAACCATCAAAGTATATTGAGAAAAACCAGACTTTAAAAAACACACGCACACAATTGCCATTACCAAAGAGACAACTTTAGGTAAAAATAATAAAAACCCCATGCTGCATAGATAATGCAGACAGTTCTAGTGTATCTGGCCAACAGGCAAAAAGCAAGCACTTAAGGTCTTCAGCTCCAATCTTTATCTTATTGCTGGAATTTCATATTCATTTCTTCTTGTTGGATGACCAAACCTGATGATGGTAGAGATGGTAAGCCAGCACTTACTCAGCCCCATCTTGCTCAGCCTCAGGAGTGGACGAAGTTGCAGTGGTACCGACGTTGAGGTGTCTGCTGACCTTGGGTCTAATCTCCTTGATTTTCCTTGTCCTCTTCATTGCCATCCTCTCTAGGCTGTCTTTGGCGAGGAAGGCCCCTGCAGAATCGTGGTCTGTAACCCCAATACACATTCTGTCTCACTGTTCTACCTTGCTCTCTCATACCCCAGTTGTCAGGACCCTCCATCACTTCTCCTTGCACAGGAGGGTTGGAATCCTGTGGCCAATGCCCATAGGGTCTCCTCAAGTAGTAAGGTGGGAACCTTTGCCTGCTATAGGGCTGGAGTGTTGGGCTTGGCCTTCAGGAGCGCTTTCTAATCCCTCATTCTTCCCCCTACTCTCATTATTCTGATAATTTTGCTGGTAATTGTGTGGAGTACCCCTACGACATGGATAACATCTATAATGCTTATGGTCTGCTGTGTATTTACTGCCTTGAACTGAACTCCACCAGGGCCTGTAACATTTGGTGTACAAATACATCTTCCTTGTCATTCCTGTTGATGAAACCATATCCGTTCCTTACATTGAACCATTTTACTCTTCCCAAAACCTTGGTTGTGATAACCTTCATGTGGCTGCCCCGGCCGCCACTCCCCATCCACAGAGCCCTCTGAAATAATTCTTAATAAAGGTTATATCTTTATTTGCAAGAGACAATGAACTCAAGAGTCACTGCCTCAGGCCAATCTTTAATGATGACTCTGAATGTCCAGCCCTTTGGGACCCTGGGTAAATCTCAACTGGGTGAAAAAGGTCCCCTCACTTTCAAAAACTCTGCAGCAATAGTAAGAATGACACACACATCTTTTATATTTAAAGTTGTGTGCATCCTTATAATCAGCACCATTGGCATGCCATTAAGCTGATCTGTATTATATCAATCAGGTTACTATAACAAAATGTTGGAAATTGGGTGGCTAAACCAACAGATACTTATTTCTCATACTTCTGAAGATTGGTTTCTAGTGAAGGTTTGCTTCCAGATCAGCGATTATCACTCTGTTGTCTTACAGGACTAGGATGCTACTTTTTAAGCCTTACTTAGTGACCCCCGTAAAGGCCTTGTTTGAATGCAGTCACTTTGAGGGTAGAAGTTTCAACAGTAAGAATTCATTCCAGCCAGTGGTGGTGGCTCATGCCTTAAATCCCAGCACTCAAGAGGCAGGCAGATCTCTGAGTTCAAGGCCAGCATGGTCTACAGAGTGAGTTCCAAGACAGCCAGGGCTGTTACAGAGAGAAACCCCAGCTCAAAAACCAAACCAAACAAAAAAATCCATAGCACTTCTGAATCTGACAAATATATGCCATCCTTGAAGAGGGATGTTCTAGATGTTTGCCATTCTTGCTCATGGTGACTCACCTGCCTGAGGCTTTGTAAACCCTTATATGTGAATTCATGGCTTCATTTCTAACAGTCCTGTGGGTAGTCTAAACCCACCTGAGTCTCACCCACTCAGGAGCCTTCACTGGTGTCAAAAGGGATTTGACTTTAAGCAGAACTAGTAGGCTTGGGGCTGAGAGATGGCTCGGATGTTAAGAGCACTGGCTGCTTGCTCTGCCAGAGGTTCTGAGTTCAATTCCCAGCAACCACATGATGACTTACAACTATCTATAATAGAATCTGATGCCCTCTTCTGGCATGCAGGTATACATGCAGAGAACTCACACATAAAATATAAATAAAAAGCAGGTCACCAACACAGGCATGTGACCACCAAGCAACCCTGCCAAAGTATCCCCACATTTCCTCATTCCTGGTATTGGAAACAAAGATTCAAATACGATTTTGATTTGGTAATATTTTATCTAAAATGTAAGTTGGGGCAGGATGGGGAATGCAAGGTTCTATACTGACAGAAAGTTCATCACATTTTGTGTATGTTCTAGTCAGTCCAGGTAAGCCTTAGGAGCTGAGGTAAAGAACAGATTCATTATGTGGCCAGCTTCAAGGTCGCAACATTGAACATGTGTAAAAAGACTATCAAGGTATGTAACTAGTATCATTTTACCACTTGCAGGCTGTCCAAGGCACAGGCCTGGCCTTTATTGTCTACACTGAGGCCATTAAAAACATGGATGTGTCCCAGCTGTGGTCAGTGCTCTACTTCTTCATGCTGCTGCTGATGGGTATGGGAAGCATGGTAGGGACAGGAACGGCCATCCTCACCGCTCTGACTGACAGCAAGGTCATCTCTAGCTACCTGCCCAAGGAGGCAATTTCAGGTCAGGACACCAGGCAGTGGAGGCAGGGCTTGGGTGGGTAGGGAAATACAAAACAAATAGTGGAGAGGCTTCCTCAGGAGCCATGTGCTTCTAAGGAAACTCCAGAAGGGCTGTAGGAGTCTAGCTGTGTTCCTGCTACAATGTGCTACTCAGTCCTAGGAGCTAGACTAAGAACTCACCATCCCAGGAAAATGAGGCAGTCAGTCTACCCTTGGGAAGGGGTGACAACTCCCCAGCCTGCACATAAAGGTCTCCAGTCTTTGAGAGCCTACAGCTGTCTTTGTTTTAATCGAAGGATAATGGTTATCAATTGTCCATTTCCTAAGGTGAGCGTATGACCTGTTTCCACACCAGAAAGAGCTCCTTCCACATACTCTCCAGGCAATAAGTACCCAATAGATCACCCTGTTCTGACTTCTAATGCTACTAGTTTTTGTCTGTTCCTGAAAGTCAATGGAAAGGATAATCTGGACCTGCTGTTGACACTCAAAACCTGTCAGTGAGCAGCACTATGTGGCTGTTAGCAGCAGCTGTCAGTCCCTGATCCTGTCTGATACATCACTGTAAGAGCACATACCACTTCTCTATGCATTTTGACTATAAGGCTATTAGCAAAGGAACTAGCCTTTCCCATAACAGCTACTCATTAACTTCACTATCATCCTACCCGGGGGTCATAAGGACTCTATAGCCAGCCACCTCTACCTCTGATAATTTCCTAACTCCACATCGAGGATGAGTAAAACAACTCCATCTAGTATTCATGTTCTGACAACCCACTGGAAGCTATAGCCACCCTCTTAACTCAGCACTTGGCATCCTCCCTGAGCTGACATGCCCTGCAGAGCAACTCCTACAGCTCATGTGGGCGAGCCAATCCTTCAAAGTACACATAGGACCTGTGGCTCCTGCTCAATATAACATGGGATGAGAGGTTGGGAGATCAACAGTAATCTTGTGTTCCAGGTCTGGTGTGCCTCATCAACTGTGCCATTGGCATGGTGTTCACCATGGAGGCTGGGAACTATTGGTTTGACATATTCAATGACTATGCAGCCACACTGTCCTTGCTGCTCATTGTGCTGGTGGAGACCATAGCTGTATGCTATGTATATGGGCTAAAGAGGTAAGGAAACCCCAGACCCTGCCTTCTACGTGGGGCAGATAAGCTGCAGGGCCACACATAAGAAAATGATCCCTCTTTAATAGGCACATTCCTTATAGAGGCTTCTTTGCCCTCAGACTTCAGCTGTCTTTTGCTTTCTGTTTGCCTGTATCCAACAGCTTCTTTCCATTTTCCACTTTTTATTATGGCATATTTTCTGGTCAAGGACTTAGCCTCCACGCCTAGATACTCTGATCATCCACCAGCATTAGGGCTTCCAAGAACCCTAGTCAGAGTCTAGGGTTTGGCTTAATAGATGTCAGATTTCTACCCTGGTTCCCTGTCCAACACTGTCCATCAGCCTTCCAGGTGATGAAATGTGCATCTGGGGCCCAATGAAATGAGGATTACAGGACCTCCTTCATTTGGTATCTGGCTAAAGTCTGGGACAAAGTGCAATAATTGATATTTCTAGCACTTTCCTTGGTGTTCTGAGGACCACCAGTCTAGGACCTTGCTTTTCTAGTCATCCTGCAAGGAGAGGAAGAAAGAGCCCTTCAAAACTTACCTGCTCTCCCATGCCAAGGTCAAGCCCTTCCAAGCACAAAGTGACTACTCTGAGACCATCTCTAGGAGGCAGTAGAGAATACTTGGAACCATCACTAATGGACAGAGTGGGCACGCAGAAAGACAATGTCACCCTAGCCTTGTGGACTGAGAGGACTGGCATTCCCCTCCCCCATGCACCCTGATCCCACCTTCTCTGGGAACTAGCCTCTGGTCCACATCTGGGGACCTCTGAAGGCCAACACCAGGGAGGTATCCCATGACCCATTCTTTATTGGTCATCCTCCCTCAGGCAGCTTCAGCCCATTTCTCTTCACCTCAATACCTCCCCTAGGAAAGATCAGATGGGTTCAGGGGCACATTCAAACATCATTAATAACCAGAACAGCATCTTCCCAAGGGCAGAGGGTATGCAAACTGGAGCCCCTCCCTCCAGAGCATGAATAAACCTAGGCTCTCTCCTTGTGGTCCAAACAGATTTGAAAGTGACCTTCAAGCCATGACTGGCCGCACCCTCAACTGGTACTGGAAGGCCATGTGGGCATTTGTGAATCCACTGCTCATCATCAGCCTCTTTGCCTTTTACCTGAGTGACTATATCCTCACGGGAACGCTACAGTACCAAGCCTGGGATGCCACTCAGGTACCTGATGTTCCTGCGGGGATGGGGAAATAAGGGCAGAGCCTATGAGGTCACTTCAGAACACAGGAAATCATTGCTGTAGTGTGGGAAGGTTACAGGTGATAGCATGGGAACTTCTTCAAGATGTTTCACAGATGCTCAGTCTAGTACAGCAGAACTGGGCTGTGAGTTTTTAACCATGATGCATGGAGAGAGTAAGATTCACCCACGGCATCCCAGTGGATCTTTTCCTTGATGGTGAGGACACCCTTGTAGAGGTGCTGGTTCTTCCTTCAAAGGAACTTTACATGTTGAAATGGCTCTAGGGGTAAAAGAGAAGGTAAGAGTAGTTAGTGCAGGCTTGCTGTCATGTGAAGTGCTGGTCTACAGGCCCATTTATCCAAATCTTACTGTATTATAACACTGACCAAAACCCAGGCATAATGCAGGGAGGAAAGACTTGGGCCATAGTTTCAGAGGGGTTACTTTTTTGGCTTGGGCAGAATATCACTGTAAAAGGAGTATGAGGTAGAGGTTTTTCTTCACTCCCTGATGGCCAGAAAACAGAGTGGAAGCCTCCAGAGACTGACTGGATAACCCAAGGAACAGCCCTTGCCCCCAATTTCCTACTTCCTCAGCTAGCTCCTACTTCTTCAAGTAGAACCACATAGCTAGAGAAGGTAGGCACCTGAGTTTGTGGGGGAAGTATTTCATGTTCAAATGTTCAAACCTAAACATCAACTCACACAGTTTCTCTTCCTATTTTGGAATGGAGGCTGGGGTAAGTCTTAAGACTAGTGAAGGTTTCTCCTCTCTCTCTTGTAGGGCCACGTGGTGACCAAGGATTACCCCACATATGCACTAGCTGTCATTGGGCTTCTGGTAGCCTCCTCTACCATGTGCATCCCTCTGGTGGCCCTGGGGACTTTTGTCACACGCCACTTCAAGAGCAGAGCAAACTTTCCTATGGCCTGAAAAGTGAACCTCATAGACCCACTGTTAGTCACTCATTGTTTCATAGCTACTCCTACAGTAGACATTATTCAGTTACTTTTTAAAGCCAGGAGTACTTTCTGCTTCCTGAATCTGCAAAGAAAATTTAATTCTCTGTATCACAGGCTGTTATAAACCTAACTTTGGCCATAAATACTACAGGCTTTATTTTCTATCTTCCATAATGTATACTTTTGTTGCCAGAATTTATACCCTTTTGTATTATATATTCAACTCATAGTATTTTCATCACTTAGACCTTTAGCTTTCATTCTAGAGATATCAAATATTTACATACCACCATTACAGTAATGAGATACTGGATTACAAATTTACCTCTATCATTGCTTTTTTTTGTTGTGACAGAGTCTTGGTCTGTATGTACCCCAGGTTGAGTCTGCACCTACGCATCTTAGAATAGGCTAGAATCCAATCCTCCAGTCACAGCCTCCCCATGCTGATACAAATGGCCATGTGCCACCAAGCCAGGCATATACTTTTTATAACAGTAATTATCTTCTTGTTTCTGTTTGAACCATTCCTTAGTGAGTGGGGAGGGAGTAGGTAGGAGTCTCAAAGGGCAGTCAGTGCTAGACTGGGCTCAAATACACAATCCTCTTACTTCACCTCCACACCAATGCTTGGATTACAGGCATGGCCTACCACACCTGACCTTTCAATATTTCTTGAAGGCTATTTTAATGATTAATTTCCTCTGCTTTTTCTTGTCTAGAAAAGTGTTTTGCTTCATCACTTAAGTGTAACTTTACTGGATATGGTATTCTTGACTGGCGGGTTTCTTTCTTTTAGCAGTTTGAATGTACTGATAATTCCATTTATTTATAGTCTAATGGATATCCCCTTATATGTGACTTGACTCTTGTCCTTGGTAAAAGAAGAGGGGGGAAATAATGAGCTGTAGAACAAGCAATATGAAACAGAAGTGTAGGATGAAAATATAGAGAGCACAATATATAACAATAAAACCATATTGAGATTTTTTTTAACTGAATCTGATTTTACTCTTAAACTGTGTGAGATGATGCAGTAATCTGCTCTAGTGTACTTTACTGCATATTCCCTAAAACTATGTTGTAAACCTCAAATATGATAAATTTTATTTAAAAAAATATTAGATATGTGTGGTGATGTTTTGTTTGTGATCTAAAAAATAAAGCTTGCCTGAAGATCAGAGCTAAGCCACTAGTTAGCCATAGAGGCCAGGCAGTGGTTGGCACACACCTTTAATCCCAGCACTCGGGAGGTAGAGGCAGAGGGATCTCTGTGAGTTCAAGGCCACCCTGGGCTACACAAAACTGATCCAGTCTAAAAGAGAAACAGAGCCAGGCAGTGGTGGCACACACCTTTAATCCCAGCACTTGGGAGGAGGAAGCAGAAAGATCAGGAGTTCAAGGCCATCCTGGCTACATGAGATTGATCCCATGCTTCTAATCCCTGCAATAAGGAGGTGGAGACAGGAAGTGATATGGCTGGGCAGAGAGAGGACTATAATGTGGGAGGAGACAGGAGCTCAACCCCTTTTCAGGCTGAGGAGTTGGCAAGTTAAGAAGTAGTGACTGACTAGCTACTTAACTTCTCTGATCTTTCAGCATTTACCCCCATATCTGACTCCAGGTTTTTATTATTAAGACCAATTAGGATTTGCACTACAGGTGTGAGGAGATGAAGTCCTTGGAAACATATACATCCCTCACAAGGACCTTCCTCTATGTGCACCCTTCTTTTCATCACTGGATACTAGCTTTAAAGGTCAGTCTTGAAGATAATTGTATGTCTTAGAAGACTTGCACTTCAATGTAACTGTCTTTCTTAGGAGATCACATCTGTGCACTCTCTTTCTTACTGACAAGACACCCACATGTTACAGGGTGACTGCTTTTAATCAGTTAAAGTTTTCAGGTACATGAGGTGGTGAATGAAATGTCAGAAGGCATTAAACCTTTTAGTTACTTGTCATATCTGCATTTAGCTGGCATTCTTCAAGCACATGCACACTCATGTGTGTGTACACAACTCTTAATTGAGAATTGAATAGACTGGCCTTGGAGTTGAAAATCACAAACTCTAGAGTACTCACACTACCCTAGCCTTGCCCACAATGAATTCCCCAGGAAAATCATGTATGTTCAATGAGTAAGATTACACTGGCTGAAAGACTTGGTGCTGCTGTTGTACAGCATATACCTTCGCTAGAAGCCCCTTTTCAAACCTCTCAAAGTCCTACAGTTTAGACAACATTTTAACTTTATTTAAACCAATGTCTCCGACAGTTCTTGTCACAGATCCCTGGATTTAAAAAGAAAAAAATGTGTAAGAATGTTCATATTAATCCAATGCACTTAGGAAAAGTGAATTCTGACAAGGGTTTCACTCAACAGTCTGAGGAAGCTGGAAGACTCATATGAGAGGCCCAAGATGTGGCTACACCAAGAAAGGCTCTCAGCAATGACAACATACACGAACCTACAAAGAGAGGAAAACTTGGCATTCAAATCAGCAGGGGAGGGCTACAACATTCTCAGTAAGCAGCTAAGCTTAATGACATTCTGCACTGCCCCTCAAAGGTAGGAGAACATTCCCTGGCCTCAGTAACTTCTGATTTGGTCATTTTTTATCACTTTTGACCAATGAAATATGAGCAAGAGAGGCTGTCATTTCTGAGCAGAGGCTTCTCTTCCTTCTGTCTGAAAATGGCTAGCGTCATCACTGTGAGAGCCAAAGTAGAGCCAAGGAGCAGAGTGCACAGGAAAGAGGAAAAAGAAACCTTTTAAATTAATGAACAAACAAAAACCAGTTGGCCTCTCAATTGTCAGTCTATAACCCCAAATTGACTATGGATAGAATGTGATCTAAAAGTGACAGCTGTCAAAACTTGCCCTTGGAGGTGAGCACAAAAGGTGCTAGGAAAGCAATATGGTCATTCACTGTATCAGAGAACAGGAAGACAAGCTACAACTAACAAATGATTCCCTTCCAGAACACAATTTCAACAAATCCATAGGAAACAAAAGACCACAACAGGCTCCAAACAAGACCCACAGACAATTAAAACCAAAACCATGAAAAAATGTTCAATTCTCAGAGAAATACCAGAATGAGATGCTATTTCATACTGCATTGACAAAAAGTATATTATGATAGCATCCCAGGAATATATGTAACACAAACAATTAAAAGAGACATGAATTCCAGATATAACCACTCACATGAAGACTGAGTTCAAAGGATCCATAAATATACCTACACAAAAATTTTATAAAATTCAAACAAACAAAAAAACAACCACCCACAACAAAAAGATGAAAGAAAAACAGATATGCTGGAATAGGTTCATAATCCCAGCACTTAGGAGACAGGAGAATAACAGGTTTGGAGACAATCTGGACTACATAGTGAGACATTGTCTTAAACAAGAACTACAAAAGTAAAAAGGGGTGGAGGGCTGGAGCAATGGCTCATGAGTGATAACACTTACTATGCAAGCATGAGGCCCAGAGACTGCATCCCAGTGGTCATACATGTAACTGTCACTTCAGTGAGAGACCCTGTCTCAGGAAGAAAGTGGAAGGTGATAGCAGGCCACCTCACATCCTTCTCTGGCCCCCTTCTGTAGCAGGAATCTTAAAAGTTCTTATTAATAAAAACAAACCTGGAGCCAGATATTGCAGTGAATGCTGGAAGATCAGAGAAGCAGAACAAGCCACAGCTACCTCACCTCGCCAGTTCCTCAACTGATCCTGTTTCCTCAGACTGGATGCCTCTCAGCTGAACTGTGGTGCTCAAAAGCCTGAATGCTTCACCAGCTAAAGCTTCTAGTTTCTGGTCCTCATGCCTTATATACCTTTCTGCTTTCTGCCATCACTCCCTGGGATTAAAGGCTCACTTTCTGGGATTAAAGACGTGATCACCGTGCTTGGCTGTATCCTTGAACACACAGAGATCCAGGTAGATCTCTGCCTCTGGAATGCTAGGATTAAAGGCGTATGCTACCACTGCCTACCCTGTATGTTTAATATTGTGGCTGTTCTGTGACCCCAGATAAGTTTATTAGGGTACACAATATTTCGGGGAACACAATACCACCACACCCTTCTGTACACACATAAGGTACATGCACACATATACACAATCACACACAAAGGGAAGCTAGAGCTGGACAGATGACTCAGTGGGTAAGGGTACTTGCTACTCTTGCAATGGATCCAGATTTAGTTCCCAGCACCCACATGGTCACAACAGTCCCTAACTCCAGGTACTCCATCCAACACACTCTTTTTTTTTTTTTTTTTTTTTTTTTGGTTTTTCGAGACAGGGTTTCTCTGTGTAGCTTTGCGCCTTTTCCTGGAACTCACTTTGTAGTCCAGGCTGGCCTCGAACTCACAGAGATCCGCTGGGCTCTGCCTCCCGAGTGCTGGGATTAAAGGCGTGCGCCACCACCGCCCGGCTCCAACACACTCTTTTAGCCTCTGTAGGTACCAGGCATGCATATGGAGCACATACATGCAGGTAACACACAAAATAAAAATAAATTGGGGGGGGGAGGGAGTGCACTAGTGCTCATCTCGGTGAGAAGGCCATGGCAAGTCAAGGCCAGAAGCATATGGCCAGCAAACCCTCTTTTTCCAGTCTCTTAAATTTCCTTTATGAGCTAACCTGCTAAGCAGCATTAAATCAGCTCACCTCTGTCCTGGTTAAGTTCCACCTTCTTCAAAAAGCCCCAATTACTTCCAACTTACTAGCCCTCTACTTCCCTGGTGTTATACTGACCACAAGTTATTTGCTTCCTATACCTTCCCAAAAGATCACCACCTCCTGGTACTAATGTTTATGTGTAATCTCTTCCCCTTGAATGAGCTAAAGCCACTGACTTCTAGTGCAAAGGATACAGTAAAAGTGAAGGGTAACACTTCCATCTTGATTGCAGACTCAATATTGTTGGCTATGATGTAAAAATTGTCTGAAGAGAATGAATGGCTTTCAGTCCAGAGTCAGCATGGATGTTCAACCCAACAAGCATAGGAGGAACTGAATCATGAAACGGATCCTGCCTGCTTTCAGTAGAATCTTAAATGTAGCCTTGTGGAATGCCCTGAAGCAGAGAAACTGAGACAATAAGTACAAGCAATCATGGACTACTTCAAGCCACTAAGTGTGGAAACAACTTGTTACAGTGATAGGTTAACTAACATGAGGAGGCCATTCAGAACTGGTCTCTCTCCTCTCACAGTGAACGAACAGTATATTCGAATTACCTACCATAATTTGTTGAAGTTACTTCACTAAGAACCTGGGGAAATTAAGGAAATATGGAAATAAATCTTTAAAGCATTAAAGCATACACACATATTATGTAGATATGAAAATATTGTACATATGTACAAAGCATACACACATATATATAGATGTGTAAACATATGTACAATGTGTGTACATATCTTGGATGCCATTTTCAAGGAAATTCATCTCACTTCCCACATAAGCAAGGACTTCCTAAATCAAGGTGTTTACTCATTATTTCCTTAGGCTCATGTATCATAAGCAGGCTTCAAACTCACTGTGTAGCTGAGGATAACGATCTGATTTTCCTGCCTCCACTTCTCATGGGCTGGGATTACAGGTGTGGGCCACCATGTCAGGTCTTAGAGTACTGGGGATCGCGCCCAGGGTTTCATGTATACTAGGTAAGCGCTCTATCAACAGGGCTACATCCCCAGCCCTGAAAATACTTTTCAGTATGTACTATTTTCCCATTCATCAGTTGCAACCTGTGTATTTATCCACCCATACTTCCTTATCACCCTGCAACCTATATCACTTTGAAACAAATTATAATTTGGAAGTGGAGATACTCCATGGACATTAAATCTCAGTAAATGTTATATATTACTAAATGTTGCCTTAGCTTTAGCTATAAAAAACAATGTTAAATATATAAAAATGTCTTAGGTAATCATCACTGGTAAAGTTTAGATGCTATTGGTTTTCTTGTTTACTTATGACTAGTATTTCTATAATAATCAAACATTGCTTTAAGACAGAAAAATACCACTTCTGATAAAAATACAGAAACAACACCAACAGTAGTTAGAAAAGAATATGGCATTTTATTTTTGCATATGGATGTACAGTACATGAATTAAAATCACTGCAGGGCTCTGAAACATTGATCATTTGCAGCCTAACCCACTGACATTAGTCCTTGTAAAGTAGCCACATTAGTGGTTCAGATTTGGTGTCTGCTGTAGCTGTTGACATGAAGTGCTTACTGTGAAATGCCCAGTAACAATTGAATAATACACTATAGTAGACATAGGCTGGGATTCAATATTCCATCTTTGGAACAAGTTATGCTTATATACATGTCAGAATAGGTGGCTCTATTTACTTATCCTACTGTGAGTTTTAATGACTGATTTTAAGCTACACAGGATTTTCCCCGAGTTTCTAAAAGCAGTAACTCTTGTTTATAAAAGATAATGTTGAAAAAAGGTAATGTTAAAATAAAGGCGCTTTTAGTAATATTTAAGGACAACATAAGGTATTACTATTAGAAAAAAACTTTACATATTTTTAAGCAAAACACTGATGTACCATTGCAGTGTTTAACTGAATTGTTTTAAGATAGTGTAATGATACTACCTTATATACTGTTCTAATATCTAAACCTCATAATTACAATTTTAATATATAACCTGCCTTACAACTATGCACAGCTTCTGAAGCGCAATTTTCTGTCTGTTTTATGCATAAATTAAAGCTGGTCCTTGATTTGGAGAACTATGGCTACCTGGAAGCACTAAATTTCAGACACTTATTGACAGCCAACAAAAACCTTGACAAAGTGATAAAGCAAGAGTACCATGCATGGAAAAGCAGTTGCTACCCCAAGTGTGAATCAAATCTAGCACAAGACCTTCTCTGAGGTCTGCATGTCTCAATGAGTAACCAAAAAAAAAAAAAGGGGGGGGGCGTTCCCACAAGATATGAGAGGAAGCAGCCGGCCAATCTAGTGTAAGTTCCACAATAGAGCAGTTCTTAAAAAGAGGCAACTTTGGACCCTTAGCATAAGAGACAGACTTTACATTCTTTGATTTCATTTACACCTTTTAAAAAAGATAAAATATATGACATTTAAGCTGCTGGGGCATTAAAGCAGCTCAAGCTGGCTGAAGGCAAGAGGCAGCTACTAGAAACTTCAAACAACTAGATCCCATTCTCCTCTTCCTTCCTGTGAAATTACAACTTATCAAACTACTTGATACCTGTAAGAGACATTCTATAAACATAGTAGGATTAGCATATTATTAAACTTCTAAGAAAAGTCCAAAGATATATGGAAAATATGTTTGCTAACAGTGGCTGCTTTACAATGACAATAATGAAACAGAGCTAGAAAAATAATTTTACTGTCTTAAATAATGAAAGAAGTTAAATTTTTAAAATATATTACTTATCTGTGAACTTCTGATTAACTTGACAGTGAATATTTCTTCTGATCTGTGAGCTGAATTTAGCTACATTTGAATTACAGTACAGCTTCAAATTATAAATATAACCATCCCAACAGTAAAGAGATCATCGAAGCAGTAATATAGATCAATCCTAAACCATCACCCAGCCTAGACCGCAAGAGGTGCTTTTGGATAAATGCTTTAAGAAGACCTTGGGACTGATGTGGAAAGCAGGTCAGTAAAGACTCCAGTTCTGCATCATGGAGTCTTCCAAGCCAAGCCGCTTTCCACAAACACAAATTCAGTCTATCTTTTCTTTCTGGACCAATCTAGGAGCATCAACAAAATCTTTGCCATTGTAAAGAATAATAAAAAATGTTCCAATGCTTGCAACTCCCCAGAAGAGGACATACGCCAGTGTTTCTGTCCAAGTGTCACCTGTTGATATTAAAAAGAGATAATGCATCATTTGTTGATGCCAGATCTAGTTGTTAGCTGTATAGCACAACTTCACACTAAAGTTTACTAACATGTCCACAGGAAAAAATATAAGAACCTCTTAAGGTTTAAACCATTGGTCTTAACTCTTCAAGGCTTGATGAACCATCAGCTGTGAAACCCTAAGAACTTGTTGCCTCTATGACAAGTTCCCAGCAATACTGAGGCTACATTGTTAGAACTGGACTACTCTCTTTCAAACTACCACATAAATCATAATTATCATTGAGACTAAATGCTTTACTAGCACAAGAAACTACTAACAGCTTAATTAATCATAGTTCTATGATCAATGTGATATTATCAAATACCTATAAAAACACATGCTACAGAATGTGTATTTTAATAAAGTTACATATTTAAGTTAACTGTATAAATCATAACATATTTTAACTGCATTTAACACAACTCTGCTGGTTGAGTTTATAAAGGATAGCAGCACCCATGGAGCAAAGGCCTATTTTGTTTTTCTCTTTGAAGAGCTGAGCCTTGGCTTACTTCCCTGCTACATCTGCTGGCCTCAACTGTAGAGAAATACATGTAGTCAAATGGCAGTGAGATCATTCAAGGGAAGAATGCCACTTCTAGACTTCCTACCACATCAGAGGTTGTAGTGCACTTACGTTCCCTCTCGAAAACCACAGCAAGGGCTAGAAATCAGTTACCCCTATCACCATGTATTACATAACAGGTACTAACCACAGCATTCAATATTTTTTTTTACTTAAAAATATTCCTAAATCTGCAACATTATCAATTTTCATAGCTGAGTCTTAAAAGTTGTAGTGCAGAAGGCAAGTTATTGTTTGTTTGGGGATTTGTCCTAGTTTGATTTCTACTGCTGTGATAAATATCATAACCAAAAGAACCTGGGAAAGCAAAGGCTTTATCTGGCCTACACTTTACAGTCCATCACTGAAGGAAGCCAGGACAGAACTCAAGGTAAAACCTAGAGGCAGGAACTGAAACAGACACCATGGAGGAATGGTCCTTAATAGACTGCTCTCCATGGCTTGCTCAGTTTGCATTATTATATAACCCAGGACTGCCTGCCCAGGGATGGCACTGTCTACAGTGTGCTAGGCTATCCCATATCAATCATTAATGCAGAAAATGCCCTACAGACTTGCCTATAGGTCAATCTTATGGAGGCATTTTCTCAAGTAATGTTCCCTCTTCCCAGATGCCTCTAGCCTGCATCAAGTTGGGAAGGGGAAAAAAAAAACCCTAACCAGGACAGGACTGAACCAGGACCTCAAGCATGCTAGGTAAGAACTGTGCCACTGTGCTCATTCCCAGGTCAAGAATGAAGCTTCCTATAAGCTATTGCACACTTCCCAGAGGAATCCACTACTTCACTCAGGTCAAGATCTTGGGATTAACTTTTCTTATCCCTCTAGAAGTTCTTTAACCAGTCATAAGCATAGGAAACAAAACAAAAGTTAGTAAACTTTCATCTAATGGGAGTGACTTTCAGGAAATGGTCACCCACTGGGCAGTGTTTCTTAAGTCAGAGGATCCAGGGAGTGAATGAAACCAGCTATTGGCCTCTGAGCAACCAGCACATGCTGACTAGATTTATCCCCTTTTCCTTCCTGTTATAAAACCTGACAGAGAATCACAATCATTACTGTAAGCAATTCCTATACCCTTTTCCTGTTTTCACTGTAGGTAAGAATGGGTTTTACATTTTTAGAAGGTCAAAGAATATACTACAGAGACAACATGAAATAGATAAAGACAAAAATATTTACTGTCTGGCTCTTTACAGAAGTTTGCTAACTAGTTTGGCAAGTTACTATGGCTTCTTCCCTCTAGTCAACAAACTCTAGTACTGTATCAAACTATGTGGTGACTGTTCACAGTGCTAAACTCCATTGAGGACAGAGATGCATGGCACTGATCCTCCTCCTAAGAAGTGCATACTGATGATATTAGAGACTAAGGTGGTGGTGGTAGGATGCCAATCCCTAATTCAGAAAGCACCTGGGAGTTTACTATAGCCCAGACACAGCAGACAAAACAATGAACAAAATAGTCTCTCCCTCAAAAATCTGATAACTGGGTGGTAAAAACAGTGAGAAAATCATTCTGTGCAGAAAAATACACGGTGGTTTTATCAGATGCACCAGGAGAATATTCCACCTCTAAAAAACAAATTTCTTCATATTCATGAGTTTAATGAGGAACATGCCATGCCAGAAGACAAGTACAGAGAGTGCTATGGAAAGCCAGGCACCAAAGGACATGGGAGGTTGGGGAGGAGCATCAGGAGGATGCCATCCAGAAAGCCATCTACATAGAAGTTTCAGGTTAGCCCTGTCTCAAGAAACAAACATCAAAATATAAATAAGGGCCAGCAAAGTTACTCAGTGGGTAAAGGCTCTTGTCATACAGACATGGTAATCTGAGTCTGATCCCTAGAGCCCACAGTGCAAGGAGAGAAGCAACTCCTCAAAGTTGTTCTCTGACCTCTACAAATGCACCATTGCACACACACTTTGCCTTACACAAGCAACATACTTATATACACATAATTTTAAAATAATTATGAAGGGTTAGCTTATCTCTAGAAGGCAGAGTAACAACTTTTATTTTTCATTTTTACCTAATTATATTCTCTATAATTATTATGTGTTAGTTTGGTAACAAGAATATATATATATATATCTTAAGTTAAAAAAAAATAGGGCTAGCCAAATAGCTTAGTAGGTAAAGGTACTTGTTTTGCAAGCCTGGCAACCTGAGTTTGATCCTTGGATATAAAAGTGGAAGGAGAACTAATTCCAAAGTTGTCCTCTGACTTCTACATGTGCACCCTCAGGTGATAATAATAGTAATTAAAGCAGAAGGGGGTGGGGGAGATAAGGGAGAAGGAGAATCACTAAAACACTTTGTTTGAAAATGCTATAATGATATCAAATAGCCTGTACACTAATTTAAAATAAAATGAGATTTTAAACAAAGAATCACCACTACCACTAATAACAACAAGAGAAAACTGCTAGGAATTAGAGGTATGTCCTAGTGGTAGAGTGCTGCTTAGCACTACACACACATACAAAAATAAAACCCAATTATCAAACTACTCATTAAACTTAGTAAGTAAACATCAAGTACTGAGTGGACTCAAAACTCAAGATGAACAACCAATTCAACATTCTAAAAGATAAATGTAAGAAGGCAAGCATTATGGCACACACTCCCAGAACTCAGGAGGCAGAGGTAGGTAGATCTTTCTTAGTTCAAGGTCAGCTTGGTCTACATAGCGAATTCCACGCCAGCCAGAGCTAAACAGTAAGACCCTGCCTCAAGAGTGATAAAAAGAATATGACACAAGAATACACTTACCAGCCATAAGCAAACAGATGATACACATTGAAAAGGCAACAACCATGATGATAGGCAACTGAAAAATACAATTGAAAGACACAGATGTTTAGGAATAAGCAGTGGCTATAAAATAATGTATGTCCACCAAGCTTGGAAAAGATCAAAACTTCTGCAAGCTCATATACACAAGATATTTTTTTAATCAAACACCATTATTTATGGGTTTAAGCACAGTGACCTAAATCTTCTAACTGGTAAAGTTATGAGATCTAAGGAAACATGCTTCTGCTCCAAACCTGAGAAATAACTGTCCAGGACAACAGACCTCTCTTCCATCCAGGGCACCTTGCCATCTGGCATAAGGCCCCAGAAAAGCTGCAAAGTATTGTGAACAGAGGAGGAAAGAAAAGTATTCCAAACACACTTTGCCTTTCATTTACAAATTTATCTCTAGCAATTCTCTGATCACAATAAGACTGAAGTTCTCCTGAAAAAAAGGTCTCCTCTACAGTTCCTTATGTGTTCTTACACAAAAAGGAAGTATGGTAGAGTCAGGAAAGAAAGCAAATACTCAGTTATTTTCTCTGTACTCTGGCCTTATCTTTGTGGGGGAAACAGCATGCAATCTTTTCAACAGAGGTGTTTTCTACACTTTCAGACACATTACTTTCAATCTTGAAAAATCATAATTTTCTTACTGCCAGGAATTTCCAGTCCCTTGGAACACTTAAAGGACTGTGAGATTCTAATTCATCCACTGAATAGTTTCCAAGAAATAAGTCTATGGAATCCTAGAAAAGAAAGAAGGAAATTGTGAACTTTCCAAATTTGATTTGACTATACTGAGCAATAATGCAAAGATATAACCATTCAATGCCAAAAATCATCAAATACAAACTTACTTGTCTAAATCCATCAGAAAAGTTGTTCTTGTAATACCGTAATAATGAGTTGCAACCATCCATTATAAGTCCCAACCGAGTTCTTTTTCCAGTTCTGGTTAAGAGAGGTCCAATTTTAAATTATATGCATGCATACTAAATTCTAAGTTTTATGAACAGTGACTCTTTTTTATAAAAATACATGATCAGTAAAGACATTAAAAAATATCCCTGAAAATATAGACATTTCACAAAGAAGTCACTAGCAGGCCCAAGAAATATATATAGTTATCCCCTTGTATTAACAAGCAACCCTACTAGACACTTGTCTACAGATGTTCAAGTCCCTCATATAAAAAGGTGTAGTGTTTCCACGTATCCTATCATACTCCCTTATTCTTTCTAAATTACTTATGATGTCTAATACAATGTAAGTGTGAGGCAAATAGCCATTAGCCTGTATTTTTCAGGAAATGATGATATTGAAAAAAATGTGCACATGCTCAGTACAGACACAAATACATTTTTCTGAACACTTTGATTAGTGGCTGGCTAAATCCATTGTTACAATTCATGGATAAGAGGATCAATTGTATTTGTTCCCTAAAACATTACCAAGAAGACGCAAGAAAGTGAAACAGTTTTAGCTACAAAAACAAGAACTATGAAAAGTACAGCCCATGTTAAGAAATATAAAACAACACAGCAACTAGCAATAACATTTGCTCTCAGAAATCTTTACAGTGTTATAGAAAAGATCTAAAGGCACCTAGAACAAATAAAAAGAGCAGGAGTATTGTCTGGAAGCTTGGCAGAGGTACAGCTCACAGGCTGTACCCACAGACCTGTGAAGTCAGACTGGTGATTTGGATGCACAGTGATGTCAGAGAAGTACCTTAGAACCCTTAACCCTCTGTGCATCAGACTGTCCCAAGGAGGATAGGAACCCACCAGTGCCCGAGCTTCATCTTTCAGCAATCTTGACAGTCCTAGTGAAGCCCAGGAGCTTGGTCTGTAAAACTGTTTCCTGAAAGCTAACCACAGAACTCCAGAAAGCATTAGGACTACAAGCCACGGATGTGGAATACAAATGAAAAGTGTGGATTACCTTGTAAAGTCAGTCTTCAAGGCACCAGTTCCTGCATACTGTTTGGCACAAGCATTAGCATTATCAGCCCAGGCTTTGGGAAAAATAAAATAACAGCCAATTAAAGTTCTTATATAAAATACTGATTTCAAAATTTGAACAACTTTCTCTATTAAGAAATTACCTACCATTTTTATAAATCTTTTCAAATTCATCTTGTTCTTCAAGCTTCTGTCCCACATGCAAAACTCCTAGTCTCTAGAAAAAGAATCACACCAGCATTTATGAGGGATAAGATTTTAGCAGACCTGACTTAGGAAGAAAAGGCAAGAGTCCCCAAATCCTATCATGGGGGTTCTTTTCCTGCCGGTGCAAAGCACAGGTGTGCTTCAGCTTTTAGAGCTCTTGTCCACCCACCACAGACTGTAGAAGTTCCTCTACCCACACTCCCTTAAACCCAGGACAACAGGGATAATAGCTGAATGGTATTAGAAGGAGGGAAAAGAAAGGTAGAGGGAAACCTACTATGAGACTTACTACTCCTTCCCTTCTGTACCCTTTACCCTTCTGCCTTCCTCACCATTCACCATCCCAGGCTTCCACATCTAAGTCATTCAAGTCTTACTTTCCCCAAGGACCTCTAAGAATCTGATGAATTATACATATTCATCTTCCCCAAAACTGCACCCACACATGAGCTTATATACAAGTGCACACACACAGCTCTTTTTATAAAATTTCCAGGGTGGCTGAGCCCCTGAATTCTTCTCTATGGACTACTCTTTGGAGTCTACCAACCACATATTAGGAAGCCCTATCTTGGACTTTGTTTCAAATCATCAACTTTCTGAACCACCTCAGATAACACCTCACCATCTCTTGCCAAGAATGAGTCAGAACGCCTCAGTGGCTTTTAGCTGCGCAAAAACTGCCCCTACTGGAGGGAAAAGTTCAGTGGGAGAGTTCCCACACCATCTGACAAGGCCACCTCACAGACTCCTGCCCAAAGATGCTCTGAAGTTCATTATGTTTCAGCAAACTGTATTTAGCACATGAAATAGATCATAGAACCTAATTCAGCAGGCTCTGAGTAGCCATGGGACCAAACCATTCCTAATCCTTTTCTACTGAAAACTATAGCTGAAGTATCTTCAATAGATTGACACAGCACAAACTAGACTGCTCATCACTCCTTTGACACAGTTACTTTATGACTCAGGAATAATTCCTTCTAAAGCAGACACCAAAATTTCCTGAGTGTCAAAAAATTGTCAAAAACAAAGTTTAATACTTATAAATTATCTAGACATTTGGAACATACTTTGTCCTTCACAACAAATGCCAATGTGATTTAGAAGTATAGGCTTTGTTCATATTTAAAATTGAATATACATATAGAAGAAGCCGTTTGCATCTATTTGTTCTCCTTAGCACAATCCTAATTAAAAAGAAATTATGCCAGAAACGTTTAATCAAGAAGCTAATGTCCTTTGTCAGAACAAGAGATTCAAATAAAAATAATTTTTTGTTTGTTTGTTTGTTTTTGAGACAGGGTCTCATATAGCTCAGGGTGGCCTGAATCTTCTGCTTCCACTTTCAAATGCTGTGATTATAGCTATGTGCCACCATACACAGTTTATGTAGGATCAAATCCAGTGCTTCATCCATACTAAGCAAGCATTCTACCAACCGAGCTATACCCTTTAAAACAATCTTCATATACCACTAAATTAGAGAAAAAGGAGTTGGATATGGTAGCATAGGTCTGTAATCCTAGAATTTAGGAGGTTGAGGCATGGGAAACAAGAGTTAAAAACCTACATGTGCTACAGAGTGACCCTGCCTCAGAAACAAAAAGCAAAACAAAACAAATAAGACATATCTTAAAACAAAAATATCTAATGCAGCTAGAGTTCCATAGAATGGATTCACTTATTCATTGCTGACATCAAAATAGACCGATATGGGACCTCTTAGAAAGTAATATATTTATTCTCCTTAATTTTGTAATTTCACTTCTAGGAATTAGCCCAACTAAGGTTAGTTTAATCATCAACTTGACACAACCTAGAGTCACTTGGGAAGAGTCTCAATGAGGGGTTGTATAGATTAAGATGAGCTAATCGATTGTCTTGATTTCATTACTGATGTGGGCAACCCATCTTGATGGTGAGCAATACCACTCTTTTGTGTCCTGTGGAAATTTGAATGTAACTGGCCCCCATAAGCTCATAGAGAATGGCATTATTGGGAGGTGTGGCTTTGTTGGAACAGGTATGGCCTTGCTGGAGGAAGTGTGTCACTGTGAAGATGGGCTTTGAGGTCTCATATATGCTCAAGCCACACCCAGTCTCAGTTCACTTCCTGTTGCCCTGGGATCAAGATGTAGAATCCTCAGCTCCTTCTTCAGCACCATGTCTGCCTGCATGCTGCCAGATTCCCAGCCACCATGCTCCCTGCCATGATGATAATGGACTAAACCTTCAAAACTATAAGCCTCCACCTCAATGAAATGTTTTCCTTTAAAAAGAGTTGTCATCTCATGGTGTCTCTTCACAGCAACAGAAACCCTAACTAGACATGTCCTGAATTATGAAAAGAGGTAAAAGTGAGCTGAGCACTAGCAAGAATGCATACATTCACTCTCTCTGCACTTGACTGTAGATGTAACTGGCTGCTTCAGAATCTTGATTCATTGGCATCTCCATGTTGTTTAACAATTTCTTCCAAGATAAAACATTCTATCTTGCAGGAAAACTCATGACTATAAACTAAAGAACTCAGAAGCTTAGCAAGTCCCTGAAACTGACTAGATAACTCTAGGTCCCTCCCTTATTTCCCAACTTATGAAAATACTAAAGACTACCGAGACACCCTCAAAACCACCAAGATGCCTGAAAGTGACTCTTCAACCTTTCAAGCTGCCTGCAAGTCATGCAGTACCCTCCAGGTTTCCAGTTTCATGAGCCATCACCTCTTAGTGTAGGCTGTAGGTAATACGTATTTGAGTTATTTTTGCTCCTCTAAGTAACCCCAATGAACTCACTGATTGACTAAGTTGGACGTCAATGGTTATTCTTACTTTGGTAAGAATACTGTTGTGGATTCCCTATCAGGAATGAACATACATTTGCTCATGTCTCCCCAGGAATGCTCTCACATGGCACTTCAGAGTGATGGACTACAACCCAGAATTGTGAGCTAGAATAAATCTTTGCTCCCTAAATTGATTTGGTCAACTTAATTAATCAAAGCATTTGGAAAGGAAACTAAAACCCAAAGGAAGTAATTCAAGTTAATGATATTAAAAACAGATACATACTCCACAGTATTACATAAAGGCCCCAAAATGCAGTAATGTAAATGGCTTAACAAATTATAGTTAAATATATACTATTTAAAACTATGATTACATAAATACTAAAGGAAAATGGCAAACTAGGGACCACACATGTGCTCTGATGAGTTATGGAAAACTTGTATATACCAGTGATGGCAAGATACAAAAAAAAAAACATCAAGTTAGGGCGCAGACAATGTGAGTACTTTTTGTTGGTTTTCAAAGGTTCTTTTCTTCTTTTTTAAAATACATATATTTTTTGTCAATAAAAGAAAGATTCAAGTAAGTAATATTCACCTGCAGCTGGGCCTGAAGGGAACGTCGAGCTAATAAACTCTGGATCACATTAGTTCTATCAAGACAATCCATGCAGTTGCTGCGGAAAACTCCTTCTTGGTTTGTTACCACCTTGCCAGCAGAGTCTACTAAAAAATAACTGAAACACATTTATGTGAGCACTCTTATACCAAAGTACACTAAACATACCAGCAACACAACTCTTAGAAGACAGGTTTTATGGGGTAATCTTAGTTAAAACCATAAATTACAAGGCCAGATAGAGTGCACAGTAGGCATATTTCATTTTTCTAGACCAAATGAGAATCTGAATGGCTGAGGCAACACAGGTTTGTTTTTTGTTTTTTTCAAAACACAGCTTTCACAGAAGTCAAACATAGGGAGAACAGTGAAGGAAACAATTGCTATGGAAACCATGCTTCTTAAGGTCGCTTTAACATGATTTCAGCCATGTCCCAACATATCAGGGTTAATGGCTTCTCCAAAATCCCTATCAGAATCTCCTGAGTTACAAATAAAAATTCTTAGCCTTGAGAATCAATGGAACCACAATCTCTGAAGCAAAGGTTGGAAAATGCACTTAAAATGGTTTTTTTTCCTCTTTTAAAATGAATAACCATGCAAATAGAACAAAATAGGAAAAGTACATTTTTGAAAATTCAATTTTCCTTTCCCTTTGATCACTCAAATATGTATACAGTAGCCAAACATGATGGCAAACTTCTGAGTGTATTTATTTATTTATTCATTCAATTATTTATTTTTGGTTTTTCAAGACAAGGTTCTCTGTGTAACAGTCCTAGCTATCCTGGAACTAGCTTTGTAGACAAGGCTGGCCTTGAACTTACAGAGAGCCGCCTGCCTCTGCCTCCAAGTACTGGGATTAAAGCTGTGTGCTACTACACCAGCCCCCTCAAAATTCCTGCATGACAGCAATTAATGGTGAACCCAAGGCACCATCCCCTCCACCAACAATGCCAAACCTAGCCAATCTCGTCTCAATAGCCAGCCATAGTACAACCCTATCATCCTTTACTGTGTTCATGATAGAATATCACAGGAAAACAAAGTAACTGTAGTTCATAGCTATGTATACTAATATATTTTTAATTGAACTGAACAATGCTCATCAGAGACATACTTGAAACTTAAAAGTACATTTGGCATACTGTATACAAGTAAAAAAAACTGTCAAAAATTTAAAAATTAAACAAAAAAGTACATGTGGAGTACTAGGTTAGAACTATCACAGAGGTAAAACAATAGAATGGTGAATAGATTATTTTGGCTTTAAAACAAACCTGTGAACCAGCACACTAAAACATTTAGCAAACATTTCAAAAAGCACCATAAAGATGTTCAAATCTTTTGCTCCACTAATCTTATGCTAAAGAATCTTTTTGCAAGCAAAATTTTAACACACACAAAAAGATACACAATACTCATTTAAAGAGAACCACTTGTAGCACACTGTGTCAGAAGTAAGGAGAGGACCCAGACACTCCATGTGATAGGAAGCATCTAATTAAAGCTATGTTGTGACCTAACAGGCTGCAGAGAAGACACTGAAAATTGTCATTACAAAGGCTTCTAATAGAATGCTGTGATAAAATGACAGACCACTGAAACCAAAATAGTAATAAACCAACTGCAATTATGTAAAAGTTGGAAAATATATGAATATTCCTGACATTAGCCCAATTGTAAAAATTCAGTTATTCTTTAACCAACAACACTCTTCCAATACAAAAATATTAAGATAAAACAGCATATATAAGCACTGATAACCCAGTGAAACAGCTTTACAAATCTGCTAAATATATAATTAATAAGATTGGCACAAACAGAAATCTCTCCCCCTTATCTCTCTAAAGAAGTAATATGGCTTACCTTAATTCATCCTGTATTTCTGCTACTTGATCCAATAAAATATTTAGTCGGTCCCATCTCATATTTTTACACTCCTTATGGAAATCAAAGGCAAAATACCTACCAAAAAAACCCCCACATACTCAGAAACTGAGGAGACCGTTCAATTTCCTTCTATTAATAATCCCTATTAAGATGATTTTTCTCTATATGTGAACATGCATAATACTTAGGAATATAGAGCCTCCTTTATTCTGGGCTTTTTTTTTTTTTTTTTTTTTTTTTTTTTTTTTTTTTTTTTTTTTGCCTCCTTTATTCTGGGCTTATTAAAACAACAATTACTACTACTACTACACATACACACATCTCCCTACTACTTACTACTATTACTACTACTACACACACAAACACACAGAGACACAACTACTACTCACAAACACACACCTCCCTACTACTGTTACTACTACCACACACAAACCAAGTACTACTATACACACATAACACTACTACTCATACACACTACTACTACATACACAACTACTACCATAGACACTACTACTACACATACACCAACCACTACTATACATGCACAACTACTACTACTCATACACACACACCTTACTACTATTACACACATACACAACTACTACTACACACATGCCTCCTTACTATTACTACTACTTACACATACTACTACTACTAAACATACACAACTACTACACACACAACTACACACACACACACTACCACACACACACTAAGACTACTACTACTACTCACACACACACACTACTACTACTACTACTACACTACACACAACTACTACTACTACTCACATCCACCTTCCACTACTACTACTACTACATACACACGACTACTCCTCCTCCTCTACACACACACACACACAACTACTACTACTATTACTCACACACACACATCTCCCATGCTCCTATCAATAGTGGAGGACAAATTAATTAAAATTATAAGATAAATTTTATTTTCACATGTTATTCTAGGGGCCTGCAGATAAAAGCAGATAAGCACAGCAAATACTAGTAAAGCAGATCAGACTTACAGTACTGACATATACACTTCAAGAGGCACAATCCAACTGAATACCTAATATATATTTATTTCCTATCCCTGTGTGCAAAGAATATGGTTTCTTTTTGCTATTTTCCAGATCAATATGCTCAAAGTATTGAAACTCAGCACAGTCTATGGTGGATTAGGCTGGGTGTCTGTTGTGTACTAGAGACTGTAAGAAGTACAGGGCCACAAGACAGTCTCTATAGTGTTAGCTACTGCCCAGCCTACCCACCCACTCCTGTCCCCGCATCACTTTCCTTTACCAACATCTATACATTACACGTATATATGCAGAGAAAATTCTGTCAATCTATAATGAACCCTTTAAAATTACCTAATATTTAAGAAGTACAACTGTGGTGATATATTATGTACCCCAATAAAACTTATATAGGGATCAGAGGACAGAGCCAGCTACTAGATTAGACACAGGCCAGACAGTGATGGCACATGCCCTTAATCCTATCACTCGGGAGACAGAGAGCTGTCTGGATCTCTGAGTTCAAGGCCACACTGGGAACAGAGTCAGGCATGGTGGCACATACCTTTAATCCCAACACTTGAGATCTCATGCCTTTGCTTGGGAAGCACACATGCCTTTAATCCCAGGAAGTAAGATGGCAGGGCAGAAAAAGGTATATAAGGCGTGAGGAAACAGGAGCCCACTGTCTGGAGGCTGAGGATTCAGAGATGGTAAGAATGTGGCTGACTTGTTCTGTTTCTCTGATCTTTCAGCTTTCACAACAATATCTGGCTCCGGTTTTCTTTTTTTATTAATAAGACCTTTTAAGATTTGTGCTACATCCAACTCAAAGTTAGTTAATCTCTAAATGTGAAGGTGTCCTACCATTTGTCATCTTTCCCTTGAGAAGGGGGAAAACTCATTAGTCGAGCTCTGACAGTCAGTGGAGAAGACTGGCTACATGAAGTATGGCATATAACTAATTCTACTTTCTGCTCAGGAATCACAAGTAGGATGACTGGAAGGACACAGTTCCAGATGGGACTATGCTCCCATCTGAAGAGTGAAAATGCAGATAAAGCATCCACTACTGTGTGACTCCCTTGCTCCATCCACACAGTGTGGCTTCTAGTATGTAAGAGATCTATTACCTCAATGGTTATCTCAAGAGAGAATGGTAACCCTCAGAAATTAGCACTAAAATACATGTGGGCCAATGACAGGAAGCAAGAATGGCATTTTAAAAGGCTTCAAAAAAGTAACATTGGTCTGGGGAGATGGCTCAAAAGTTAAGAGCACTGGCTGCTCAGAGGTTCTGAGTTCAGTTCCCAGCAACCACCAGGTGGCTCACAACCATCTACAATGATCTGGTGCCCTCTTCTGGCATGCAGGCATACATGCAGACAGAACACTGTATATATAATAAATAAATAAATCTTTTTAAAAAAGCAGCACTGTAAGTTATTTTGAGTGCTCTGACCAGAATTATCAGCCGTAGTCCAGCTTTAATCAGACCATCACCGAGTATCTAAAACCACCACCTATGATTAATTGGACAGGCAAAGATACTGCTCCAGATGAGGTCACTACACAGTGTTAAACGGGTCCAGCTCATGCAGTGGTAAAAACCACATCAAGCAATCTTAAAGTACTGAAATTTAAGAGGCTGCAAAGTTGGCTCAGCAGTTAAAAGCATTGGCTGCTTTTCTAGAAGACCCAGGTTTGATTTCCAGTACCCATATGGCAGCTCACAACCATCTGTAACTCCAGTTTGCTTCTGGCCTCAGTAGGCACTGCATGTGTGTGATGCAGACACACATGTAGGCAAAACACACATACACATAAAAGTTTAAAAACCTTAAAAAAAAAAAAAAAAAAAAAAAAAAAAAAAAAAAAAAAAACCCTGTATTTGTGACCTAACAGGCCACTGTTTTGCAAAACCTTGATGAAAAGATTTTAACTAGAGATTAAATTCAAAACTTGACCATAAAGTTACTCTGTAATATAAATTACATCAGAGAAAATTTCAAACCAACCAAAAGGAAAATTACGCTTGCATCTGGTACTGAAAATATTCAAGCTGGGGGTTAGAGAGATGGCTGAGCAATTAAAAGTACTTGCTGCTCTTCTAGAGGATGACCCACGTTCAATAACCTGCATCCATATTGGGTTGCTTACATCCAGCCTCCATGAGCACTCCACATGCACATACATACACACTGTTTTAAAATGCAAGTTGAAATGTAATAGCTTATTCTTTATATTTATATACATAAGTGCACATGTGACTTGAAAGACTCTACAACAGACACCTAGTAAGATACCTGATCATCCCACTACCCAAGGATGACACCATTTTCGCAAATGTCTGCTCAAGTGGTTTCTCTGATCCCTTGTGGTTCACCTGTTTAAAAAAAAAAAAAAAAAAAAAAAAAAAAAAAAAAAAACAGCATGACTTTCTATTTAGATAGAGAGTGATACCAGGAAATTAACAAGGAAATGCTAAGCTTTAAAAGGAAGTCATCTGAACCAACTTTGTAGGACCTATGGAAAAGTAATCAAAATTTACAGCAACCAACAAAATAGCCATCAAGAAAAAGCCACCTTCTAAGCTGCAAGAAACCTCTGCAGCATTTTGTCCTTCCTCTTCCAACATATGATGAATTTTGTTGTAAACAATAGGAGCCTTGTTTTTAGCTCCCTTCATCAAACCAGTAGAAGCAGACAAGACCCGATGTACATGTAACTACACACATCTGAAGAACTAAACTATCTCTGTACGGTGTAACTGCACAAAGGTAAAAAAAACAATGGACTCATTGTAAAAGCTACAGCTGAACTATTAGCCAATGGATACCTGGGGCAAGAGCTTCTTTCTGGATAGAGACATAAAATAGACCACCTAAAGCCTGAACAAACCAAGTGATGCTCTTTAAAAAATAGGGACATTCAAAAGCAGCAGTATATATGAAAGAATTCAGAAAGCTACTTCCAGACTCAGGCAGGAAACATATCCAGAAAAATCCCGACTACTACAAACATCACCACCTGTTGCTCTTTAGCCTTCAAATATGCCTGGCTAACTGGTAAACTGTGCCCAGTATAGAACCAGTTTGCAAAGAATAGAGGATGGGTTGTTCTTTTGTTTTATTTTGTTATTTTGTCTTTTTTCAATTCCTAGAGTTCAATGAATTCTGCCAAAACATTAGCTGAACATATTAAAAGAGAGTCTTCAGTGAGCGTGCACAGTGAGGAAAATCTTGCAAAAGAGTCTGGAAAAGTGTAACAAGTGCATCACTATAATTTTTAACAATCAAAAAAACCAAAACAACAAAACGAAGCACAACTAGCTCTGGGAAGAAAACTGACTCCATTGTTGCAACATTATAATAATCAATGACATAATTTTTAAAGAAAATCAGTCATACAAAGAAACAGGAAAAATGGCTTATCCAGTATACCAGAATTTAAGAGATAAAACAATCACAGTGATAAGAGAGAATTTACTGCAAATGCATACATTAAAACAAACAAAACTAGCTAGTGGTGGTAGCAACATGCTTTTAATTCTAGCATTCAGGAGGCAGAAGCAGGCAGAGCTCTATGAGTTCAAGGAGGACATAGGTTCAATTCCCAGCATCCACATAGTAGCTCATAACCAACTATAACAACAGTTCCAGGGGATCTGATGATAGCTTCTAGCTCCTGTGGGCACCATACACAGACATTGTACACATAAGTAAATACAGATGACATACCTATACACATGAAAATAAAAAGAAATAAATATTTAAAAATAAAGGAAGGAAAGAAGAAAAAGCTTCAAATTGATAACCTAACTTTACACATTAAAGAGCTAGAAAAACAAAGTAAACCCAAAGCTGGCAGAAGAAAAGGAATGACATGATTAACGTAGAGAAGACCAAACACTGGTCCTGAAACACACTGACGAGCTGGGTTACAATGAACAAGAAGATTCAAATTACTAAAACCAATAACAGTAATGAGGACACTGCTAATACTTTTTAGAAAAATAAAAATTAGAATATGATGGATATTCATACCAAAAAAAAAAACCTCCCCAAAAAACCGTGCAACTTAGAGTTGAACAAATTTCAAAAAAAATATAATCTACTAAAACTGAGCCATGAAGAAACAGAAAACCAGAACAGAAAGTTGGATGTGGTAGCTCACACATGTAATACTCACACTTGGGAAGTGAAGACAGAAAAAATGTAAGAGTTCAAGGGTAGCCTGGGCTAACAGTTAGAGCCTTGCCTCAACCTCACCATCTCCCCCTCCACAAAAGGAAAATCTAAACAGATCAGTAAGTAGGAAAGAGACTGAACTGGTATTAAAGAACAGCCCCAGACCAGATCTTCATTTATCAATTTAACCAAAAGGTTAAGGATTAAATAAAAATTAGTATCACCTTTCTTTAAACTCCTTCAAAACTAAGAGGGTAGGTATGCCCTTTAATTCATTCATCATAACCAAAAGGTAGAAATAATCCAAATGTCTATTAATTCGTGAATAGAAAAACAAAATGTCTTACATTCCTCCAGTAAGATATTATTCAGTCTTTAAAAGTAATGCAATTCTGATAGACATAGATGGCTCTTTAAAACATTATACTAAATGAAACAAGTAAAACACAGAGGACAAATATTGTATGAGTCTACATACATGAGGAGCATAAAAATAGACAAATTTACAAAAATCAGAGAGTAAAACAGAATCACTAGGAGCAAGGGGAAGGTGATTAAAAAAAAAGACTATTTAGAAGGATCACAGTTTCTGTTTGGTCTGGTGAAAAGTTGTAGAGACGTTAATTTAAAAATCAATTTTCCTATTAATTAAATTGCTTTTGTTTTGTTGTTCCTCTCCAAAAAACATTCAAACCTACCAGATTAATTATGACTTGCTTTCCATAAATAATTACTTGTGAATCAAAATGCCTTTGGAAACCATCCATCTAGAAGAGAGACAAAAGTATATAGTTTATTCAACTACATAATATGATTATTTACCATAATTCTTAAAGTACCTCCTTAACTATTCCATTTTTTAAAAAAGATTATTTATTTTATGTATGAGTGCTCTATCTGCATGGACAACTGCATGCCAGAAGAGGGCATCAGATCCCACTAAGGATGGTTGTAAGACATCATGTGATTGCCAGAAATTGAACTCGGACCTCTGGAAGAGCTGCCAGTGCCCTTAATTGCCAAGCCATCTCTCCAAGCCCGAACTATCCCATTTTTATGCTTAACAAAGTGCCAGGAGGAGGACTATGCTTTCTGGATATTGGAAACACCATGAGGTAAATGGTTGTTATAGCCATTTTATACTGCATTACAGTATCACTATTTGAAATCTGAATGCAACTTTTGACAAATACACTACATTCTATAAACCTCACTGAGATCTCCCAAGTGCTCATCTGCCATTCCATTCAGTAAATCTTTGTTCTAATACTTGTAACATGTTATTGGAGGCAATTTGTTCTTACAGCCCAGAAGGGGCTTGAAGATACTGAATTTTGTCTTGTGGGGAACAAATATGTATTCTATAGGCAAATCTAAACGCATCTTGGGTTCTGTGTGACTAGGGCCCTCCCCAGGCAAGGTAGGCTCTCATATCACCTCTACCCTTCACACAAAATAGGTTCTATTTTAACCAGTGAAAAATTCAGGGAGATACATACATGATTTGCTACTTTGTTGATCTGTGGTTGTGGTTTGTACTTTAGATTTGGTCTTTGTGACCAGAAAACAGGTATTGATCCTCGAGTCTAAAAGAAAAGAGAAATATGAAAAGAAAGATACACAAACTAGTTTCCTCAACCTAATTATTGTAAGCAGTACAGATATTAACAACTTTGCAAAGAAAAACAAAACAAAAATAATCTACCAGCTACAAAAGTCTATATGCACCATCTTAAATTACCTGTTTTGCCAGGTGTGGTAGCATACACTTTTAATCCCAGCACTGGAAGGCAGAAGTAGGCAGATCCAAGTTTAAGGCTAGCGTGGTCTACATAATGAACTCCAGGACAGCCAGGACTACATAGATACCCGGTCTCAATAAATAAAAGTTCTTGGTTTATGGAAATATGCTTAAAAAGCACTTTCCCTTCCCAGTGTTACACACATGGCACCTGTATAACAGAAAGTTCTGTGATCTCCCTGAGTTCTAAATATATATATAATATGGCAATATGAAAAAAATAGAAAATTGATTTACTCATTCTCAAAGGAATGTATTTATGAACACCTGAATTTGTTTAGCTACTGATATTTTGGAGTAGGAAATACTGCACAACTCCACCAGAGGCAATAGGTGAGCAGGACTGAGTAAGGCAGGTAGAACCAAGTATACGCTATCAGTTTGTGCTATCATCATCACCTTAGGTAGGGTCTAAGGCTTACACTGGTGAACTGCTAGACTTCCATAAACCTCACACCTGCCTCCCTCTTCTTCTTGGGGGGATTTAAGGGCAGGAAGTATTCATAAGACAACACCAGATTAATAATCCTTTATTAGCTGAAAATTTTCCACATTGTACACAAAGATAGTATTTAAAAAAGGAAAGATTGGTCTGGCAGTAATCACATGTAATCCTAGCATTGGGGATATGAAGACAGGAGGATTTTAAGGTCAGCCAGTGCTACATGAGACCCTGTTTCAAAAAACCTGAAGAGGAAGAGGAAGAGGAAGAGGAAAAGAAGAGAAGAGAAGAGAAAGAGAGAGAAAGAAAGGAAGGAAGGGAGGGAGGGGGAGAGAGAGAGAGAGAGAGAGAGAGAGAGAGAGAGAGAGAGAGAGAGAGAGAGAGAGAGAGAGAGAAGAAAAGTAAGGTGAAGAGGAAAATTTCAACATGACAGAAAATGGAAGATCAAGTAGAAAGGGCCAACTGGATGACCACCAAACATATACACTTGCCTGTACAAATGAAGCCCTGTTCCCATTGTAGTGCACGATCTGTTCTGTTTCTACAAAGTTAGCTGCATGGCCTTCAGAATCAATTCCTAACATTTGGTACAAAAGACATGTATAAAAAAAATCATTAACTCAAGATAACTCAAGAATTACCAACTCAGTTCACATTAATGAATAAGTACTCATAATATTAAGTTCAAACAAATGGATAATACATTATTATAAAATTAAAAGAAGCTTGCCTAAATAGGCTTAAATAGTTAAGATTTATTTATATAAACATGAAGCTAGTAGATATTTTTCATACTAAAAACATCCTCAAAAAACAGTCCCCTGTGGTGGTAATCTAATTGTACTGAAATATTATTTTGATTGTATGTTAATAAATAAAGTTGTCTGGGGGTCAGAGCTATTAGAGCCATAGCAAGAGTGTGGCAGTGGTGGCACACGCCTTTAATCCCATAGATATCTGTGTGTTCAGGGTCAGAGCTATTAGAGCCATAGCAAGAGTGTGGCGGTGGTGGCACACGCCTTTAATCCCATAAGATCTCTGTGTGTTCAGGGATACAGTCAGCATTGGAGACATATGCCTTTAAGACCTAGGGGGCTGTACATTCAGACAGTGACGAGGCAGTCATGTGTTTGGGTTTACAACCAATGAGAAGGCAGAACAACATACTATAAAAAAACGAACCGACAGAAAGTAGCTCTTTTTGCGAAGCTGGGACAGCAGGAGGAAGGGTGAGATTTTAGCTCTGAGCTCTGACCTCTCGGCTTTCTCTTTTACATTGTTTCTGTGTTTCTTATTTAATAAGACGGTTGGTTACATCAATAGTCCCCTTTGAAGAAAAGAAAGTCAAGCATGCCTACAAATCCTATTTTGAAGTTAAAACTATCATTTTTTGTGATTATAGTTGGTAATAACACTAAATGAAAATGTGGTTCACTGCATCAATAGTACTTAGTTTCGATGCAAAGAGTCTCTAAAAAGATATTTAATTATCAAATAAAATAATTGTGTCTGATCCTAAACATCCATGACCATGAACATGTCCATGAAACCTAGTTTGAAAGCACAGTGTAATGTACTTACCAGAGACTACACTGGTTAGGTCTTTCTGGTATCTGAAGTACTTCCCTTTTAGCTTGTTTACATGATTTTTTTGTTACTAAGAAAAGTCTACTAAGCAAAAGCAATTTCCAAGGTAGCTCTGATCCAGATTACCAGAAAGATTATCAGAAAGAAATACATGGATTTTTAACTTCCCAATATTTAAAACACTCTTTTTCTGACATATTTCTAAAATAAAGCATTTTGAGTTGTTATCAGGATGTCTGTAATTATACATTAGTAGATAATCAGAAGGAAGCAAATTTACTGAGCTACACTAGCAATGGTATCACTTCTCAAAGCTAAATTACTTTCAGAAGCACAGGCTACATTAGTTTCCTTCTGTAGTGGTTTGAATAGGAATGCCCCCACCACCATGGGCTCATATTAGGGAATGCACTACTTGAGAGGGATTAGGTGTGACCTTGCTGAAGTAGGTGTGGCCTTGTTGGAGGAAATGTGTCACTGGGAGGATGGGCTTTTGGGGTTTCAAAAGCCCAAGCCAGTCCAGTGTCTCTTTTCTTCCTGCTGTCTGCAGATTGGGATGTAGAACTCTCAACTACTACTCCAGTACCATGTCTGTGTGTCATCATGATGTAATGGACTAAACCTTTGAAACTGTAAGCAAGCCCCAACTGAATGCTTTCTTTTTATAAGAGTTGCTGTGGTCACAATGTCTCTTCACAGCAACAGAACACTGACTAAGACACCTTCCATAATTCCCATTAAGGAACAAAATGCAGTTATTTTACAAAGAGAAAAAACGTGGAAGAAGGGAAAGCAGGAAAGAGGGAGATATCATTATGAAAAGACTTCCAAAACATATTAATTTTTTAATAAACCAAGATGTAAGAAAACATGTATAAAATATAACCACTGTCTATAAAAGGAAGAAAAAATACCTATATTAATATAAAGTTACAGTGCAGTATAAGTAAGAAACTAATATCTGGTTATCTAGCAAAGGAGTAAGAACCAAGCAGATTAAATGGGAAATTTCTATAATTCTAAAAATAAAATTTATATTTAAAATATGTACTCAATGTTTAACAATCCAGGAAAATATAGTTAAGGAGATGCTAACTATAATTTTATTTTATTTTATTACATATACAGCATATATGACAGCAGGCCAGAAGAGGGCACCAGATCTCATTACAGATGGTTGTGAGCCACCATGTGGGTGCTGGGAATTGAACTCAAGACCTCTGGAAGAGCAGTCAGTGCTATTAACCCCTGAGCCATCTCTCCAGCCCCGATGCTAACTATAATTTGGTTGAGGCCATTCTTAGTGGCTTTTTCCCAATGCTATAGCATCTGTAATAACATTAGTCAGATATTCTCTATATAACTCTCTGGGCTCAAATTTACAGTTATTTGTTTAGTAGGATTTTATTCTAATACATTATGGTTGAAAGCAAAATAAATGTTGGAGAATCTTCATATTCACAATAACTATAATACACATCTTAACAGTTTGGTTGAAGCAAATAAGCATATTTCTAGTGCAAAGCCTATAGAATGCTCAAAATTTAAACAACCTACAAACTGAAGTCATGAAGTAAAATGGTTACTTTTATACTTGCAAAGAGACCAAGAGTAATAAGAGAAATACTATCTGATATGAGTGTAAATTATTGAAGACCACACTGAATTTAGCATATGTTCAGACACCCAATAAACATGTAGCTGTTCTTAAACAGTTAAAGGCTATTAATTACAGTAGCTAGAGAAAAGCACAGAAGACCTATAATTATTATAAGGAGGACAAAAATCATTAGAAAGGGTATCAAATAACAATACATAAAAGGTCACAGTTAAGTCATTTAGGTTAAGTGTTAAACAATGGAAGATATGGCCCAGTTATGCTGACATGAAATGATTCTTACCTCTTACATAATATCGCACACCAGCTCTGAAACAACTCCTTCTGGAGATGAGAATCCAATCAAAGTATTTTCCATTAATAGAACATGAGTGCATAGTAATAACTTAACTACGTTAAGAAAAAAATCTAATGTAGAAAGAGTTCTAGATTCAATACAAATCTATTTACTATAATAGGAATGAATTGTCTTTAGGAAGAAAAAAAAAAGACAGAATATGCAAGTCTTTCTGGTTCTTCATGATTATTCCCAAATCTTTAGTATCTTCATTTCCAACTGTGACGTTTGTCAAGTCAGTTCTCCTACAGTGACACATGTACAGAATATTTAAGAACTTTGCTAGTGTTTCTATTTAATTTTTTCCTTTCCATAATATCTTCAATTACTTTCTAAAAGTATAGAACTAGGTGTCAATAATATCACCAAAAACCCTATTCTGAATGAAAAACAGAAATCTGAAAAAAATTAACCTTCAAATTAAGAAATGGAAAACAGAGTAGGAGCTAGGAACATAGCTCAGTCATGGGTTCGATCCCTTGTACTGCAAAAAGTAACGACTTAAAAATTAAAAGAAGAAGGGCTGGAGAGATGGCTCAGTGGTTAAGAGCACTGACTGCTCTACCAGAGGACCCGGGCTCAGTTCCCAGCACTCACATGGTAGCTTGGAACTCCAGTTCCAGGGGATTTGAACTCTCCTCTAGCCTCCTTGAGCATCAGGCACATATGTAATGCACACATGTACATGAAAGTAAAACATACACACAAAAGAAAATAAAAATTAAATGAAGAAAAAATGCTATTGTAGTTAAAGAAAAAAATGAAATACAGCCGGGCAGTTGTGGTGTATGTCTTTAATCCCAGGGCTTGGGAGGCAGAGGCAGTCAGACCTCCATAAATTCGAGGACAGCATGATCTACAGAGTGAGTTAGTTCCAGACAGTTAGGGCTACATAGAGAAACCCCGTCTCTTAAAAAAGAAAGAAAGAAAGAAAGAAAGAAATCATACATATAATTTATACATGTAAATTAATCGCAATAGTTGATATGAAGATTTACAGATTGAAACAAACTAAGTGCTTTTTCTCTGGAATGTAAAAAAATAAACCTAAAAGTGGAAAAAATTTAATGTAAAGAATATGTAAAATGGTAGAGAGCATTCTAGCATGCATGAAGCTCTGGATATAATACCCAGCATGAAATAAATGTTATGACAGATGTATTAACACATGAATGTAATTTCAGCGCTCAAAAGTAGAAGGTTCAAGATCATACTCAGATGTATAGAGTTCAAGGTCAGCCTGGGATTTCTCCAAACCTTTCCTTCAATACTAGTCACTGAATTGTACAAATAAACTGACTAAAAAGGAGGCTTCTAGTCAAATCTATTTGATCAAAATAAAACCTATGTACACAAGTGCATCTCTGAAGCATGCTGAGCTTGCTCCATCTGGCTCTATAACTGCCACTGAGAAAGGGACCTGCTGTGGTGTAACAATCTTTGTACACTGTAAACATGTATTACTCTCATTGGCCTATAGCTGGGCAGTAATAGATTGGGTGGGAAAATTCCAGGAAGGGTGGAGTTAGAGAAGTTGCCAGGAGATGCAGAAGGAGCAAGACATGCTGGAAGACAGGTAAAGCCACATGGCAGCACACAGATTAGTAGAAATGGGTTAATTTAAGAGCTAGTTAGTACTAAGTCTGAGCTATCAGCCAAGCATTGATAATATTATGCCTCCATGTCAGTTATTCAGGAACTGGTGGGTGGGAAAGAAAAGTCTGCCAACAGGGACCACTCATTTCATTCCTTTGCTTGGTTTTCTAGTTTTGCCACTAAACAATGTATTTATTCTGAACAGCTTTTTACTTTTTTTTTTTTTTTTGCATGAAAGGCATTACAATGTAAGCATTCCTGAAGCCTTGCATGCTCTGTATGTTTGAGACTCATTAACTACTACAATTATTTAATTATCCTCTACATAAACATACTACTGGTTGGTGTTTTGTACTGTTAGGGTGGGGAGTATCAAACTGTTAACCTTCCTGCCTCAGCTTTACATGGGGCTGAAATTATAGGGATGCACCACTACATCAGAAAGGATATACTAGTTTATTTGTCCAGTCTACTGTTGATAGACATGCAAGTTGTTTCTGGATTCTGCTGTCATAACCAGTTGCAACAAACATTTCTTTGTGTGAGCCTGTGGACATGGATCAAATCATATCCACCACCTGATACTATCAGAAAATGTCAATGGACTTGAGAATTATTTTAGCTTATTCTCTTCACCCACTCTTGATATTGTCGAGCTTATCCAACTCATGGAAGAATCAAGAGGATAACAAGTTTTATTGTTTCATTGGCCATATTGTTTATTTTTGTTAATTTGTTTAGGTTTGCCCTGTTTGCTATATGTAACATTTTTCTTAACATAATTTTATTTACTCATCATAAAACATAATAAAATAATCCATGAGCCTGCCATCCAACTTCAGAATACAACCAAGTCCCAACTTACCCATTTCTTCTCCTTTCTAGCCAGCTGAATTTGTGTCCAGAAATAACGACTTTTAACAAGTATGTGGCAACCATTCTGTCTTTCTAGTTTCCATACCTATAATCATCACTTAAAAAACAAAAACTTGCATTTGAGCTTTATGAAAATGACACTACACTACAGCCTTCTAAACCTGTCATTCCTCCCCATAAGTTCCCAGAGTTATCCCAGAGCAATATATCCCTCTTCAGAATTGTGTGCAATCTGAAAAGGACCAGACAACAGAGACCTAGTTCCTCTATTCTATGGGGCTCACTATTTTGTTATAAAATGCTGCTATGAACATTCTTTTAAATAATTCCTGGTATGAATGCATTAGGAATTCAAACAAGAAGTACTGGCAAATTTTCAAGAGATCAACGGGAAGTACTAACGATCACTGCTGCCTGTCACCACAAAATTCACTGATGGTTCCTTAAGCTCCCAAATTACTTCTTTCAAAAGTCATAGCACCAGAAAAGATTCCAAGGCAGTATTATTTCACTTGCTTGCCCAAATTAACTATTTTGAGACTGGACACAAAGATAAAGTAATACATTACCCTGCTGCTAGATAGAGAGTTAAATCTGGTAGAAAATACGACTGCCTTTATGACTCATTTTCCTCTGATTACAGAAAGAGTATGTGTGCATGCAAAGACACACCAACCACCAAAATGAGATAACTTTAGAAAAATGAATGAATTCACTATCCTTTATCCAGAGTTAGACCCAGGCTCACCTAACCCTACTCCCCAGGGGGCCCACTCCACACACTCCTCAATTTGGCTAACAATGTTGCTTCATATTTCACTGAAAAGGCCTATATGCTCCTATGACATATTACCCACCAAACCTACAGCCAGGCCAGAATTCCCTCTTAGCTCATACACTCAAAGCCTCACTCCAGTATGCACCCTTACCACCCCCAACTTCTCTAAAACCTTTCTTAGCAGACTTCGTTAATTTCCTCATTTGGGGAGGGAGGACAGGAGCAGGACAAAATGGACAGACAGGACATGAAACAAAGGACTACTGATTCTTGCCAAAACAAGTGTGGTTATGGCTTTATCAAAAGGCATCTTCTGAGGCCAGGACAATATGGCACCATCCCTGAAGTGGCCTTCGCAATCCAGAAAAGGTACAGTGCCCTTTTCTTCGAAGGCAGCTTAACAGGCAGAGGGCCGATGGCTTCTGTTGTGCAATGGAACAGCAGCTGAAAGCTCACACCTCTCAATAGTAGACTGGCATTTAATAGAGGGATGAGGAGAAGAAGGGGATGCTGAGATGAAGCCATATATACACAGCCAAGAAGAATGGACAGCTGAATTCAAAAACCGTCAACAATTTCCAGAATTTAAAATCCTGAATCATGACAGGACACTAGTGGAATTCAGGTGTTTCTGGTACATGGACTGCTCTCACCCAATGTGAGGTTGAACTGTTGACCTTGTGTACATCCTACTTCACAAATGAGTCTGTCAGATGCGCTAAGCCTGTAGGCTGAAGATGATGCCCCAACACTGCGGAGAAACCTCAGGTGACTGTCCAAGCAGCTGGCTGTTTCTGTCAACTCACGAATTTTTTGGAAGTTGCTTGCATGCACTTCCTGTTTTTATTTTTGTTAGCTAATATTATTTCCTTCTTGGATCTCTGAGGAAGTTGAAGATTAGTTATAGTTGAAGATTAGTTAGTTATAGTTGAAGATTAACTAGGATAGAAAGTGAATTAGATACATTTTGGACTTACCAAAATAGGATAGATAATGGAATTATTTTCTCTGATTTGTCAAATACAAATGGACTAGACATTGTTTAGGTATTTATTACTTGTATATATTGTATATAGTTATTGTACTTTTGTATAGTTTTTCTTATGTTAGTTACAACCTTTTGCTTTTTTTTCTTTTTATTAAAATAGAAAAGGGGAAATGTGGTGGTATTCTAATTGTACTGAAATGTGATTTTGATTGTATGTTAATAAATAAAGTTGCCCAGGGGTCAGAGCTATTAGAGCCATAGCAAGAGTGTGGCGGTGGTGGCACACGCCTTTAATCCCAGCACTTGGTAGAAGAGCTAGGTAATCTCTGTGTGTTCAGGGATACAGCCAGCATTGGAGACAAATGCCTTTAAGACTTGGGGGGGCTGTACATACAGACAGTGACAAGGCAGTCACGTATTTGGGTTCACAACCAATGAGAAGGCAGAACAAAAAGACTATGAAAAGACGTACAGACAGGAAGTAGCGCTCTTTCGGAGAGCTAGGACCACCGCAGGAGGAAGGGTGAGATTTTAGCTCTGAGCTCTGACCTCTCGGCTTTCTCTTTTACATTGGTTCTGTGTTTCTTATTTAATAAGACGGTTGGTTACATCTACACATCTCTCCCCACCTACAGTATACTACACTAACATATACTTATTGATCTCTGTAAATATGAAACCTAGAAATACATTCCTAGTTAAGAAACTACACTAAATAAAAGTCCATTTCAAGCTTTAAATCCAATACTAAATAGGTAAGTTAGTTATAAAGCTGCTTAGAAAACGAGTCTATGATCATATTTGATTATTGTTGTAGGATCTTTTATCTCACTGTGTGAAGGTGTGTCACTGTTTTACCTTGCCTGCTTAATAAAGAGCCAAAGGGCCAATAGCTAAGCATGAGAGGTAAGGTAGGACTTCTGGGCAGAGAAAGGAAGTAAGGATGAATCTAGGCATATAGGAGATGCCAGAGAAACAAAGAGGGAGTTGGACATACAGAATGGAAGAGAGGTAAAAGGCCACATGACAGAACATACATTAAAAGAAGCAGGTTAATTAAGTTATAAGAGCTAGTTGGGAATAAGCCTAAGCAAAAGGCAAAGCTTTCATAATTAAGTCTTCGTGTTATTATTTGGGAGCTGGCAATCCCCAAAAGAAAGTCCTACTATAGATTATTTGTCCATTCATAATCTCATTTTGAAAACAAAATAGAAACAATTGGCCCAAATCCTTGAAAACTACTTAAAACACATCTGTTCTTATTTTATTCTTCGAAGAACTTTTAAAAACTTGGTGGAGGGTAGGGGTAGCAGCAGAGCTGAAGATGTAGAGTACACATGTCTAGCATGCAGAAGGCTTGAAATCCTAGCACTTGGGAGGCAGAGGCACAAAGATCAAAAGCTCAAGTTTTTTTTGGCTACATATTGAGTTTGGGGCCAGTCGAGGATACATGACATCTGTGTAAGAGAAAGTAAGGTGTTATAAAATATTTGATTACACTGTGTAAAGATATGTCACTGTGACTTGGCTTAGTAAAAAGCTAAATGGCCAATAGCTAGGCAGCAGGTACAGGCAGGACTTCCGGACTAAGAGGGCTCTACGAAGAAGGAAGGGGGAGTAATCAGCCAGATGCAGAGGAAGAGGACATGCAGGAGAGGGAAAAGCCAAAAGCCACTAGATGAATAGAAATGGGTTAATTTAACTTGTAAAAGCTAGTTAGAAAAAAAAGCATAAGCTAAGGCCGAGCTTCCATAATTAATAAGTCTCCATGTCATTTTTTTTTTTTTTTTTTTTTTTTTTTGTGAGCTGGTGGCCCAAAGAAAAATCCATCTACAGGAAAGAGAGATAGGAGAGGAGAGAGGAGCAGGGGAGGAGAGAGGGCAGAAAAAAGAGGAGAGCTAGACAGAGGATGAAGACAACAAACTAAATAAGAGCTTTACCTTGAGATTTTTCTTATTTCCCCATAACTATAAAAAATATTTCCTCCATTGTGATGATATATGTAAACAATTTCCTAAATATATAATTTATCCTTACATGGACAATATTTTACTAGATGATTCAAATGAAGATAATTTAGAAAGAATGTTTGAAGAACTAAAGAAAATGTTGCCTTGTTGGGGATTACAAATTGCTTCTGAAAAGATACCAAGAGGAGATTCTATTAATTATTTAGTATATAAAATAGGTCTATAAAAAAATTAGATCCCAAGAAGTGCAAATTAGGAGAGATCGATTATAGACTCTTAATGATTTTCAAAGATTATTTGGAGACATTTCGTATCTACGGACTGCTGTTGGGGTAAAAAATGATGAACTGAGTAATTTGTTCAAAACCTTAGAGGCTGAAAAGGACCAAGAGAATTATCAGCCAAAGCTGAGAGAGAATGGGCTTTGGTAGAAAAGAAAATACAGAATGAACATGTGGATCATGTGGATCCAAAGCTTGATTGCATTTTGCTTATTTTACCATCTAAGCATTCTCCTACAGGAATTTTAGTACAGAGGGATATATTGGAATGGATATTTCTACCAAACAGACAGAGTAAAAAATTAAAAACTTATGTGGAAAAAAAACTGAGTTGATTTTAAAGGGAAAATTGAGACTTCATTAATTAGCAGGAATAGACCCAGCAGAAATTAACTAATGATGAAATTGACAAATTATAGGCAAAACATGAACCTTGGCAGAGAGCTTGCAGTAATTTTCTGGGAAAGATTAAGAACAAATATCTCAAAAGTGATAGAATTAAACTTATAAAGAGAGCTAACTGGATCCTTCCTCACACTGTATGGGAAACACCAATATCTGGAGCCCCTACATTTTATACAAATGCAAACAAAACAAAACAAACAAATAAAAAAAAAAAACAAGGAAAGGGAGGTTACAAATCAGAATTTATGTAAAGTAGTTCAAAGTCCTATAGTTCAGTTCAAAAATCAGAATTATATGCTATTCTGATGGTATTAATGGATTTTTTGGAACCTCTCACCATAGTTACTAACTCTCAGTATGCTGAAAGAGTGGTCTTACATATTGAAACAGCGGAATTTATCCCTCATGAGTCAGAATTAACTTCATTATTTATTCAGTTACAAGATACAATCAGGAATAGGAATCACCTCTTATATATAACTCACATTCAATCCCATTCGGGTCTGCTAGGACCTCTAACACAAGAAATGATGAGATCGATCAGCTATTGATAGGAAATGTGCTAGAGGTCTCAGAATTTCATAAAAAACATGTCAATAGTAAAGGTTTTAAAAAAGATTTTTCTGCCGGGCGGTGGTGGCGCATGCCTTTAATCCCAGCACTCGGGAGGTAGAGGCAAGCAGATCTTTGTGAGTTCGAGGCCAGCCTGGGCTACCAAGTGAGTTCCAGGAAAGGTGCAAAGCTACACAGAGAAACCCTGTCTCGAAAAACCAAAAAAAAAAAAAGATTTTTCCATAATCTGGCAACAAGCCAAGGAAATGTCCCATTTGTTCTTTTTACAATCAAACTCTACTACCAGCAGAATGTAACCCAAAGGGTACTTAGAGGAATGAAATCTGGCAGATGGATGTAGTTCATTTTGTAAAATTTGGAAAACTGAAATATGTACATCATAACATTGATACCTACTCAGGCTTTCAATGGGCAACTGCTCTGAGTACCCAAAAGGCTGATTCTATAACACATTTGCTAGAAGTTATGGCCATCATGAGTATACCTGTACAAATTAAAACTGACAATGCTCCAGCATATTTCTCTGCTAAAATGAAACAGTTTTTTGCTTATTACAGGTATACCACACAATCCTATGGGCCAGTCATAGAGAGATCAAATCGAACTCTGAAGGATATGCCAAATAAACAGAAAGGGGTAGCAACAACTCCCAGAAATAGATTACATAATGCTCCATTAACTTTGAATTTTCTCAATGTTAATGAGAAAGGAACAATAGCTGTGGAGAGACACTAGCTAATAGAAAAAACAAACAAACAAACAAACTACAGAATCAAATGAACCTGTATACTTTAAAGATGTGCTAACCTCAGAATGGAAACCAGGATGTTGGGGATGAGGTTTTGCTTTTGTTTCTACAGGAGAAAAAAAAAGCTATAGATACCATCAAAATTGGTAAAGGTTCAATTTCAACGAGAGACCTCTTAATTAGAAAAGGTGATAGTTCATCAGCTAGCATGACCATTCAATTTAAATTAACTTATACAACTAACAAATGCTTTTCATTTAATCAGATATAACTTGCCAAAAGGGAACCTCCCCAAAGTTAGGGTTGGGGAAGGGTTTCTGTTTTTGTCTTTCAGGAGAATGAAGACTAAGGAATCTGAAGAACACTGGACAAATGAGACATCAGAAGAAAAAGAATAAATCATCCAGAAAAGAATGTCCCAGAAAAAAAGAGTAAATTGGCCTATTGGTATATCATATATAAAAGTTCATAAGTCTCCTAAATGTTTGTTTCTGCTGTTCTCTACAAACACTTAACACAAATGGTCTTCTTGTAGTCCCAGCTCAATTAAAAGGTAAAGCTGGCTTTGGAGTTGGAGGCTCTCTCCTTCTCTAAATCCAAGCATGCTTGTTAAAAGAAAATGCAAAATCTTTATTATCATGTCAGAAGAGCCATCTGATATAAGACAGAAGAAAACCAAAACTAAGGGACTATTCTATTGCCACTAATCTCATAATTCTTTGGTTTTGACTCTTTAAAACTTTTCTTAAGGTATGGAATTTTATATCAAAACTTATAACATTAATATATATTAAACTTTTGTCATGATATTAATGGTCATATAGAGTACTAACATTCTAGAAAAAAAGGTTTCGTCTAGCTGCCTGTACATATTTTCATGTTTGAGTTTCTATCAGTTTTCTGCAGGGAATCATGACCATGCCTAACAGCAAATTTGAAGTCTCCATAACTGTCATTGTTTAGGATGGTTGGTTACAAGTTGTTATTGTTAATGGTCAGGATAAAGGCTAAATAAAGTAAATTAGATTTAAGGTTCTTGTTTGGGAAAAAAAGGATATAGATAAGAGGTAAATTATTCAATCTACTCTGAAAAGAAAAAAGAGAGAATATGGATATATGATGAGATAAAAAGGTAGATTATTGAATCTACTTTTAAAAAGCAATATTTCAATTTTAAATATTTTACATTGGATTGGATTTTTGTATACTGTATACAAATTATGTATATTGATACAAATTTGAGATTGATTTTGCTAGAAAATACTATACATATATTTCTAATTTTGTTCAAGATATTGTACCTATACAGTTCATTTAACAATGTAATGCAAATTGCTAGTCCTTGAAAGTTATTATTACCAACTAATTAGGATATAAAGAAATGAAAGTAGTTAGTCATTACTGAAAGACTCTAGCCTTTCAGGCTTACACCCCCAAGCCTCAGGAAAAGAGAAACTTCAAGCACCAGGAAATGAGAAACTAAAAATCTAGTTCCAAGGGCAACCTGACTTAGCCATTGTTCAATCTCCCCTGCAACCATATAACAATGTAAAAGATTTCTGTTAAGAGATGTGCTCAACTGTGACTGGGATAGTTGCAGATGTTCCAGAAAGGACCACTGTGACCTGTGTGTAAACTCCACTCCCACCTTGATATCCCCCCTTGAGGTTTCAGGAAGAATGTACCTGTTGACGTAACTGTACCCCCTCTGTGATCACTCTGTGATCAGACCATGATCTTATGAAACGAAATTGTATGGGAATTGTAATCTTGTGGGTTTTGTAGGTTTTTCCTTTATAAGCCTTTATGGGGCTGCAGTAAGATGCAACTCTTGCTCCCAAAGAGGAGCCCTTCTGTACAGAAGCTTAATAAATCCTCCTGCTATTGCATCAACTGGACTGGAGTCTGGGTTCTTGAGGTGCCCACTAGAGACCCCCAGATTTTGGGGTCCAACAATTACAATCGAACTTGTAGTCATATTAGGTATGTTTTCAAGGTCAAACAGAGATATATTTTAGATAGACAGGTCATCTTCAAACCCTTCAGAGATCTACAGAATATGGCATTTAAGATGTTTTAATAACATAGATCTTTTTTTTTATGACTATGAGACATGTCTGCTCCTGGCAGCACCAATCTACTTCAGAGAAGATGATGGGTATTGAAGAAACTCCATATGGAGTTTACTTTCATTGTGGCAAAAGTTAGCCACTGGACAAGAAATTGCCCTTACATTGACTGCTGACAGTATGTTGTCCAGAATGGACAAGCAGGACACAAAAAGAAAGAACTGTCAATCCTTGCCAAGGCAAGGTAGGATGGCTCTTTAGAAAATCCTGCTTCACAGATCAGTCTGTCAGATATGCTAGGCCTGTGGGCCAAAGATGGGTGCCCCAATGTTGCAGAGAAACCTCAGGTGATTGTCCAGGCAGCCAGATGTTTGTCATAACTCATGTTTTTTGGAAGGCATTTGTTTGCACTTCTTGTTTAACTAGTTAACATTATTTCCTTCTGGAGTCTCTGAGGGAGCTGAAGATTAGATAGTTGTAGTTACAGTTTTCCTTGTTAACAATTTCAGAAAAGAAACTAAGAGGTATAAAATATATTTTATTTTGTTTGAAAGATATCAAAAGATAGTTTTTGGTTGGTAAGACAAATTAGGATAGAAAGTGAATTAGGTACATTTTGGACTCACCAAAATATGAGAGATAATAACAAATGGACTAGACATTGTTGATGTATTTATTGCCTGTATATATTATAGTTATTGTATATAGTTTTTTTATATTAGTTATAACTTTTTTTAAAATTTTAGACAAAAAAAGGGGAAATGTAGTGATATTGTATTTGTGCACCCCAATAAAGCTTATCTGAGGATCACAGGAAAAAGCAAGCCACTATATTAAACATAGAAGTCAGGCAATGGTAGTAAACGCCTTTATACCTTTAATCCTAGCATTCGGGAGGCGAAGATTCATTCGGATCTCTGTTGAGTTCAAGGCCACACTGAGAACAGAGCCAGGCATGGTGGCACACGCCTTTATTTCCAGCACTAGTTAACCATAGAGGCCTGGAGGTCTATACAGACAGACAGGAAGTGATAGAGCTGGGCAGAAAGAGGAAGTGAGATGGCAGGGCCCAGAAAGGACATAGGCGTAAATATAGAGGAAGTAGCTCTCTGGAGGCTGAGAAGTTGGTAAGGTGAGCTTGGCTGTGGCTTGGCTGTGGCTTGTCCTATTCCTTTGATCTATTTCATTTGGCTCCGAGTTTTTTATTAATAAGACCATTTAGCAATTCATCTTACACTCCACTACTTAATAATACAAAAATTTTATAGTAGCATAATGAACAAATAAACCCGACTACTAGGTCAATAAACTTCATCGCTGTACTTGACACAAAGATGCCAATTCATATACAGGGTCCTGACTGCAACACTCATTAGCACTTACTGCACGTTCCTTCAGTAGCCCATTCACTGTGAGTTCCTACTTTATTATGGTATCTCTGATAAGAATGTATTCTTGAAATGAATCTACAATTAGATAACCAACACTTGTTTTGTATTTACACTTTGATTTTTCCCCAAGTGTTATTCTTTGTATTCTATTTTCATATTTCTATCACTCTTGAAATGATAATTAAAATTTATAATAATTTAAATAATTTACTTCTCTTCAAGTTTTTGATCACTGTTGTTCTTAAGTCTGATTTAACACTAAGGAAAAGCATCATTTAAATAGGTTCACTCTACTCTTGTGTAATTCACTGCTACAAGATAACTCAAAAAGGTCAAGATACAGTTATACATCTTTCCTTAAAAGCCACCAGCCATCAAACTCTTGAGCAAAAATATGCTCTGTAGAAGACATACTCTAAAAAGGTTTGTTTACAGTCTGTGCTAAGATTTTACATTTACACATTAACAGCAATTTCTAATACTGAAATACTCATCTCACATCACATTTGAGACTCTGCACCTGTCTTAAAATTTAAACTTTCTAACATTTAAACATGTAAAATAAAATTTAAACAAAGACTGTAGAAACTAAGGTGCAAAAATTTCAGATAAGGATACAGCCATGTAACACTGGAAGAGCAAACCGATGGACCTAAAAAGAAGATATACAATGTATTTAGAATCAGCACTCCTTAAATAATAAACCATGTAAGACATATTTACACACAGGCAGTAATATACAAACATAACCACACAGTGAGAGTTCATGTAATTTCTAATGTTAGGGAAATGTCTATAATGTTGCAGGTAAAAAGGCAGTGTAATCACTAGGGTTTATATGGCCATAGATAAACACCAGTAAAACTACATGAAGCTGAATACTCCTTCTTAGTCTTTGCCTATAACTCTTCTACCTCTAGAAAATCTATAGGCTAATGATTTGCAATCTCAACTACCAAAAATAAATAAAATATTCTGCAAACAGCAAAAAACAAATCACTTCTATAAATCTAAGTGCCTTAGCTTACACCTCATTTGTACAACACAGGATGAGGCTGGTGGTGAGTTAGGGGAGTTTCCACCTGGCCTGAAGACTGAGAACAAGAACTCTTGGACAGAAGCCACGTTTGCAGAGGTGACTAATTAGAACTGCAGCCCTGTGGAGAGACTGGAAATGTTGCAGGTCCAGAAGCTAGTTACCTTGTCTTAGGCTAATCCTAGCCTCTAAAACAGCCATTCCTTCCCTCGCTGTGTCAGACCTGACATTCTGTGATTAATAGATTAAAAAAAAAAAAAAAAAAAAAAATCTTTTGGAATCTATTAAATTAGATCATTAGCTTCCATTAAACTGAAAAGCTAAGAATGTCATTAGATAGCATCCTGGGCCTATAGAAAATCTTCTTTCCCATCTTGCTATAACTGCCTCTTTGATGAACACACCAACGTATTTTAAACTTGCCTTGATTTATGACTTTCATTGTTTTATAAAACTATAAAAATCTCAAATTTCTTCCACATTGAAACATGGAATTTGGAGTTAACCTAAATCTGTGTTCCTAGGCCATGGTCATTCAAAATGGCTCCAGAATAAATCTCTTACTCCTTTTAAGAGGAGAACTGTGGTTTTTGCACTAACAGGACTGAGCCCCTATCCCTTCTACATTATTCATCAGTACAATTCATTCTAGCTGTCTTAGAGAAAGTTAATGTTTTTCATTTAAAGCTTTCCATTCATAAGTATTACAGTTTGTACCTTAAGTGTCCCTAAAAGCTTATGTTTTCAAAGGCTTGGGAACAGGACAGAGAAGCTCTTGCACTTTAGAAGGTATAGCCTAGTGGAAAGAATGATGGTCATTAAAAACTAACCTTTATAAAGGCACTGTACCCTAAGCCTATTTCCCTTTATTGACTGACTACCATCAGGTGAGCAGTTTGCTCCATCAGTGTACTCCCTGGCATGCTCTCTTGACTAAAGACCCAAAGGCAAGGGAGTCATCAGACAGTGGAATGAAAATTCCGAAACCCCTAAGCCTAAACACTCTCTCCTAAGTTCTCTCAGACATCCTGTCACCATGTCAGGAAGTTAACACAATAGGAGATTAGATTTCTACATATATCAGTAAGAAAGGGCAAGAATGGTCGTGTGTGTGTGTGTGTGTGTGTGTGTGTGTGTGTGTGTGTGTGTGTTATAGTAATTATTTACCCACTCCCTAATGAGTGGTTAGTCATTTTAACATAATACATAACATGTATTATGACAAGAAAGCATATTCGAAATGGAGTACATTACCTCTGGCTGAGCAGACAGTTCTCTGAGCAGATGCCCGTTCCATACAAACCGCTGATCTGCCTGAGAGAAGTTTTGAAACTTAATGAAATATCTCCAGCCACAGTAAGTGTCCCCAAATGGAAAACTGCACTCATCAATGCCTCCCCCTGATGGCTAATATGAGTTTCTCTGACATGTCCCAACAGAATACACCTCACTTCAAATCTGCTCCTCTTCTTCCCATTCCTGTCTGCCTTATCACACATAGAAGCTCCAGGTATCCTCTCCCATTTTTCTAGGTAATCACTGGCAAAGAACTAAATCTCTTTCAGAGTCTACACACATTTCTCCAACTCTACCACCACCACCAAGGACAACACCTGATCCAGTATAGCTATTGCACAGCTACTTGGCCTCCATCTTGTCCCCACTCCTGACTGGCCTACTCAAGGATAAAGGAATTCTACATGTCCTTTCTGCTGTCTCCTTAGTTCTTCAGTGACTGCCATCTCAGAGCCAAATCTTTGCTTGGTCTCCCTGGAGATCTGGCAGCTGCTATTTAAAGGTCTGATCTCCCCTCTGCCAGGCTGATAATCCATCACAAATACAGAGGAACCCAGGTTTCTTCAGCTCAGCACATGGGCTAAGTAGATAGCACAGTGCTGAGCCTTACTCCCTCCCTCCTCACACCTAAGGTCATAGGAAATGAGCTATGGTGTCATGGCCAGGGGAATATCACATCTTTTAGTCTGTGTTTCCCAGTGGTTTGTGCTACTCATACTTAGTAGTTATCATTGCACAATGGGTGCGATTATGTAACTAAATATTTTACAAGTCAGGGAAATGTAAATAATAATATGCTGTTTCTAAATGTTGAATTATTTGGAATACAACTTGATAAAAAAGCATAGTGCTAAAACAAATCACTGTTGAATTACGAGTGGAAGCAGCAACTAAAAAAGATTAGAGGAATAAAAAGCCAGAGGATTCTGCCACATGGCTTTATAAGTGTCAGAGTCTTTAAAAAGCTGAAATGGAAACCCTTAAGAATAAAATAACATCTGGAAAAATAGAATCAAAGAACCAAAAAAAAAAAAAAAAAAGAAAAGTCCTTAATTCTATACAAAAACACTGACCATTCAATGTTAATTTTTTTGTCTTAAGGTTTCAGCCAGGCAGTGGTGACGCACACCTTTAATCCCAGCACTCGGGAGGCAGAACCAGGTGGATCTCTGAGAGTTTGAGGCCAGCCTGGGCTACCAAGTGAGTTCCAGGGAAGGTGCAAAGCTACACAGAGAAACCCTGTCTTGAAAAACAAACAAACAAAAAAAAAGGATAAGGTTTCATTAATCAGTTTTATGATTCTCTGTAAGTGACATTTTTATTTAGCTTTAAAAAAAAAATCCCTAGCTGGGCATAGCAGTGCACACTTTTAATCTCAGTACTCATGAAGCAGAGGAAAGCAGATTTCTCTGTGAGTTCAAGGTCAGCCTCATCAACATAGTGAGTTCCAGGACAGCCAGAGTTACATAGTGAGATCCTATCTCAAAAGAAAAACAAAAATATTTTTTAAAAAATCCCTTTCTGTTACAGAAGAGATAGCTTCTAGCTTCTACAACTACTCTTCCCACTCCTTTGCCAAAAGCCTCCCTCTCCCATTATCACCTAACTGAGAAGCCTCAGCTCCAAAGCAACCTTCCTTGGTACAGCTGTTCCTGGCACTCCCAGAATTATGCTCTCCTTCCTATAGGATCCCACTAAATTTTGACCCCTCCCTCTCTCCAGTGGGAGTCATCTCTGCTTGTGAATGCTTGTTCTATTACCTCTCTAAGCATACTGAAGGCTCTTCTCATAGCACAGGAGCTTCAGGTTTTCATTTTAAGTCCCCACTAAGTATTACATGCCTGGCATACAACAGGCACAGGAGAGAAGTTTGATGAACATGTAAGAAGTACAGCAATTGGTTTTAAAAGCATCAGTCTCTTGTTTTAAAGCTAAATGTTTTGATTACTTAGCTTATCTGTAAATTAACATACAATTTTACTTGATTAGAATGTAAAATCCTAACTCCGAACAGCTATACAACTAAAATACTAAATTAGTGAAATTTATCATTTTCACTAGTCAAAATGGTCTATTACTGGCAATGTCATACAGATAGCAACCTTTAAAATTCTGTATGCCCTTTAAACATGTCTATGCTTTATTAATTAAAGAAGAAAAATAATAAAGGCAGGAATAGGGGGCATGGCTCGGTGGTAGAATGCTTCCTAGTATGCATGAACTACTTGGTTTAAGCTCTAGCACCACACACACAAAATAAAATAGAAACAGATAAATAAAACCAAGGCAGCAAAAAGCCATGTCCCGGAGCAGCAGAAACCCAGTTGAGGACATTTAAAACCTAGTATTAAAAGTACACTCATATTAGGCCTGTGGCAAAGGCCTTGTAATCCCACCAGAAGGCTGAGGCAAAGGATCCAAGGCCTTCTTGGGCTACATAGTGAGTTCAAGGCCATCTTGGGAAACTCAGTGAGATCCTGGTGTGAGAGCATGACAGCCAGAGCAAGAGTGAGAATGAGAGTGAGAGCATGCCTCTACCTTCGTAACTGGCTCAGATTCTTAACAAATTGCTATCTCTTCTACTTAGAAAATAACATCACAAATGACTGGCTATTACCTATTAAAACATTAAAACATTGACTTTTTTTTTTTTTTTTTGGTTTTTCGAGACAGGGTTTCTCTGCGTAGCTTTGCGCCTTTCCTGGAGCTCACTTAGTAGCCCAGGCTGGCCTAGAACTCACAGAGATCAGCCTGGCACTGCCTCCCGAGTGCTGGGATTAAAGGCGTGCGCCACCACCGCCCGGCCCTTGACTTTTTTTTATAAGCTTAATTATGTTGCTAATAGTGCTGAACTAAGAGCAATGAAATCATAAACTAATACAATACAAGGCTAATTTGAAGACTTGTCCCCCAAGTTTACAGTTAATAGCCTGGAATATTTATGCAAAATTACAAACTCAGGTTGGGATGTATAGTTCAGTGATAAAGTACTTGCCTACTACAGGCAAAGTCCTAGGTTCAAACTCTATCACTGTATTATGTGTACATGTACACACACATTATGAAAGGTTTTCATCTAATCACCTGTGTGAGTTTCTACTAGATATTTGAGTATCTACCCCAATTTATCTCAATCTTGGCTGTGTATATACACAAGGCAGGGCCCTCAGTGAGGCCTATGATAGACATTTAAAACATGGCATGTGTTCAAAGCCTCACATATGATTCTAATACAGTCAAGAGTATGATAAATCAAAACAGGACTGGAGATATGGTTCAACAGGAGGATGCTTCCCTAGCACACGAGGCCCTGAGTTTATCTCCAGGACTGGGGAGTGGGGGGTAGGGAAAAAAATTTTTATAGGTGAAAGAGACATGCCTCTTTTAAAAACAACTAAAAATAAATTAAGCTACCTGAAGATCTAGCTTACCCTTTCCAAGAGACTCATTTCTTGAAATTCTGGACTTGTGTTAGACAGCCGCTGCAAAGTATGGGTCAAGTCATACGTTGTTGAAAAGTAAAATCCATCCATACTCAACACATGGTTTAGCATTGCTAGGAAAGTTTTATTATCTTGTAACTGCAAAAAAGAAAAGGGAGAGTTCAATACTAGTCACAACTGAAAAGAAAAAATTGTCAGCACGAGAGGGCAGCAAAATTAAAAACATTTATGTTAGCCCCATTAAGTATCACTGACACAGCTGGCCAGAGATGGGGAATACTCTATATAAATAGTGTAGGCATTAAACTCACTTGATTCAGGTACAGCCTCCTTCCTCCCTTCGGTATCATCCACAACTATCACTCTAAAGCAGAAGAGTTAGGTTTTTGTTTTTCGAGACAGGGTTTCTCTGTGTATCCTTGGCTATCCTGGAACTAATGCTGTAGACCAGGCTGGCCTTGAACTCACAGAGATCCTTCTCCCTCTGCCTCCTGAGTGCTGGGATTAAAGGTGTGCTGCACCCACCCCACCCCCCCCCCCCCCCCCCCCCCCCCCCCCCCCCCCCCCACCCACCCCCACCCCCGCCAGAAGAGTTGTTTAAAAAAACACCACCACCTTAGGCTACAGCACAACCTGTAGTGTGCCAATACTTCCCAGATTCTCTCTGTCCTTTACTACCGTGCTTGGATTTGCTATCATTATCCTCATTAGCAAATCAAACACACAAACCAAGAGATTAGCATTATCCTCACTTTCAGAAAATTTCACTGGTTTGGATTGAATAGGAAATAATCATTTTTCATTAAAACAAAATCAGAAAGCCTAGTAAAAGTATTTCCTTTATTTTGGAATAATAATTTTATCTGGCTTTCCCAGTTAAAAACAATATTGACATTGAAAAAAAATTTGTTCCAAAAAACTGTCAAAGTTTGATGTTTAGTAGTTATTAAATAACATGTAAACTTATATTTTACAAATGTATATACTATACATTTTTAAATTTAAGCACAGACTAGCAAAAGTAAAAAAAAAAAAATAGTAAACAGCACAAAATGAGCTTTATGGCTTGATGACAAATCCAAGAAAATATTCCTGAGTAGTTAAAATGAATACAGCTACTTTTATTTCGTGTGTGTGTGTGTGTGTGTGTATGTGTTGGTGTACATGGCATTGCATATGTGTGTGAGGGTGAGTATGGAAGCCAGAGAATGACCCTAGGTGTTGTTATTACTCAGGACACCATCTACCTTTTTTATAACTTTTATTTATGTGTATGAGTGCTTTGCCTATATATGTATGTGTACCACATATGAGTCTAGTGCCAGAAAAAGGCATCAGATCCCCTGGAACTGAAGTTACAGATGGTTGTAAGCCACCTTCTGTAAGAGCCACACGTCTTAACCACTAAGACAGCTCTCCAGATCTATCATCTATCTTTGTTGAGTCAAGATTTCTCAGAACCCTGGAACTCGTAGACTAGTAGAGCCTGGCTGGTCAGCAAGGCCTAGGCATTCAACTGTGTCTATCTCCCTATCATCACTGGGATTACAAGTGTAACCATGTCTGGATTTTTATTGGCGTTCTAAGGTTCAACTCAAGGGCCTCATGTTGGCAAGGCAAGTGCTTTAAAGACTGAGCACTAAGCTTCATTTTTGTTTAAAATATTATTTCTCATGGAGAATGAATATACTAATATATTAGGAAAAGGGAAATTCTAAGTATAAAAAGCATATATTACAGCTTTACTTGCTAAGACAGTGTTACAATTTGACATTTTTACAGGTAAGGTATATGTTTTGGGAAAACAAGTCTTGTACAAAGAAGGCATGATTCTCCCTGAAGATAAGATGGTTGCTGGGAGTGGGAGAGATATTTTCTAGTAAGCTGCCTATGTTCCTCTATAAGTAACCCTAATTAAACACATTGGTTCACACACACAAAGAAATCAAAACCCTTAAAAAAAATAATCTTGGGAGCCAAGAACAGTGGTACATGCCTTTAATCCTAGCACTCAGAAGGCAGAGCAAGTTGTACCTCTATGAGTTCTAGGTCTGCCAGGGATACATAGTAAGGCTCAATGTGGTTGATATATTGTACACCCCAATAAACTTATCTGGGGGTCAGAGAACAAAACAACCATAATATTAAACATAGAGGTTAGGAGTGGTAGCACATGCCTTTAATCCTAGCATTCTAGAGGCAGAGATCCATTTGGATCTCTGTGAGTTCAAAGCCACACTGAAAACAGCCAGGCATGTTAACTCACACCTTTAATCCCAGGAAGTGATGACAAAAAGGTATATAAGACATGAGGACCAGGAACTACAGCTGGTTAAGCTTTTAGACTTTTGAGCAGCATGGTTCAGCTGAGAGGCATCCAGTCTGAGGAAACAGGATCAGCTGAGGAATTGGCGAGGTGAAGTGGCTGTGGCTTGTTCTGCTTCTCTGATCTTCCAGCTTTAACCCAATACCTGGCTCCAGGTTTGATTTTATTAATAAGACCTTTTAAGATTCGTGCTATAGCTCCATCTCAACAGAACAACAACAAAAAACAAAACAAAAAAAACAAACACTCAGGTGTAAAACATTTTTAAAGGCATGTCTTTAATCCCAGCACTCAGAAGGCAGAGGCAGGTGGATCTTTGTGAGGTTGAGGCAGACTGGTCTACACAGTGAGTCCCAGGATAGCCAGAGCTACATAGTAAGGTTGTGTGTGTGTGTGTGTGTGTGTGTGTGTGTGTGTGTGTGCATTTAAAAAAACAAAAACAAAAAAACCTTGTGAATTACTTTGGAAAAAAGCATTCTGGAGAGGTGTAACTTTATACACCCAATAATCACTTCTAGAAAAAAATTAAGTTCCAAAATCTGAAAGGGGGATTGGTAGATTGCTCAGTGGGTTACAAGGCTTATCATGCAAGTATGAGGACCTGAGTTCAGATTCCTAAAACCAACCTAAGCCTGGTCACAGTGATGTTATCCATAATCCCAGTGCTCCTACAGTAAGGTGGGAGGTGGAAACAGGAGAATACCTGGAAGCTCATGGATGAGTGTATGTGGAGACAAACAACTAGGAATCTGTCTCAAACAAAGTAGAAGGTGATGATCAATGCCTAAAATTGTCCTCTGACCACATGTGGACCATTCAAATGCCCACCAGTCTAAATACTCACACACAAACACATACATACATGCACACACAAATCAGAATAAGGCAGTGCAATCTGTGAAAATGTCAACATATTTCAAGTAAAAAATACCTTTGGAAAGTAAGTATTGTTCATCTTCACTTTGTACAGTATAAAAAAAATGACCATTTTATCTTAAACCTTAATAACAGAAACTAATTTATATAAGTCACTTGAAAAATTGATTGTTCTATAACCTTGAACGATTTTGTGAAAATATAATGTTCTTGGGGCTAAAGAGTTCGCTCAGTGGTTAAGAGGTCTTCCAGAGGACTGGGGTTTAGTTATCAGCACCTACATGGTGACTCACAATCAATGACTCTAGCTAGTTCCAAGGGATTCAATGCATTTTTCTGACCTCTGCAGCCACCAAGAACACATATAGTGCAGACATATACACATGCAGGCAAAACATTCATGTACATTATAAAGACATTCTTATTATGTTATAAATGAATTGAGAAATGAATAGTGAAACTAATGTTAGCACTGTATTTAATGAATGTGTTCATATCTCTGGCAGAGTCCCATACACAGCTCATTAATCCTTCTACTTCAGTCTCTAAGTGCTAGAATTACAAGCATGTGCCACTATACCCAGTAGTATGTACATTATAATAAAATTATCATAAACATGAAAATTGAAAATATTTTATTTTGTTAAAAATTTATCAAGAAACTGAGCAGCACAGCTCCTTATCATATAATTTATGATTGGGAATATCTACTCTGACATTGGTAAATGTTACAAACTCTTCTGAGTCTAAATGAGTTTTTAGCATTTTATTCTTTACACTCTGTCATATAATACTTCTGGCAGTTTCTTTAATAAAGGGTGTGCTGCAGTTACCACTTGCTCTTCCTTTCTGTCACAGCCCCTTCACTGTGATGGAAACTCTACCACCACCTCTGGCTGTGCACCCAGTCTCTAGACTGGTGACCGCTTACGTTCCCATAGCCAAGCCACTCTATAGCTCCATTTATTATGTCCATTTCAAATCAGAGTTGCCATTTGTTCGGTGGCACTTTCATCTTTGCTAAGTTACTTCTTCAGTTAATACACTATAGTCACTAACATTTACTATGTATTGTTAGGGGTCTAGTGTTAACTAAACCAGGTAATATGCACATGTTCTGTACACACACGCGCACACACACCACACACACACTGTGTGTGTCCCATGTGATTAACAGTGGAGAAAACTTTCTTCTAGAAGAAAAAAGGAATGAAAAACAATTTCAAACATATCTAATATTTTATTTTTCTATAGAGAATATGAAGCTAAGGCTGAGTATTGAGTTCTTGGTCATTCTATTCGTCCTTTTTTTTCTCCACAAGAACTTCATAATTTATTCACTATTTAAAAATAAAACCAACAAAATATATGAACTTTAAAAAAATATTTTTTAATGATTTATTTAAATGTGCATTGGCGTTTTGTCTGCATATGTATCTATGTCAAAGTGTCGGATTCCCTGGATTTGGAGTTACAGATAGTTGTGAGCTGCCATGTAGGTGCTAAGAATTTAACTTGGGTCCTCTGGAAAATCAGCCAGTACTCTTAACCACTGAGACATCTCTCTAGCTACTTAAAAAATATTTTCATGGATAGGTATAAGGTTAGTAGAACAATTTCATTTACAAGTTGTTTAATAACTAGGCTTATAAGAAATCCATCTATATTTTACAACCCGCACTCCATGGAACTTTTGAGTTTTGCAATTAATAACTGCTTCTAAATATTCTTACCTGAATATCAGTCAAGTGCAACATTGTCTTCTTATAAGAGAGAACATCAAAATCTGTAGCTTTCCAGATTGCATGATTAAAAAATTCACCTACTTTGATCTTTTTGGTAATGACAACAAGATAATTACCTGCAAAAAACAAAAAAACAAAAACAAAAAACCAGCCAAATGTAAATATTAAAAAATAAAGAAAGAAGTGGGGCTAGGGATTTAGACCAGTGATAGAGCCTATGCTCAGCATGTATGAGGCAGCCCTGGTCTGAAGTCCTAGAATATCTCAAAAACCAACAAACAGAAAACACAAAGTAATAGCCCTTATCTGTAAACGCAGAAGCCTGGCAAAATGAGACTGCATTGAGCTATTCAGATAAAAGGCCCATTTTTTAAAAAAGCATTCTTAAAATTTATGAATATAAACAGTAATATATTATTTAGAAAAATTCCTATTAAAAGACCAAATTATTTCTCAAGAAGATAAAACCAAACCTTTTGAAAACCAAAGAACTGAGCTTAGCTGATAGAGACTAGAGACAAAAAAAAATTTTTTTTCCTAAGCTTGTGCCTTGAAACACCAGAGGTCATAAGATCAGTGGAGGGTAGCCCTCTCTACACCATTCCTTTGTCCTTCTGATCACTCTCATGATGGACAATGTGCTGGGCAGTATAACTAACCAGATACTGTGAATCTACAAATGACTAGCAGTTAGAAATCAACACCATGACAATATATGCACAATATACCAATCTTTACCCTGGTTAGACCCTAAACCCCTTCCGTGATCATTAAATATAGTTCCCTCCCTCACCCTTTCTTCTGAGAAACTGAGGACAGAAACTGGGATCTTACACATGATAGGTACACATAACCACCAACCTATGTTCAATGTTCTACCTTCAACTGCCCTGCCTAGAGGTTTTTGTGTATATAAATCTTTCCTAGAAGCTGTAACACTGCTACAATATCTTATTACTTGTATACCTCTATCATGAGACTGTGAATTGCAAGAAAATGGAACATTTAAAATCTTTTATAACTTGCATCTAGCATAGTGACTTAGGTAAAAATAAAACGAAGTAAGAACTTTTTAAAAGCTCAATAAAATGAAATTCAAATGAAATTTCACCTTCTTGCACATGTCTACAATTCCAGCACTTGGGAGGCAGAGGCAGGATAGTGAGTTGGAGGCCAGCCTTGAATATAGAATGAGTTCAAAGCCAGCTATAAATATAGATTCCAATCACATGTCAAATAAACAAATAAATACCTTCTTAATAATTCAAACCAAGTATCACATGGTAACATATGTTATCAATATCAGTGTAAGGTTAAAGGTATAGAATACACTGATAAATCAACGCATTAAAAAATTTTAAATGGGCTGGGCACGGTGGTATATGCTTTTAATCCCAGCACTTGGGAGGCAGAGGTAGGAGGATCTGTGAGCTCCAGATCAGCCTGATATATATAGCAACTTCCAGGATAGTCAGTACTATACAATGAAACCCTGTCTCAAACAAACAAACAAAAATTAAATGTTCTTAGAATTTATAAAAATTTAGGAGGTTTCAAATCTAGTTAGAAGAAAATCAAACATGAAAATTTTCTTTTAAAAAGAATAATTCAGGCTGGGCAGTGGTGGCTTATGCCTTTAATCCCAGGACTTGGAAGGCAGAGGAAGGTGGATCTCTGTGAGTTCGAGGCCAGCCTGGTCTACAGAGTGAGTTCCAGGACAGTAAGGGCTACACAGAGAAACCTTGTCTCAGAAAACCAAACTAAACCAACCAAACAAACAAACAAACAAAAAAACAAAAAAAAAAAAAAATTCAGGGTGATAAATATAACTGTTTAGAGAATATTATTTTTAGAAACTACACAAATACATGACCTAGGGATTTACCTACAAAATGACAGGAAGAACATCTTTTCTCATTATCTAATGTTATCAATTTAATTACCTTCTTTGCTCATCTTTGCTTATTCTCTTACCTGCCACCAGATGGATTGTGCCCAGTATTCCAAATATTGGTCTTGTAACAGCTGAAGGGGGGACATCTTTTTTGACTTAAAAAAGAAGAAAATAATAGAAAAGCTCACCAACAAAATAGAAATTTGAGTAACTTCAACTAAATTAATTTGCACAATTTATTCTAAAAAACTAGCATTTTCCATTAATATCAGACCTCCATTTCTGCAGAACATAAAATATAGGTGTCCATGTGATATTAAAAGAAGATGGTTTAAGAAACAACACTCTTCAGCTTCCTCATCAGGTAAATTGTAGGTAATTTCTAATGTTGCCAGAAGACTAAATACTATCTATCCCTTTAAGAGTAAGTAGGAGTAAGGATCTGAGAAAAGAGTTCCATCTCACATACTACTAACAATATGAAACTAGAACTGTCCATCCATGTTAGAGATTCAAAAGAAAGGAAGAAAAAGCATTCTTCTCCTGTGTCTATCAACAATGTACACTGGTAGGCAAGAAGGCAAATTACTACCCCTGATTTCTATCAATGATGTCCATTATCAATAAAATTGTACCTTAAAGAATGCATTTCACAACTGTTGAACTTTCAGTCAATATGTTTCACAGAACTTATTTTGTAGTACTCTTGTTTAGAAAATAATGCCTCAAAAGCAGATGGGAGAATTCCAGATCAAACAAGCTTGCTTTGTTTGGTTCAAATTCAAATACCACTATTCCATCTCCCACACAGTCACATGAAAACAGAACTCTGAGGAACTGACAGTAAAAGAAAGCAGTCACTCTCTAACACAAGGTTCTCCAAACTCATGTGGCTAGAAAAATTTATTTTATTAAGCTTTTTTTCCCCCAGTTTTCTTTCAACTTATTATCAGCCTGAATCTCATTAGTGTAAACTCAAGTCCTGATCCTTAAAAATCAGTCATAGTAGTAATTCTATTATTCTAAAAAATTCTAAATAAAATGCTAAAAAAGGTCGATTCATTTATGTTGGTCTCTAATAAATCAACTGATTTAATAATATTTTGTAATTACCTAGTATGAAAACTAGAAATGAGTTAAATAGCAAGTTCAAGGGTAGCCTGGGCTACATAGCAAGATTGTATCCACAAATAAAGAAAGAGCAAAAAAGAGTGAGCAAAAAACAGCTCAAGAGAACATTTTGTTCTGAATATACTGAGATTGACAAACTCAAATATACTACTATGGTAGAACAGTAAGATTTATGCACAGTAGTAATAAAATTGTAGCAATTCTCAAAATATATGTTAGTTTTTCATGGTAGCAAAATAATCTATTTTCTATGGCCATAGTTTGCATTCTTAATGGTAAAGAGAAACTGGCTGAGAAACAGCTGGTAAGTTAGCCTCTCATTATCACTGACTTTGTATCCAAGTATTTTACTTGATTAAAGACTGTTGGTATCATCACCTTACATCACACCTATCTTGACCATTAATATTTCAGTCTACTAAAATGGAGCTGCAATCTCTACCTACATGTAAAGTCATTGTAGTCTAAAAATAAATGAGAATACACTTTACTATAACACTTACAAAAGCACTAGCTCATCACTTATACATAAAGAAATAATAGTGTTGAATGGTATAATACTTCTCTGAAAGTATATTAATTAATAGTTAAAACTAATCAGCTACCTTGAAGAGAAACCATCAAGCAAGAGACAGAATATGTTAATTATCAACCTAAAGCAGAACTTTAATGACATTTGTCAAAGAAAAACTGTCTAAGGTGCTTACAGAAATAACCAGTTACCCATACAAATGGAAAGTTTAGTCATCTTTTTCTTATACTTCATTAATCTACTGAAAATATTTTTATGTTTTACTTTACCTACTCAAACAATATTTACTAAATATCTACTCTGGTAATTCAAATCTTTTCTTTAAGATAGGGTCTCAATACGTAGCCCTGGCCAGGAACTTATTATGTATTCATTCAGTTCAATTCAGGCTGACCTTGAATTCACAGAGATCGGCCTGCCTTGCCTCCCCAAGTGCTAGGATTAAAAGAGTAAACCTTCAAAGATGTTCTTAAAAATAAGAAACATACTGCCTGGAAGTGAACTAGAAATTTTAAATCTATGAAATATGACATTCTAGTGAGTATCCTTGTACTAAACCAATGAAATATGAAATTCTAATGTGCTATTACTTGGTGTTTAACCAATGAAATTAAAAGTTCTAATGTGCTAATACCTGGTACATTACTTTGTCATCAAAATTATTTAACATTAATTTCTTCAGAACTCAGATAGCTCCATACACACAAGTGGAGAAAGAATATTTTTCACACCCAAGGGAAGCAAAAAATAAATTGGATTTATTTAAAAAAAAAAAAAAGCATTGCTTGAAATATTTACAACTTTTAGTCAGTGAAGTACATTTTCTTTTTTCATGTTTAAAGTACTCTCATAGTTATGAAACTTTTCAAAGCAAAACAAAGCATCTGTGAAAGCTCCTTAAACTTAAAGCAGAAACCCCTTCTTCACATTCAATTGTCAGCTCTAGAAATGAGTTTAGACATCGAAATCAAACCTATCAGAATATAGATAAGGAAACACAAATAATTCTGGCCTAGACCTGGTGACACACACCTATAACCTCAGCACTCAGGAGGTAAAGGCAGGAGGACCCAGAGTTCTGGGTCAGCCTAAGCTATGAAATGAGTTCTAAGACAGCCTGAACTATGCAGCAAAACCCCTTCTCAAAAAATATCTACCCCCAAGTTAACTAAGGTAGCAAGAATTAAGTTTTCTCATAAGAAGGCACTCAAAGAGCTTCATAATGATGCACCACTGACAGTCTTTTATTACTGCAATCTCAGTACTGAATCTTTCTGGGAATCTCTGAAACTAGCTATACATACCTGCAAGGGTGACCTCTGTGGACACTCGGTCAATGGTGAGTACATCATCTGCTCCATCATCACAAGCTTCCACATAAAATTTTTCAGGTGTAATATGCCTAAGAAGAAATTGACAGGCATAAAGAAGTCAAATAAAACCAGGACTTAAAAAATGATTACAACAGGGTTTTAATGAAGCATTAAGTCCCTATTTCTAAACAGAAGGCACTGTTAAGTTCACTATCCTTATGAATTTACTGAAATTCTTTCCACTTGTGTATTGAATGCTGTTAAGATTTTAATTTGCTATAAAGCCATTAAGTTAAATCATTTAAGAAAATAATAATCTTCTCTAATGTATTACATTAAGCATCATGGAAAAGGCAGTATAGCATAATAACGGCACAATGTATAGAGCCAGATGATGTGCTGTGGGACCATAGGCAAATAATTCATCTTTTTCTGTTCTTCACAATTCCCTTATAATAAGGGAATCACCACATGTACAGCATGAATATGTAAGCCAGTGTTTGGTACTCAGTGCTTATTAAACACACAGTAAATAAGATGTTGTATTAAGAGCTGGGGATACAGTTCAGTGGATGAGCACTTGTCTTGTATATGAAAGGCCCCAACTTTGATCCCCAGGACTAAATTTTATTTTATTTTATTTTTGGTCTTTTGAGATAGGGTTTCTCTGTGTAGCTTTGAAGCCTGTCCTAGAACTCGCTCTGTAGACCAGGCTGGCCTGGAACTCACAGAGATACACCTGCTTCTGCCTCCCGAGTGCTGGGATTAAAGGCGTGTGCCACCACCGCTCAGCTCAGGACTAAATTTTTTAAGTACGTAACTAAAACAGATTAGCATTAGCTAAAAATATTAAATTGTTTAAAGTAAATTACTTAAACAATTGCTTTATTTATACCTTCCTGAAAAAAATTCTCATTTCATAAAAAAGACAATGAAATGAAATAAGAGGGACAAAAAATGGGAACCTACTTTGGTACACAACTTTGTAGCCCTAGTCAAACAGTTGATTCCTCAAGAGATCAACTGGACAGATCTGTCAAACAACTCAGCATAATTAAAGACTAACTCAGGAAATGTGAAGAGCTGCCAAACAACAAAGTAAAAAGGTGGGCAAACAGTGCAGATAAAGCAGACCATAACTTAAAGTGAGGCCACAGCCACTACAGGCAGAGTACCCACCCCACCCAGTCTTTCTTGTTGATTCACCAGACTTCAAAGTTTTGTGTGTGTGAGCAATCTCAGGCCTTCTCCTCTTCTCACTTAGCTTTTCTACTCCCATGACTCTGCCACACTTTGTCTATGAAAAATCTTACACAGCCATCACTGACATTAATTTCCTATTTACCTAGTAAGTTATCTAGTGTTACAGAGATGTGTCTTATAACAGAATATAAAGTATACTCACTGTTTCTGACTCTGAATTTTCTGAGCAATAGCCAATCCTTGATTATTCAAATATAACTAACATCCATTTATGGGTTATCAGTAACTAAACTGTTAATAGTAGACTAAGTTCCTTCATTTTAAGGAGTATTCTAAGAGAATGAAAATCAAGCAAAACACTGTACAACAAAGAATGTAAATCTGTTTCAAATGTCAATATTTAGTCATTTGTTCCCTTTTATCACCTGATCTACTTCACTGAATGGACACATCACCATTTCTTCACTCCCTTTTGATAGGTATTTGGGCTGATTTTTGGCTTTGGGGTTATTAGTAATGAAGGTGCCATAAATAATCTTGAACAAACATTCAGTCAATAGACTCCTCCTATCTATGAGTAACTAACTACTCAGAGTACCATGGTCAAAACAGTACATGTGTGTTTAACTTGTGCTGAGGAAGGAGAAAAATGAAAGACTGTGCACAAGAAAACTTTCTGTGGTGGTGGATGTGTTCCGTATCTTAACCCCAGCAGTGATGATATAAAAATCTCAACATTTACCAAACTCTGTATTTTAAATATATGCCACTGGCTACATGAACTAAAGGTCAATATCTAATGAATATTTATAATAAAAAGAAATATAATAAAAAAGAAAACAAAGTTATTAGTCCTAAAGCAAAACAAAGGACTTTGTGGTAGTTTGAATATAATTGGCCCCTATAAGCTCATAGGGAGTAGCACTATTAGAAAGTGTAGCTTTATTGAAATAGGTGTGGCCTTATTGGAGGACAGGTGTCACTGTGGAGGTAGGCTTTGAGGTCTCTTTTGCTCAAGCTTCACTCACTGTGACACAGACCACTTCCTGTTGCCTGCAAGATGTAGGACTCTCAACTACTCCTCCAGCGCCATGTCTGCCTTATGTTGCGATGTCCCGCCATAATGATAATGAACCGAACCTCTGAACTATAAGCAAGCCATCCCAACTAAATGTTTTCCTTATAAGAGTTGTTGTGGTCATGGTGTCTCTTCACAGCAATAGAAACCCTAACTGACTTCCAGTTTTTCTTAATTGTAAGCAAGTATCTTAGTTATGGTTTCTATTGCTCTGATGAAATACCATGACCAAAAACAACTTGAAGGGTTTATTTCATCTTACAGCTTGTAGTCCATCATCCAGGGAAGGCAGGGCAGGAACTCAAACAGGGCAGGAACCTGGAGGTAGAAGCTGATACAGAGGACATGCAGAGTTTTCTTTACTAGCTTGCCCAGGCTAGTTTGTTATAGCACCCAGGACCACCAACCAAGAGGTGGTGCACAACAGGCTGGGCCCTCCCACATCAATCACGAAGAAAATACACTACAGGCTTGACTACAAGTCAAAGTTATGGAGGAATTTTCCTAATTGAAGTTCCTCTTCCCAAATGACTCTAGCTTGTATCACATCAACATAAAACTAGTCAGCACAGAGCATTACCTCTAACTAGTTCTAAGTCATTTCAAACATTGGTTTTCAGGATCCAGGGCAAGGTGGCAGATGCCTATGATCCTAGCACTTAGGGGCTGAGACAAGAATATCGTTACATTCAAGTCCAGCCTAAGCCACACAGTAAGATCCTGCTCACCTCCCCCAATTTCAGCCCACATCTGCAGAAGGCATTTTATGTATTCATAAGCCATATTCCTACTGTAACATTTACTGCGTAACATTTATTTAAAAATTATGGGCTAAGCATTACACCAGTCTAGGGACTAGAAGACAAGTAATAATATACATAACACAAAAAGAAATTTTAAGTAAAAATCAAGTCTGAAAACCAAACTTTATAAAGCTTTTTGAAAAAATCATTGTCTATAAACAAAGATGGCATTTTGAAAAGCCTCATCATTTAGAGTCTATCCATGCCACAATGTCTTTCAAGGTTTTAAACACATGTGCTACAGAACAAACATCTTTTTCTGCATTCTCTGAGGCTTAAGTAAACTTAGGACTTAAAAAGGCCATGTGAAATGCTTTCATGTGTGGCCAGTGCTATCACTGAGCATTTTGTCCCACTTTGAGTGTCCTAATATACACCATGAAGTTTGTTTTGTTTTAAATAAGGTTCACACCAATTAACAAAGAAGCTTTCCTCAGGGCTGGAAAGATGGCTCAGAGGTTAAGAGCACTGACTGTCCTTCTAGAGGTCCCAAATTCTGTTCCCAGCAACCATATGGTGGCTCACAAAGATCTATAATGAGATCTGGTGCCCTTTTCTGGTGTTCAAGCATACATGCACACAGAACATTTATATACATAATAAATAAAAATATCTTTAAAAAAGAAGCTTTCCCCACCTGACTTTTAAGCAAGTACAGTGAGAAGATATGGCTCATTACCAATGCTGCTTTAGAAAACCAACAATGATTTATTCCAGTCCAGTACTAGCAAAGCAAACATCCAGAATCAATCAACCAAAGCACCCTTATAGCCCTATTTACATGGCAAACTTACAAACTAGATCAATGGCATTGTTTTATGTAAACTTGACACAAGCTAGGGTTATCTGAAAGGAGGGAACTTTAATCGAGAAAATACCTCCATAAGATCTGGCTATAAGGTATTTTAATTAGTGATTGATGGGGGATTGATACCATAACGGGTGGTACCTTCTCTGGGCTAGTGGTCCTGGGTCGTAGGCAGACTTTTCTGTCCCACCAGCTGCTCCCCAAATAACTACACAGAGACTTAATATTAATTATAAATGCTTGGCCAATAGCTTAGGCTCATTTTTAGCTAGCTCTTATAACTTAACCCATCTCTATGTTGTGTGATATTTTGTTTGTGTTTCTGACAAAACTTGCCTGGAGATAAGAGGGTGGAGTTAGCCACTAGTTAACCATAGAGGCCAGGCAGTGGTGGCACACACCTTTAATCCCAGTGCTTGGGAGGCTAAGGCCTTTAATCTTAGCACTGGGGAGGTAGAGACAAGAATATAAGGCAGGTGGAGACAGAATTTCAGCCTCTTTTTGGTCAAGGATTCAGAGAAGTAAGAAGTCACTAGTGGCTGCTCCTTTGCTTCTCTGATCTTTCAGGTTATTACCCTGATATTTGACTCCTGATTTTTATTGATAAGACTAATTAATTAGGATCATGCTTCATCCCTATTAATCTATGTGCTGCTCAGAGGCTCGTTTACCTCATATACATACATACCATCTTGCTCGTGTCTCCTCCAATGCTGCCCTTCTCCCCAGAATTCTCTCTGCCCCGAAAATTCTGCCTAGCCATTAGCCAATCAGCTTTTTATTAACAATGAGAGCAACACATCTTCATAGTGTACAGAAGGATTACTCTACAGCACTGGGTTCTGTAAGAAAGCAGACTGAGCAAGTCAGTAAGCAGCACCTCCTCTCCATGGCCTCTGCATCAGTCCTGCCTCTGGGTTCCTATCCTCTTGAGTTCCTGCCATCACTGTTTTTGAAGATGAACTGTTATATGGAACTGTGAGTGAAATAAACTTTCCTCCCCAAGTTGCTTTTGGTCCTGGTATTTCATCATCACAATAACAACCTTAAGTAAGACAGCATCTAATAAAAACACTATTTCAACAAAGTCTTAAGAATATTACTTTAGAAGTAGTCACCCTAAAAAGGCTTAGCGATGAGCAACAAAAAAATACAGATGTTCTTATCTTGACTATGCTAGTTACTAGCTCCATAATGCTGGCTGGGTTATGAATATCTACTCAGTGCCAGGCTTATCTGAAAAGTTCCTGGATCACAGAGCTTACTTTCTAGTGGGAGGCAAACACTACACAAGGAAGTAATTCAATAATTTTAGACAGGGGAAAACACTGTGAAGAAAATAAAGGTAGGTTGGAGAAACTGGTGATAGAGGATACCAATCTTGTTTAAGGGTTAAGCAAAACAATATGTAAAAGCTCTTGGGCATAAGAAAAAGATATCTGTGTTCTTAATTAAGCCTGGGGATGACAATGCTCACATCTAACTCACAGAACAGTTAAGAGTCACACAAGCATTTTTCTAAATCACACTTTTGTGGGTAGTAAAGGCTGACACATAGGAATGGTAACTTTCTTTTTGAGACAGTATGCTGTTCAAGCCAAGCTGACCTTGAATTTGTGATTCTCCTGCAGCTAAAGAAACTGTTAATAATCACTACATCTTTTAAATCTTACACAGAAAATATCTAAATAATTTAAGTATGAAGGAATAACATTGCCCATGGGGTGGTGGTACACTCTTTTAATCCCAGCACTCAGGAGACAGAGACAGGTGGGTGGATCTCTTTGAATTCAATGGCAGCCTGATCTACAAAGCAAGTTCCAAGACTGCCAGGGCTTACACAGAGAAACCCTGTCTCGAAACCCAACCACCACCACCTCCACCGCCAAAAAAAAGAATAACACTGGAATCAAGTTATGTCCAATTCAAATATCATCTGAACATAAAACTAAGACACAAGAACAGTAATATATTGGCTGCATAGCTAAGCTTTAATTTATATCTATCTCCAATTGTGTTTTTGTTATACGTATAATTACTCCAATGATAGTTCTAAAAGAAAAAAAATACCTATACCTCACATTTTAACCCTAGAGTTTAAAAAAAAAAAAGCTGTCCTACTCTCATTAATAAAGGCCCTAAATACTGTCTTCCAACTTATTTGTATCAAACTTATACCAATAGAAACCTACACATTTCCAAGAAACATTCTTCAAATCAGAACATAAAAGAAGCTACACTTCAAAATAAGAAACCAGAGCCATTTTTTAGGAGTAAACACCAACCTAAAATACCAAGGTTACACAAAACAATGCTCTGATTTATTAACAACCAATGTTCTGATATACAGGATATCTGATATGTTGCAGCCCCACAGGTTGAGAACTACTGTTCTAGAGTATTAAAAACTTGTTTGGCTCAGCTGTTAAAGTGCCTGTTATCAAGTATGATGATACAAATTTGATATGTGTGGTAGTTTGAATGTAACTGGCCCCTTAATCCTGAAGGGGGTGGCACTATTAGGAGGTGTGGCCTAGTTGAAGTAGGTGTGGCCTGTTGCAGGAAGTGTGTCATGGTGGGGGTAGGCTTTAAGGTCTCCTTTGCTCAAGCTTCACTCAGTGTGACACTTAGGCTATCTTCCAGTTGCCTTCTGATCATGATGTAGCCAGCACCATGTCTGCTTGAATTAAATGCTGCCATTCTCCTGCCATGATGATAATGAATGAACCTCTGAAATTGTAAGCCGCCACCTCAATTAAATACTTTCCTTTATAAGAGCTGTTGTGGTGATGGTGTCTCTTCACAACAATAGAAACCCTAACTAACACTCTGGAACAAGCATGGTGGAAGGAGACAGTCACCTCTCACAAGTTGTCCTCTGGACTCCATATGCTCACCATAACATGCAAGTACACTCACACAATCAATCAATAAATGTTGAAAAGAATTTAAGAGCTTAAAAATTCTGAATGTCTTTCTTATTTATAAAGCTATGAGTATATGAAAAATAGAAGGCCCCTAATTCTAATAACATAGCAGAGTCAGCTTTAAAAGACAGCAGATGTGGATAATACTCTGCTTTTTTTTGGCAACCATCTTTACAACTAAAAGTTTGAACAATTAATCCACAGACAAAATGTGATGAATAAGAGTTTTATGGAAAAATTATTTACAGAAGTAACTGTGGTAGGCAGAATTCCAAAAAGTTCCCCCAACATTCTTATTTTCTAATTATGTAGGCACTGTCCTAAAGATGGAATTAAGTTTACTTATTGACTTCTTAAAAAAGGGAGATAAGCAGTGGTGGTGCATGCCTTTAATCCCAGCACTTGGGAGGCAGAGGCAGGTGATTTTCTCACAGAGAAACTCTGTCTTGAAAAACTAAAAAAAGAGGGAGGTAAGTCTCAGATGGTAAGGGTAGACTCAATATGATCATGTCAGTCAGGCAGAGGGGAAAGAGTTTCATCCTTAGAATCATTAAACCAGCAACTGATGGCTAAGGTAAAATAGCTAGGGTGCAAGGACAAAAGAGACGCCTTCAGAAGCTAAAACTAATCTCAAGCTGACAGCCTGAAGAAATGACGACATTGGCTCCTCTACCACAAGTAGCGAGTCTCAGCCAACAATGTGAATGAGCTTGGAAATGAATTCTTCCTTCAGTCTTCAGTCCTGAACACTCTGTTAATACCTTAGCTGTGAGATAATATGTTATGTTTGCTTTCTACTGCTGTGACAAAACAACATGACCAAAAGCAACTTAAGGAGGAAAAGATTTATCTGGTTTATAGGTTGCAGTCCATCAGAGGAAACTAAGCAGGAATTTGGAGGTAGAAACTAAAACAGATACCATGGAGGAATGGTGCTTACTGGCTTGCTCAGCCTGCTTTCATATACTACTCAGAACCACCTGCCCAGGAGCAGCACTGACTGAGTTTCCCACATCAACCATTAATCAAGAAAATGCCCCACAGACTTACCTACATGAGATTTTGATGGAAGCATATTCTGAATTGAATTTCCATCTTCCCAATGACTCTAGCTTGTGTCAAGTTGACCAAAAAAACTAATCAAGATATTTGTAGTTTATAGTAATTGGCAAAGCAACAAGAGAACACCAACACTATTACATAACTTCCTACAGAGCCAAGTAACATTCACCTTAACTCTTGGCCAGAATGTGTCCACAAGATGAGGGTTAGGGTACCTCGCCCTGGAACACTACAGATATGCTAAGCATTGTTAAAGCACAATCTCTTACACTCAGTGTTGATGGTAAGTTCTTTAAGTTCTTATTCTAAGAACACCTTCCTGTAAATAAGCAAAGATGTTGGAGTAATGAGGTAATCTGACTTTCTAATTGCTGGCTCTGGAACTCTCACTTGCTACTCTTGAATGTCTTGAGCAAATGGAAGGGGGAGGAAGGGGCGGGGAGAGGAGGGGAGGAAAGAAAGAAAAAGAAAAAAAAAATCCTACCATGCCAGTTAAGCAGCCATCAGAAAAATACTGACCATTGTGAATACTCCATGGACATTTTAGGGAAGCTACAGAAGGCCTACAACTGCTTGCTCTACCAAGAGTACAGCACCAGCCAAGTTGGTTTCAAGCAACTTGCATGAGACTTTTCCTGTATTACTTTCATCCAGAGTAGAAGGCAGCACTTCTTTAGTAACTAGCAGAGGGCTGCTGTTGTGATCCATGCAAAGTGGCCAGTTCAGAATAGATGTGAACAGAGACCATAGAGTAGAGGGCAGCAAGCACTTCTTTAGTAACTAGCAGAGGGCTGCTGTTGTGACCCATGCAAAGTGGCCAGTTCAGAATAGATGTGAACAGAGACCATGTATATAAAGGTCTGTGGTTGATGCAAATGCCCATTCTCTGGCTCTACGGGTAGGTTGTTGAGTTCCCTCGGTGAGGTGAATAAGAAACACCCCATGCTGCTGCACCCGCCCCCTACTGTTGCCAGCATTAGGCCCTCCAAAATTGTCTCCAAGTGGCATTTTCTTGTCATTAGTAATATAGCAATGATTATTCAATATATAATCTCAGAGAGCAAATGATAGACAAACGCAGAGTTTTAGCCCAAGAGCCCTTGGACCTTTTCTTGTTCTTAACTCTCAGAGAGATGCTGCTAGACCCTAAGTTGCAGATACTGCCCTATCACTATTCTGATAATGCAATTAAAGTGTTCTCTCTTATTTCTTCCATATTTATAAACAAAATACATTTTTAGGGTTTGGAACACAAAATCTACCTGGTTTAAATCAAGTAAGGCAGGGCCCAGTATGATTGTAAATGCCTTTAATCCCAGCACTCAGAAGGCAGAGGCAGGAGGATCTCTATGAGTTTGAGGCCAGCCTGAACTGCATAGTAAGTGCCAGACCAGCCAGGGCTGCACACGGTGAGATCCTGCCTCAAAAAATATAATTCTAGTACTGAAAACTTACACAAATTTGTATGGGAGAAAGCCTGGTTACAACAAAAACTGGAGAATGAACAGTAATTTACTCTATGTGAGAGGATTCAGTGCCATGATTTCTTTCATTGATGTTGGACTTTAATCAGGTGAAATTTATCAATAAAGTTTGCTTAATTAAAAATGCTATTCTAGGCTTGGATTGAAAACATGAACAATGATATCAGCTGACATTTCTATGGTTGGTAACTATGACTTAGAATCCTACTACTCACAGAAGCACAGTGTCATTTGCTCTTGCTGTCCTCTTTCTCTCTGTTCATTCCCCACCACTCATTAACTGGCCTTAACCCTGATCTGAAATATAGCTGCCTTACATACTAAATTCTGTCCTGTGAATTTTTAGGTTCCCTAGACTTCATTTCAAAAGCTGATGAGATTTTTTAAAAATAAGTACTTATAGTCAAAAATAACTGAGTAAATATTCTATGATGCAATTGTTGCTGGTGTGTATGGTTTTACTGCTATGTTTGCTTTCAAATCTTCACCAGTGGCCACTCTGTAGACAAAGGTACTGGCTTTAATCCACTGGATGTTTTCATTGACTTAGTGACAGAGTAAACATTTTAAACATTCTTTTATCCTAGCCAAGAAAATATTACTAGTAATGTAACAATGGCCATTTAATATATATTCTCAAAAATCAAATTGTGGATAAAGGTAAACTTCTAGGACATCTGGGACAAAGCTAACAGTAGGCTTCAGGTCTGAGACAATCTACTCCCCCTCCTTTTCTTTTCCCTTTCCTTCCTCTATATACCTTCCTCCCTTTTAGTGCCCTAATTTCTGACAGGTCAAATTTTAAACCTGATTTAAGAAGAGAGCATAGTATGTTCTCTGATGAGAAATTTAATTTTAATGAAGTATCATGGAGGCCACATTCTGCCAGGAAATTTTCAAAATTAACCCATCAACAGGTTATATCGCACTCTCAACTAACAAATACACAGACTAGACTTCATGGAAACTAAGATAAAGAATCTATCAGGTCTACAGCTCACATGTATCCCAAGATAGCTACAAGTGTGACCCAACACAAAGACTGTAACCTTAACTTACACTGGGATTGATTGATTGTGGCAATAATTAAAAAAAAAAAAAAAAAACCTAGCCAGGCGGTGGGAGCACATGCCTTTAATCCCAGCACTCAGGAGGCAAAAGCAGGCAGATCTCTGTGAGTTCGAGGCCAGCATGGTCTACAGAGTGAGGTCCCTGTCTTGAAGGGGGGTAGGGGATAAGAGGTGGCAATTATGTCACAAAATTGAACACTAGTGCTTCCTAGTGGCAGGATAAAATGGTGTAGCCAATGTCAGTCTTTCAAAATCTAAAATTAGAACTGTTATACAACCTAGCAATCCCAAGCGCCCACCCCTTTTATTTTTTTGGAGACAAGAGTCTCACTAAGGAGCCCTGGCTTTCTGGAACTTGCTATGTAGACCAAGCTTGCCTCTACTAACTCATAAAGATATGTCTGCCTCTGCCTCACCAGTGTTGGGATTAAAGGCATGGCCAAAATGCCTGGCAGAATTCTACTTTTGTGTATGTATTAAAAATAACTGAGAGAAGTATCTAGACGAGATTATTTGCTATACCCACATTTAAAACAGCATAAATCACAATAGCCAAAAAATACAGAAGCAATCTAAATATCCATCTTTGGATAAACAAAATGTGGTACACTGCAGACATGCACTGCATAACATTTTTTATTTATTTGCTATTGTTATTTTTCGAGACAGTCTCAATGTGATTAAATAACTGAGGCTGGCCTTGCACTACCAATACTTCTGCTTCCTCCTCTGAAGTACTGGGATTACAAGCACGTGCCATATGGGTATACTGCATAACATTCTGGTCAACTATGAACTCTATGTACATAGTAGATACCCTACAGGCTAAGAGTGTAATAAGGTTATACCATTTGGTCTGGTAGATGCACATTCTGATATTCACAGAATAATGAAACTTGTATGAGGATGCATTTCATAGAACATGTTCCCACTGATGAGCAATATAAGACTATCCATTAATGGTATGTTAGTCAGCCTTACAAAGAAAATTCTGACACATGCTACGAGAAGGTTGAATATAACACAAATTTCTAAATGGTCTTAATAAAAAATCCATAGCCTGATATTGGGGCAAAAGCTGATAGATCAAAGAAGCAGAGCAAACCACAGCCACCACCTCTTACCTCACCAACTCCTCAGCCTGAAAGAGCTCCAGCTGAAAGGGCTTCAGCTGAAAAAGCCTCTAGCTGAAAGGGACGCTTCTGCCAAAAAGCCTTTAGTTCCTGTCTCCTCACTCCTTATATAACTTTCTCTGCCCAGCCATCACTTCCTGGGATTAAAGGTGTATGTGCTTCCCAGTACTGGGATTAAATAAAGATGCATGCCACCACTGTCTGCCTCTGTTTTCTCTCCTAGATTAAGTCAATCTCATGTAGTCCAGGGTTGCTGTGGGATGTTCTGTATGCTTTGAATGTGTTGCTCTGATTGGTTGATAAATAAAAAGCTGACTGGCCAGTAGCCAGGCAGGAAGTATAATCAGGATAAACAGACAAGGAGAATTCTGGGAACAGGAAGGCTGAGTCAGGAGATGCCAGCCTGCTGTCCAGGGAACAGCATGTAATGACATAGAGGTAAAGCCATGGAACACATGGCAACATATAGATTAACAGAAATGGGCTGAGTTTAAGTGTAAGAGCTAGATAGTACTAAGCCTGAGCTAATGGCTGAGCAGTTTTAATTAATATAAGCTTCTGAGTGATTTTATAAGCAGCTGCGGGGTCCTTGGTGCTGGGTGAGCACAGGAAAACCTTCAGCTACACAGGGTAGCTTTGAACTCACAGAGATCCAGACGGATCTCTACCTCCCAACTGCTAGGATTAAGGGTGTATGCCACCACTGCCTGGCCTCTATGTTTAATCTAGTGGCTTTTTCTTCTGTTCTCTGATCTTCAGGCAAATTTTATTAGGGTACACAATATATCACCACATTTCCCCTTTTTCATCTAAAATAAAATAATAAAATATAATTAAATATATTAATTATATATTTATTAATATAATAATAAAAGGTTATAACTAGTATAAGAAAAACTATATACAATAAGTACAATAAGTATATACAATATATAGTCAAGAATTACATTAACAATGTCCAGTTCATAAACATTTGACAAATTCAGAGAAAATACTCCATTATCTATCCTATTTTGGTGAATCCAAAATGTTCTACCTAATTCACTTTCTATTCTAACTTGCATTACCAACCGAATACTATCTTTTGATGTCTTTCAAACCTGTACACTTTATACCTCTTTAGTAAAAGAGTTTCTTTTATGAATTTAACAAGGAAAACTATAACTATCTAGTCTTAACTCCCTCAGAGACCCAAGAAGGAAATATTACCTAAGTAAGCAGGAAGTGCAAGCAAGAGACTTCCAAAAAATGTGAGAAGTGACAGAAACAGCTGGCTGCCTGGACAGTCACCCAAGGTTCCTCTGCAATGTTGGGGCATCCATCTTCGGCCTATAGGCCTAGCATATCTGACAGATTCTCTGTGAAGCAGGATTTTCTAAAGGGCCTTCCTACCTTGCCTTGGCAAGGTTCCGCAGTCCTTTCTTTTGTGTCCTGCTTGTCCATTTGGACAGCATACTGTCACCAGTTGAGGCAAGGGCACTTTCTTGCCCAGTGGCTAACTTCTTCCACAAAGTAAACTCCATATGGAGTTTCCTTGATGTCCATCACTTTTTAGGAATTTGTATTACAGTTGAACTTTGAAGCATTATAGGAAGGAAATAAACCAGTCACAGAAAGAAAAATACTGAGTCCACTTAAATGAGGCACTGGAATGACTATTCAAATCCATAGGAATAGGAGAATAGTGGTTGCCAGGTGTGGGAAGGAATGGAGGAAGAGAGAGTCATTTAATGAACACAGAGTTGTAGTTTTGCAAGATGAAAAGAATTCTTGACATAAACTGTAGCAATGGCATACAGCAATGTAAAAGTACTTAATATCATGAAACTGAATGCATATAGTTAAGAGGGTACATTTTTAAAGTATATTACCACAATTAAAAACTACTATTTGCATAGAAACATGACTGTTGTCATATAACTGTTAACAACAAACCTCCTCTGAAACCTTAAAAGAATTAAATTAAGGTCTTAAAATGTTTAACATATCTCTGGTTTGAAAAACAGACGTAATATTTGACTAGATTTAATTAGGAAAAAGAACTTAAGACATAAAGAAGGGTCCTCTGGGCCCAACCTCCCTTTGGATTCCATCAGTATCATCTCAGTCTCTCTTTGGGTGCTTCTCCTTACTGCACAGGTTCACCAGGGGCCCAATACAATGCCCAAATCAACTGATATCTCTAGGAAGCTAATTCATTTCAATCCCATCTTCTTCAAAACTCCTGGATCCTATCTATTCCTTATCTACCTTAAAATCCACTAATAGACTCCCACAAACAGATCAACTCCCCAAGCCCACTGTGGTAGTCAGTGTACTGGTGCATCCAATAATCCTAGTACTTTTGAGAAAGAAACAGAAAGATGAGGAAGGAGTTCAAGTCATCTCTGAGTTCAAGACCAACCTGGGCTCAAGAGGTTCTTTCTCAAGCAGGACTCTCTATTATGAACTTCTATACAACTAATGCCTCCTCTGTGCTGTGGATATTGCTCTGTATAAATAAACACTGGCCAATAGCCAGACAGGAAGTATAGGTGGGACTAACAGAGAAGAGAATTGAGGGAACAGGAAGGCAGAGGGACACACTGCCTACAGCTGCCGCCAGGACAAGGAAGATGTAAGGTACCAATAAGCCACAAGTCACGTGGCAAAGTATAGATTAATAGAAATGGGCTAAATATAAGAGTAAGAGCTTGATAATGATAGACCTGAGCCAATGGCCAAGCAGTTTAAATAATGTAAGAGTCGGTGTGTTTATTTTATAAGTGGGCTCCAGGACTGGCGAGACTTGGTGGGAGCTGGAGAGAAATTCTCCAGCTACACCTCTGGACACAAACCTTTATCATCTGTGCCTAATTTCATTAAGAAAACTTCAGCTGAGCCACACCCTTCCCTTCATGCAAAGCTGTGTAAATATGCTGAGTGTTCACTGTACTAGACACACTATTCATATGTTCACTGCAGTGAGCTTAGATGGCATTTGCTCTCTGGGCTTCATCACATTTCTCCTAATTGCATAGCTATGTAAATGAGAGTGTTTAAGAACAGCAAATTCCTGAGGAAATAGTATTTCTTTTTCCCCTAAAGGTATAAATACTTTTTAAAAAAACTTTTGCTTTATAATTATTATTCAAATATATACATACATGTGTACGTGCACACTTGTATGATAGAGATAGAGATAAGGAAGGAAGGAAGGAAGGAAGGAAGGAAGGAAGGAAGGAAGGAAGGAAGGAAGGAAGGAAGGAAGGAAGGGTGTCTGTGGAGTCCAGAAGGCAGCTTTGAATCCCTTTGAACTAGAGATAAAGGCAGTTGTGAACCACCCTATGGAGGTGATGGGAAATGAACTCAGGTCCTCTGGAAAAACAGCAAGTGCTTTTAGCCACTGAATCATCTCTCCAGCTCAGGAAAGACTATTTTTTTCGGGAGCAAACTACCACCTGACTCAGTATCTAACAAATATATTCAGCATGTGATCTACATGTGGCTGAGAATAGCTATGAATGCGACCTGATACACAATCATAAACTTACCTAGCACATTTTTTGTTTAAAAACAATTTTGGAGGGGGTGTGTGTGCTTTTTTTCCTGTAACTTGACAGCATGGTTCTTAAGTGTGTACATTGTAGATGATAAAATCATTTTACAATGTCAAAAAGCTAGAAACACCTAAAAGGATTCTTTGCCTTATGTTTTATTTTGGCTGACATTTAAAAAGAAAAAAGGTGGTGCAGGGTGGCTTTAATATTATCCAATAATGCATTTTTATATTTTTGCAATTTCAAATTTACTGTATCTGACATTACTCATGCTATGTAAGTAGCCTAAAATGCTAGGCATGTTGACCGATATCAATAATCCTAGTACTGGGAATGGTGAGGCAGAAGAATCATGAATTCAAGGTCAGCCTGGGCTATACAGAGGACTATGTCTTTTAAAACAAACAACATAGATTCTGTTTTCTATATGAAAAGTCCACATGCACATGTCAACTATTTTCTCTTACAAGTAACTCAGTTTTATGCCTGGCTGTCCACAGACTAAAGAGAGAGCAATCTGATAAGGGTCATTTGAATAATGTAGTGTAATGGAAAGATCACTGGACTCTTGGCCAACTGTGTTTCAAGGTTGACTCTGCCATGGCTTAGTGTGTGACCTATGTGACCAGGACACCATGTGACATTCTTTAATGAGGGCAAACTATATGTTAACCTATGACCTCACAGAGGCACTGACAATAATAGACATGAAAGGACTTAAGATTCTGATGTTTCAAAAGAACACATGCCAAATTATCCCAGACTGTTCTTCTTGAAGTAATCTATACTGGATAAGTTCATTTACTCTGGAGATTTACAGAGTAGATGCTCTTCAAAGGTTCATGCTAAGTATTGCAAAGAATTAGAGAAGAAATCAACATTAAGGTACTGATCACATTTTAGATACATTTAGCCTTGTTGGAAAAACAAAGTATACATACTGTATTTCACATGGCAAAATAAGTGGTTCAAACAGTACTTTGGTCATTCTACTTTTCAGTCCTCTTGTCTATGAGAGAGAAAACATAATGTGTAAATCATACAAATATTTGGTGCCCAAACCCTGTGACAATAAATCCTCACTTTTGGCTTCAAAAATGATACAGGAGCTCAATGAAGGGAAACCAGATTCTCAGGTTTCTATGAGGCACCTTGAGTACTTTATCTACAAACTCAACATAATGAAATATAAACACTCATATTTTCAGAAAAAAATTATTCAGAGACTGAATAACCTGCCCAGGATGCAAAGCTAGTAGAAAGTTTTAGAAGTTAATCCATTGTCTGGTCTGACTAAACCACTTGAGATCTCTCTTCACTGCAAATGTGACTGACCAACATGTAGACAGGACAGATGAAGAAAGCGCTCTGGCAGAAAGATAAAAATAAACCCGACATGAAGCTAGAAGAGACGTAGCAAACTTTAGCATGACTCACAGGAAATAAAGTTAGAAGATTATAAAGAGATTAGAATTCAGGTGGCTAAGAAATGTGGGCTTGATCTTGTAGGTCAATAAAATGGAAGTGGAAATTGTAAGCTGAGAACTAAAGGACGAACAAAACATATCTGGAAGGCGATAAGTTTAACAAGGCAGAGAAGGGCTGAAGAAAATGTATGACATAATGTACAAAAGGTTATTATTTAATATCCACACACTTCAACATTTAGATAAGTTACAAGTTATATACTAGTACATCTATAATAAGTAACTTTTCTTTTTCTTTTTTGGTTTTTGAGACAGGGTTTCTCTGTGTAGTTTTGGTGCCTGTCCTGCAACTCGCTTTGTTTTGTAGACCAGGCTGGCCTCGAACTCACAGAGATCTGCCTGCCTCTGCCTCCAGAGTGCTGGGATTAAAGGCGTGCACCACCACTGCCCAGCAATAAGTAACTTTTCATATGGCTCTTTTTAGGCGTTTTTAAAAAGTGGCTACTATGTCCCACCAATTCTTAGATCAGCAACTAATTCAACATACAAATACCTCTAAAACTGAATATTCTTTGCTCAAGGCCCATATTTAAAAGTTTAAATAGGAGGGTCAAAAAGGGGTGGAAACAGATTCTAACTCACAAACCCTTTGCCCAAGAAAAACTTTCAGTGAAGTTCTACCTTCACATTATAGAAACATCCAAAACCTAAAGACTGATAGTGACTTCCATATAACCCTAGATTGTTTCCACTGCAATACAATATAGAACTCAAATCCATAGTTTCTACTTCAATACAAAACCATTGCTCCCACCACTAAAGAATATATTTCCCTTCTCTTTTTATGTATACAGAGGATGTCTGCCTGTATTGAGGTCTGAACTGGTGAGACTTAATGCCTGGGCAACTCAAAAATAATCCTCCTAATTCTCAAATTATCCATCTCAGTCATTCTTAGTTGCAGGAAAACTCAATGATATCCTGTAATCTAAAGCGGAGCTGCTTCAAGCCAAGGTTCCAAATAGCTTAAACACACCTGAGACCTAGTACAGGATCATATTCAGCCCTTCAACAACTATCAGGTGGACAATAACCTAATTTGCCAATAAAGTACATGTGACTCTGGCCCAACATAAACCAATACACTTTGCTTCAACTGTCACCAGGGTGATTGTTCACTTTGTTAAGGAGAGTTAAAAGAAATGGAGAGTGTGCAGCTGAGGTTTTCAAAGAGAATTGTAGCAAGTGGAAGAGGAACAAAGGTTGAAGAAAACCAATTACCACCTTTTTTCAATAAACACCAAGTGTTGAGCAGATGGCCCCTCCTAACTTTACACCTAACTTTTCAGTTATTCATAAGGAGCACCCAAACTACATTTGCTTCATTGCAAACGAATTAGAATGCCTAGGTCTAAGTAACAGGATATTTTTAACTTAGTTTTTCGAAGTTATATTTGCTTCTGCTGCTAAAGGCATTCCCAGACTATGGTTTGTGACTTTTAAACAATCTCAAGGTAAATAATTAAAGCGATTAGGGCGAAGTTATTCGCCCAAGAAAGAGTGCAGGTGTGGATAGTAACAGCATGAGAAATATCTCCCTTTTTTTTAAAGCTCAGGACGAGCCAAAGAGCTTATAAAATTCTATTTGTGCATCTCTAAAGAACCAAAGGCTAGGTCTTAAAACCTCAAGCACCTGGCTTTGCTAAAAAGTCAATTTTACTGTGCAAAAACTGGAAGCAAGCCTGTCGCTGTCAGCACAGAGAGCTGCAATAAGCACAGTAAATTCGTCCGGCCCTTCGGACGACTGACTGGATTTGTGTTGCACCCTAAGAAGGACTAGTCTTAGCGGCTCCCAGGCCCGGAAAGCCAGAAACCAAGAGAAAGGTCTGCTCTGCCGACGAACGCCAGAGCACTCCCGGGGGTCCAGTCAATAAGGCCTCTCCCAGAAGCCACACCGGGAGCTCTCCTAACGCTACGGGCTCGGGCTCGGCTCACCGCGCTAGGCCCAGCGGCGGGCAAGGCTGCGGGACACCGGGCCTACGCTGTGGCCGGACGGAGAAAGCCGAGCCCGCTAGCCTGGGCAGTGCGGGCCGCACACGCTCCGGGCCTCGGCGCCCGCTCGCCCCTCGGCCCTTTCCTGTCAGCGGCCGCAGCCCATGGGACTCACAGCTTCAGCTGCTCGTAGGCCGCCGCCGCCATCGTGCACTAGCACCTCCTTCCTTTTCTCTCCGCCTGCAGCGGACCCCGACGCCACCTCGGCTCCGGCACGGCCGCTCTCTAGGTGCGGTGGTCAAGGAGCCTTGGCCTGGTCCCACCCCCTCCCGGGACCGCCTCTCGGGAGAGCACGGGAGCCGGCGGCGGACAAACCAGTGCGCCAGCCGGTACCTGCGAGACACGCCTCCGATGCACGGATTGGAGCAAGCCAAAGGACGCCGTGACGTTGCCGCCGGAGATTGGTGCAACGTGCTGCGGTGAAAGGTGGAATCCCGGTAGCGTTGCTCTGAGTCGAGACGCTCAACGAACCGACAAGAAAGGAGAACTGGAGGCAGGAAGCCTGTTTTAACTGCGTAATCAGAGATCAGCCATCACGGAAGGAGCCCTAGTAGCACTGGGCCAGTGGCGCAATGGATAACGCGTCTGACTACGGATCAGAAGATTCTAGGTTCGACTCCTGGCTGGCTCGATACGTGCAGATTGTTTTTTTTTTTCCTCTCTACATATTTGAATTGAATGTTACAAGGCCGCCTCGAAAAGGATCTTAGCTAGAATGTCAAGTATCTTGAATTTTAATGCTGCTTTGCGCCTTTTTAACCGTATTTGAAACCCAAAGTTGTCTAAAACGGTTTGCAAATTTCCTAGCGCCCCTGTTCTTAAAGCTGCGCAGAGCCTGTAAAAACCAGTACACTTAAGAAAACACTCCTGAAAGAGGAGGTTCGCAATTAGGGCCGTTCGTGGCCAGTGTCTTTCCACCCGAAGACGGAAAAGCGAAGGCTCCTAGCAGGAGGAACTTAGGAGGCACTGACGCGAGACCCCGGAACGCTACAGGAGGCCTTGGCTACTTCCGCTTGCAAAGCCAACCTGGTCTCCATTCCACAAGGAAACCTTAAAACTTCAGGGTTTCACAGTAAGAGGCCCAGAAAAGCGAGCGCATGACCATTCATTTTACATAAGACCAGAGACAGATGTGACAGAAAGGGGATTCAGCCTATTCATTTAATTCGATTAACTTATCCTAGTTAACAAACTTCATTCCCCAAGAGTTTATTAAAAATGTGTCAAATACAGGAAACGTTAAGAGCAGAATTAGAGGCAGGACAAGGGCTCTGACTCACTCTTGCAGCCCTGACTGACCTGAATGTAGACCTGGCTGGTCTGGAACTTAGAGACCTGCCCACTTCTGCTTCCAGAGCAAGACAGCATAACTGGCTTCTATATTTGGAATGTGTGTTGGGAGGAGGGTGTTTTTAAATGAATTTATGGTGTTTTTTGTTTTTGTTTGTCCTTTCTTTTGTGTCTGAGATTTAAGGTCATTAAATATTCCTTGATGATATTAATTACATTAAAAAACTAGGTATTTTAAACATAAATTTTATCTTGGAAATATGAGTTGATGCCAGTTTTAACACTTAAAAAATGACACTGGCCAGATGGTGGTAGCCCACATCTTTAATCTCAGCACTCGGGAGGCAGAGGTAGGCGGATCTCTGTGAGTTCAAGGCCAGCCTGGTCTACAGAGAGAGTTCCAGGACAGCCAGGGGTGTTACATAGAGAAACCGTATATGCAAAAATATTTGAGTGTTTTAAGGGGGCATGTGTGTGTGTGTGTGTGTGTGTGTGTGTGTGTGTGTCTTATATAAGACAAAGGGCCTTTACCTAGCTATGGAAGGTGGACTTGGAACTCTAGATTCTCCACACTCCCAAATGTTGAGATTACAAGCATGTACCACCACACCTGGCTGAAATGTTCTTGCTTTAAGATGTTCTATTTGGTCAGGCAGACATTTTAAAGGTCCATTTCATGGGCATTTAGATTTTTGGTACATATTTTCAAATTGCTTTGTGGAAGAATTTAAAACAATATACTTTATGTCATCAGCATGTTTCTACACATGCTAATCAACATTAGACATTTTTATATACATATAAATTAGATATCCAGGTCTGATGTGGTGGCATATACCTATAATCCTAAAATTGGAGAGAGGTATTATTTTTGGGTCCTGTCTATAACTAAATAAATAGGGCATCTACATACAAATACAGATATAAATTGTAGTTTCTTTTCAGTTATAAGTGGAAAAACACTACTTCCTTTTTACTTCTATTTCTTGACCTGTTGATTATTTTCTCTTGGTGTATTCAATTTTTTTTCTCACAAACTTGACCTTTAAAAATATTTATTTTCTCTCTCTCTCTCTCTCTCTCTCTCTCTCTCTCTCTCTCTCTCTCTCTCTCTCGTGTGTGTGTGTGTGTGTGTGTGTGTGTGTGTGTGTGCATGCACATGCACTTGAGTGCAAGTGCTCCTCAAGGCTAGAGATATGAGATCCCTCTGGAGCTGGGTTACACTCACCCAAGGCAGGTGCTTGGAACAGAACTCAGGTCCTCTGCAAGAGCATATTAGCTCTTTTGTTGTTATGCATTACAGTCTTTCTGCCAGTTTATTCTTATTTAATTTTCACTCTAATATAATGTTCACTCATATATATTATATAGACGCTTTTTAAATTTTGTTTTGTGCTTTTATTACTTTTTTACTGTAATCTGCTTATATTTTATCTTGTTGATTATTCTGATATAACTAAGTCTTTAATAAGTCTTAAAACTTAACTGATCAATTACTTAGTGTTTCTCTAAACATTTTATTTAGACAAATAAAAGCACCAGAAGGTGGTGGTCCAGGCCTTTAGTCCCAGTTCCAGGACAGCCAGGACTACAAAGAGAAACCCTGTCTTTAAAAAAAAAAAATCATACAAAGTTATCCTATTTTTTCTAAAAACAAACAAACAAAAAAAAAAAACTAAACTTGCTTAAGGTCATGAGTTCTTGAGTCCAAAGCCAGCCAGATAAGAGCTGAGTGAACCCCAGAGAACTGAGGTCACATGTTTTTTAGTATGCCATCTTATTTCTATCTCTGATTATCCTTCAACTCACCAGCTCTGGGTTCAATGAACATTTCCTCCCTTTTAATAAAATGGGGATTTAATTTGTACCCTGCTTCATAAGGCTTTAGTAAAAGAACACTTCCAGTTGGTTAGCCACTGCACTGACCTGCAGAGAACGCCTGCTCAGGCTCTCTAAACAGGTAAAGACTCAAAGTTTGGCCTTTCTTCACTAGTTAGAAATATAAATTAAGGCCTTTGTGAACACTACTGAGACTGAGAGATGGCAGAGTAAATCATACAGAATTAGACATTCTTGTATGTGCATATGTGTGCATGAGCACATATATACATATGCATGTGAAGGTCAGAGCTCAACCTCAGGTGACTTTCTCAGTTGCTGTTCATCTTTTCTTTCCTTTTGCAGTGAGATTTTCATAAAACACTCTGGAGAGATTGACCATATCTCTCCTGTTTGTACTCAGAACAAAAGATCACTTAGTACATTTTACTCATTTTTTTCTGTTAAAGTTACTTCAGAGGCTACCTGAAAACAAAATTAGGACTGATTCTTGGCAAAGCAAAGTATTTAAAAAAAAAAAAAAGTTTCCTGGCAGTTTTCTTAATATGTAATGCCCAAAGGGCAACCTCAGGTATCCACCTCCTTTCAAACAAGGTCTTTCAGCCTGAAGCTCACTAACTGGGCTAGACTAGCTGACCATCAAGCCCCAGAGATCTGCCTGTCATCATCTCCTCTGAAGTGGGATTATAAGAGCACACCACTGCATCTGGCATTCTTATACAAATTATGAGAACTGAACTCAAGTCTTCATGCAAGCACTTTACTGACTGGGTTTTCTTTCCTTTTAGGAGAATTTTTTGTTGTTGTTATGGTTTGGTTTGGTTTGGTTTGGTTTGGTTTGGTTTTGTGAGACAAGGTTTCTCTGTATAGCTTTGGCTGTCCTGGAATTCATTTTGTAGACCAGGCTGGCCTCAAACTCACAGAAATCCATCTTCTTCTGCCTCTGAAATGCTGGGATAAAGGTGTGCACTACCACTGCCCAGTCCTAAGAGCTTTTACAAGTGTATTGTGCAACCATAGTTTGTAGTCAATTCTTGCACTGTTCTTTGCGAGGAACCTAGCTAGTAGGCAGCACTTTCACTGAGTGAGAAAAGGGTACTACAGAATTTAATGCATGCAAAGGACTGTAAATTCTGAATCTTCCTAACAGTCCTGTTTTGTATTTTGTGTGATTGAAGGCCATGCAAAACAAGCCATAGCAGTACTTGAAGGTGTTCAGAATGTTTTGATTCTTCTATCAACCAGTTGGTATTCAACATTGGATCTTCACAGGACTCAGCTGAAAGGGGGTTCACTTAGGCACTAGTCGGGGGAATGGAAAGTTCTGTTATGCTGTAACAGGTAGCCAATAAGTCAGTTAGGGCTGAAGGCTCTTCTGAAACCTATGGGGCAGAATGAGCAAAGGGAACACAGATGCTAGTCCTGGGTCTGGGATCAGCCTCCATCTCCTTAGTTTTATCCAAAATACAAGAGTTGTACAGGAATCTTGAAAAAGCTATTTCTCTAACTTTTAAGACAGAGTATGCTAAGTCCCTGAGTTTTCTTCATACATGCTTATAAATATAATCTCCCTACAGCTCTATTTGGCCAAAATTTATAACACATTTAAAATCCCAGATAAGCAAACATCTCTTCATGTTTTCTATGCCCGGGCCTGAGATGGAAAGAAACAATGAATAAGAGATCCCTAGTGGTACTTTCTCCAGAAAACAATCAGAGAAGACAATCCTAAGGGTTCTAGGAAGTCTGCAAATTCCTTTATTGTTCTTTTTCAGTAATATAAAATTTATTTGCAAACACATCTGAATCACCTCAATCAGGAATTTCATTTAAAAAACTTAATCAGAGTTTTAAACTAGTTATTCAATTTGCAAGCAAATGCCCTCTACTTCAGACATTGATTCCAATGCAACTTTCTTAATCATCTTGACTCAAAATTGAAATAAAGTATGTCAACTACACCAGCACCTCAAGAATGGCAAAGACTTACTGGCTCATTTCCTTTCCCTGTCAGCGTTGTCAAAGCCAAGCTAGATAACTTGAAGGGAAGAAAGAAGCCTGGCTTTAGAGTTTATCTCCATAACCCAGTATATTCATGGTTGTTTTGTTGTTGTTGTTGTTGCTGCTGCTGCTGCTGTTGTTGTTTTTAAGGGGGCTCTGTCTAGGACAGGAAACAAGTAACATCTGGTCAAAGGATCCCAACAGAATGAACCTTATAAAAATGAAAAAGATGGTCTTGGTTGCCAGTGCCAGTTCTGAACTTCTCACAGGCAAAGGAGGCCAGCAGGATTGAAATAGCTGGCCTACAGGTAGAGCTGGGACCCAGTCAAGAGTCCACATTCACATGTGGTGGGGTTCCACTGACCATGCTTCATCACCCAAGCCAGCTGCGGGGTGCCCAGCCTGACTGGCAGAAGTGAGATACTGCAGCCTTCCTGCCACAAATCCTGGGGCACTCCCTGAAGATAAGAGGGCAACTGGAAAGCCATTTTGTTTTTGTTTTTCCAGTTTCTCCCATTTGAACTACCAAGGAGACACTGACCTCTGACCTCAGGAAGTGTTAGTCAGAGTTAATTATGTTCTTTAGTGCTGGGTGAATTTTTATTTTATCTCTTTTAAATTTTTTTGAGTGGAGCCAGGACCTCATATAGTTGAGGACAGCCTTAAACTCCTACTTCACAAACTTCAGTCTCCCAAATGTTGTAAGGACAGGTGCCCACTACCCAGCTCAGAAGTGGTCGTAACATTTTGTCAGCATGTGGTCTCCCTCAGCCCGGCTACCCCAGGAGCCAGCATGCAGATGCACATGGGGCCAGAGTGCTGATTTCAGGTGCATCTAGTCTGATTACCTTGCTTTGCAACTATACTGCTTAGCTGCAATCAAGAGTGGAAATTAGCCACTGAATTACACCAACAGTCTCCAATATGAAGGGCTAATTCCTCCTTGATCTGTGATTTAGTGAAAACTATCTGTGAGGTATGTTTTGTCTGTGGAAAACAGGTGGAGAGAAATAATGAAGAAAAAATGTCAAAAGCAGTGTACCTTATATTGGTTTCTTCAAACCGAATGAATGTGCTGAGAAGTGGGCAGGAGAGATACCTCTGAAACAAGCTCAGTAACATCCTCTCTCTCTCCCTCCCTCCCTCTCTCTCTCTCTCTCTCTCTCTCTCTCTCTCTCTCACACACACACACACACACACACACACACACACACACACACACAAACTCTCCTTTCAAAAGGAGCTCTCTCCCAGGATATGGATTGAGATTCAAGCTCATGAGCAAATAATCAGAAAGAGGTGTCAGGGGTGTGAGCACTTGAGATCCTCAGACTCACCTTAAGGAAGCAACTCCATCATCACAGACGAGAGGAAGCAAAGAAAAAACACCACCAAGCAGTGGACAAGAAGCCTGGTGCCTGCACCAGTTCTCTCAAAGCTGGCTGTGTAGGACAGGACAGGCCTCTGCCACAGCTCAGCTGCCTTAGGAATGGGAGGAAAGGCAGAGGCACAACAGGAGACCCAGCCTCCCAGATGTCAAAGCTTGGCTCTGGTTTACCAAGCAAACTCCAAGGATACAAAGCATATGCAATACTTCTTTCTTGTCGCAATGCAGTTAGAGTTTGCGGCATTCTCAGAAGAACTAAAGTTCTGAGGTGGAAAGAACTGTAAATCGCACCACAGGGTGTGTGAGGGTTATCTGGGTGCAGGTATTTTCCTAGAGGAGGGAAGTGCCGCTTGTCTCCATCACTGCTTCTCTTTGGGAACATTGAGAAATGTGCTTAACACAATCTGAAAACCTGTCCCCATGAAACATGAACTATTTCCAGGGAATAGGATGTGTCCAGTTACACAGGCCCAACCTTGTGTCAGGTGCCATGTGCAAGTTAGAGCATCTTCCTGAGTGATTTGGTGAGGGTATGGCAATGGGGAAAAGCACTTGGAAAATACATGTACTTGATGGGGAGTGCACACTGCTATGGTTAAAAGAAAGGTACCCTTCACACACAAGCAGGAACTTGACCTCCTGCCCCTCCTCTTCTGGGGGCCCCCAAAAGTACCCCACAGACACCTCCCTGGGCAGCCCTGGCCCTGCCTCCCCACTGTGTCTCTGGCTAGAAGTGGTGCTGGTGGAGGGCTGCAAGTGAGGGTCCTTTCTCCAGCCTCTTGACATGGCAGGAGTGACAGAACAGGTGGTCTTCCAGTGGGTAGCAGCGGTGACCATCCTCATCATTGAGCTCTAGGCCACAGTCCTACAAGGAGGCAAGAATGTCCCATGAAAACAAAACAGACTGCAAGAGTAACATGAAACCACAATCCACCCAATCAGCAAAGGGCACTTCATGGCTGTGGGCAGCTCCTGTCCAGTGAAAGAACCAGTGGCTACCTGCTACCATAAGGCTCAAATGGGACTGACTGGAACTAAGAGGTGGCTTCAGAAGAAATATACACCAGGCTTCCAAGACAGAAGACCCAAAGAAGATAGAAAATATAGATAGTTTTTATAAGTTGAAATAACATTGTAACATTGTGCATCTTAATCCCACATATCCCTACTCTTTTGAGATAGTGTCTCATGTAGACCAGGCCTGCTATGTCATCTGTAGTCAAGGATGACCTCGAACTTTTGATCCTCCTGTCTCAGCATTCTAAGTGATGGGATTACAGGTGTGCACCATCACTCCTAGTTTTTGTGATGCTTCCTTCTGAACTCAGGACTTACATGGTAGGCAAGCCCTCTACCAAGAGAACGGCACCACCAGCATCTCCACCTGTTTCTTTCAACTATTCGGATGTGACTACTAGAAAATGAAGAGACATATAATTTCAATTGTGGCACTCGTATTTTTTGTTATTGTTGTTGTTGTTCGTTTTTTTTGTTTTTTGAGACAAGGTTTCTCTGTACAGCCCTGGCCATCCTAGAACTTGCTCTGTAGACCAGGCTGGCCTTGACCTCAAGAGATTTGCCTGCCTCTGCCACCACCACTAGGTGAGGCACTTGCATTTTTAATGGTCAACCAGGGTCATGAATGTGCAGAGAAGACTGTTAAGTCTTCATTCTCTCCTCCAGATTCATGAAGTACCACCAGCCATGAGTCCCACCTACTTCTTCAGTGCGAGCAGTGAGACCCATCTACATGTTACCAATACTCCCTGCTTTCCCTACCTACAAGACCACAAGTGAATCTAGTCTATTTCTGGGGATGAATCCACTCAGTATGGCTGAGAGACTGATGGGGAGTGACCTCTGGCACTTATGGTTCCTTCAGTGCCGGATATCACACAGGGCAGCACGCCACACAACCTTTATACCCACCAATTGATGTACCTATTTCCAAAAGAGGTTTCTCCATGATTTCCAGGGCTCAGTTCAGACAGAAGCTTCTGACAGAACATTCTGTACCCAGAAGGGAAAAACATCTCTCCCACCCTCATTATACACCTAAGTGACAGTCTGATTTTAGCCCCTCCCTACACATAATTCTCTGATTCTGTAGCTTCAGGGATAGCAACTGCAAGTTTCAGAACTTTCTAGTTTTGAATTTTCAGAAAATGACATAGAGCTTCATCCCAAACATCTGTTATTACCCTCATACAATCAGTTATTGGAGGACAGACCTCAGAAAGAATCTGGTGACTACCCTAGTCCCATGACCCAGGAGGCCTTTTTAAGGTAGGCTTTGGGGCTGGACAGGGAGGGGCTTACCTCACAGTGGTAGCATTCCACATGGTAGTCTCTGTCCATGGACACAACACGGATGGTCTCATCTGAGCCCTGGGATGAAAGAAAAGCAAGACATGCAAAGAGGCCAGTTAGAAGTCCGTGGAATAACACCAGCAATGGGATAGGGTGGGAGGAGATTGTGGGGTAATAGTAGGAGGCCTTGGGGGAGAGATATAAATCAAGAGTGAATACTAAACACTTGTAGGAAAAAGACCAGATTCAGTGGATGTGAGAGTAGGTAGGGGCAGTGTGATCTTCTGGGATGTCAGAGACAATACTGAAAGAAACACCAATGACATTTTTTTTCTTTAATTTATTTTTTTTGCATATGTATGTATGCATGACTGCATGTGCATAGGCACACACATGTGTGCACATGCATGTAAAAGTCAGAGGTTTGTGTCTGGTATCTTCCTCCTTCACTTTCTATTTTATTCACTGAGGCAGGGTTTCAGGGATATTTATTTTTTAAAGATGAATAAAAGACAAGCTTTCTGTCCCTCTAATCTAAGACAGTTTGATTTGGCTCTTAGACAAAATGGCACAAGCAGGACATGGGCTAGGAAGCCAGCACAGGAAAAAGGGACAGTACTGGGCATTGGAGGATTATGTTGAAAGGTATAAGAACAGTTATAGATCTTCTGAGTGACTCAAGGGAGACAGCCCAGTCTTTAGAAGACCTATGAGCAGATAAGCATCTTACCTCTGGTGGAAGGATGGGAAGCCCACAGGCTGCACACTTTGGGGCCAGCACCCTGCGGGAGAAACAAAGGGAACACAGTGCACATTGTGTTATTACCAGAATATGAATGGCAACCAGGGCCTGTCAGAGCCCTCCATGGCCAGCACTCAGGATTATGTGGACCTAGGTTCACTTTTTGGAATAGAAATATTATTCCTGGCTGCTACAGGGAAATCTGGCTGCTTCCTGCTCCCCTAAGTATAAAGATGAAGCTGGCTGTTTTCTCCCTTCACAGCTAGCTGGGATGGTCCAAAAGCAGAGAGTGGTAGGTGCTGAGCGTGACTTGGTGCCTGGTGAAATTGGGTAAATCTGAAGCCACAGGCTTGTTGGATTCCTCTGATTTTGTGTTCTGCTTTATCACCAAACAAACCTTAAAAGAGTTCCTATATACTTTCCATTCTGCTGAGCTCAGCGGGGCCTGTGTAAGGTTGCCATTTACTCTCTTCTTTTCTCCTTACTTGTGGTAATCTCGGACACAGTAAATCTTGTTCTCTGAGTCCACGGTGAAAGGCACTCCATCCAGACATTCATTACAGATGACACAGCGGAAACAGCCAGGGTGATAGGACTTCCCCAGGGCCTGTAGGATCTGAGGACACACAGGAAAAGACTCACAGAGATGAAGGGAAGGAAGGACCATGAAGAAAGAGGAACATGTGGGTTGAAGAGCCACATGCACAGCTGCACCATGGCACAGGCTCCACCTGGCCCAGAGTTTCACCCAAACAAAGGTCAAGAGAGGTGAGTCTGCTCAGACTTGTGGACAGGAGAGGATCAAACAGGGATGCTGTGGAATAATCCTGTACAGTATGAAAGTGTGTTGCTCTAATTGCTAATAAAAAACTGATTGGTGAGTAGCCAGACAGGAAGTATAGGCGGAACAACCAAACTAAGGATGCTGAGATGAAGAAGGGCAGAGTAAGAGGACACGAGCAGACATAGGGAAAAGCAAGATGAACGTACCATACTGAGAAAAGGTACCAAGCCACAGGGCAAAGCATAGATAAGAAATATGGGTTAATTTAAATGTAAGAGTTAGCTAGTAACAAGTCTGAGCTATGGCTGAGCATTTGTAATTGATACAACCACAGTATGTTTATTTGGGAGCTGCTGGCAGGACAGAAACTTCCACCTGCACAGGGACCTATGCAAACTCTCAGTTGTTGAGTGAGAGGAAATAGACTCCTGTCTGATCCTCTCATAGCAGAAACTTGTTTTCTCCTAAAAAGCAATACTAGTTAGGGCTAGCCCTGTCCTGGCACAGAACCTCTGAGTAAACCAGTTAAAAAGAATCTACCCCTCATATGGAAGGCAGCAAGCATATAGAAAGAATGAAGGGAAATTCTAGATGGAACTATGAGAACTTGGACAAAATCTCCTCACATTGACTCCTGGGACCCTTTCCATGTGGCTTTGATTCTATAGTGTGACACTCTAGAAGTGTTTTTAAGACACAAGTCAAGGACCCAGGGAGTGACTTAAACCAGTTGTTGGCCTTTGAGCAACCAGCACAGCTGACCATTTTTTGTTATTATTTTTCTCCCAGTATTAAGGATGGATCCTAGAGGCATGTACATGGTAGGCAAGCGTTCTGACACTGAATTATACCCCCAGCTCTTAAATTCTTAAAGGCCAGTTTCCAATGGAAAACAATTTGTTGACCTCACTACCTGATTCCACAGGGAACATTATTCTTACTTATGAAACAAAGACTGAGACCCGGACAATCTAAAAGAGCCAGTGGCTGAGCACAGAATGGAATATGAAAACCTGGACTCTGTCTATCTGAATGCCAAAAGCTTTCTCAGGAATGACTTGTACTGGAAGGAAAAAATACATTCATCTGATTGTACCCAATTCCCAGGTAGCTGATATTTCTGCAAGTAAAACTGGCCTCTCCTAGCACCTCACTGGGAAAGCCAAGGATCACAGAGAAACCAGAGGGAGACCAGTGTGAGCAGAATCACTCCAGTGTGCATGATAAAAACTGCATTGGTCCAAGCCAACAACAGCGTCTATTAGAGAAGTGGCTACAGTGAGCAAGGACTTCTTTAAATAAAACCAGCAGTGACCACAAACCAGAAAGGAAACACTGTGTTCAATTATTAACTTCTTTTTAGCCTTCTTCCAAGGTGTTCTGATCTTGCTGAGCAATACTCACCATGTCCATGATCAGATGTCCACAAAGAAAACACCTGTCGGCAGACTGCTGAAAGCCAGAGTACTGCAGAGAAGAGAAGAGAAAGATGAGTCAGCCACCTCCTCATCAGCAGCGAATAAGGAGGATTTCTGAGAAACCTGTGGTAACCCTGAAGGTGTGCAGCTGTGTGTTGAGTCATGGTAGTCCTGGGCCACCCATCCTAGTTACTGTACCTGGGTCCCACACTGTGTCAAGCTCTACATGACAGATGAACACAGAAAGTCTTTAATTCCTCATCTCAAAGATTCCCAAAACAAGATCCTCAGAATCACTTGGAAACTTGGAACAAATTAAGTTTATGGGCCCCACCTCAGATTTACTAAGCTGGATACAGGGCTGGGGCCTGGCATCTGTGTCCTAACAAGCTCTTTCAGGGCTCTGAAGACAGCACATGGTTTCTCTCTCTCTCTCTCTCTCTCTCTCTCTCTCTCTCTCTCTCTCTCTCTCTCTCACACACACACACACACACACACACACACACACACACACACACAGAAGCAGGGGGTAGGTGGGGAGGGCACATTTGTACATGTCATAAAGCTTTGTGGCTTGTCTTCTGCTTCAGGACTCAGATTACCCAGGCACTCACAAGGAGGGAATGGCCCTCTCTCCCAGTAGTATTAGGAACACAGAGAAACAATATCCTGCCATCTGGTCCTCTCAGGCTCCTGCCCTAACCTACCCCTCACCCTATGCAGTCTGGGTGATATACTCACCAAAAAGTCTTCCTCACAGAATACTTTGCCATTGACAAAATAGAAGGCTTTTCCTCTTAACTTCCTGCCTGAAGTAAAAACAGGAAGATGGGGTAAAAGGTTAACACATAATGAAGATAGTTTTAAAGAAACAGCCCCTAACTCTAACCACACAAGGGATGCCAACTGTTGATGACAGTTTTGTTATTAACGGATGATATTAGCTGGGTGTGGTGCTGGTCATCTCTATCCTAGCATTTGAGAGGCAAAGACAGGAGGATCACCACAGGTTTGAGGCCAGCCTATGCTACATGGTGAATAACAGTGTGATCCTCAGCATAGAACAGACCAAGCCCAGGAAAAGGGTCCCCTGGCTGTTGCTGTTTAACAGAAAGACTTAAAGCTAACTTGGGGTTCATGATATGTAGCACGAATCTTTTTTTTTTGTTTTTGTTTTTTTGTTTGTTTGTTTGTTTTTTTAAGACAGAGTTTCTCTGTGTAGCTTTGTACCTTTTCCTGGAACTCACTTGGTAGCCCAGGCTGGCCTCGAACTCACAGAGATCCGCCTGCCTCTGCCTCCCAAGTGCTGGGATTAAAGGCGTGCACCACCACCGCCCGGCTTGTAGCACGAATCTTAAAAGGTCTTATTAATAAAAACAAACCTGGAGCTGGGCATTGGGGTGAATGCTGGAAGATCAGAGAGGCAGAATAAGCCACAGCCACCTCACCTTGCCAATTCCTCACCTGATCCTGTTTCCTCAGACTGGAAGCCTCTCAGCTGAACTGTGCTGCTCAAAAACCTAAAAGTTTAACCAGCTCTCGTTCCTGGTCCTCACACCTTAATACCTTTCTGCCATCACTTCCTGGGATTAAAGGCGTGAGTCACCATGCCTGGCTGTTTCCAGTGTGGCTTTGAACTCACAGAGATCAGGATGGATCTCTGCCTCCAGAAGGCTAGGATTAAAGGTGTGAGTGCCACAGCAGCAGCAGCAGAAGCCTGTTACATTATCTTCACAATAATCATGGTTATTAATAGCAACCTAATATTATCATATAATATAAAGATTTCAATTCCACCTGTAATTAAGAGAATGTACATTAGAACCACAATAAAATTTTCTTTAGCTCAATAATTGGTTAAGTAATTAATCTGTCTGGATATGGTGAAGTATACCCGTAATCCCAGCACCCAGGAGGCAGAGGCAAGAGGATCAGGAGTTCAGGTTCAATCCAAGCTACCCAGCAAAATCTTAAAAAACAAAATCACAACAAAAGAAGGAAAAAAAAAATTGAGACAAGGTCTTACTATGTAGCCCCAGCTAGCCTGGAACTCAGTTTGTAAACTAGGTTGGTCTCCAACTTACAAACATTCTCCAGCCTCTTCTTCCTGGGTGCTGGGATTAAAGTAGTGGGCCAACATACCCAGCAACAAAAGAAATTTTACCACATCTGATAACCACTGCAGGAGTATCCAAGAAGTAACCATCTGAGAGTCATCTGTCAGGAGCCAAGAGCCCACCACCACCATGCTCTTTCTATGGCTCTAATAGCTCTGACCCCGGGCAACTTTATTTATTAACATACAATCAAAATCACATTTCAGTACAATTAGAATACTACCACAAATCCCAGCACTAGGGAGATGGAGACAGGAAGTGATATGGCTGGGCAGAGAGAGGAATATAAGGCAGGAGGAGATGGGGGCTCAGCTCTCTTTTGGCTAAGGATTTCATAGAGGTAATGGCTGGCTGCTCTGCTTCTCTGATCTTTCAGCTTCCCCCTCCCCCCATATCTTGTTTTGTTTTTTCGAGACAGGGTTTCTCTGTGTAGCTTTGTGCCTTTCCTGGAACTCACTTGTTAGCCCAGGCTAGCCTCAAACTCAGAGATCCACCTGCCTCTGCCTCCCGAGTGCTGGGATTAAAGGCATGCACCACCACCACCACTGCCCGGCTTCCCCTGATATCTTACTGCAGGTTTTTATTAATAAGAACAATTAGGATCTGTGCTACACGACCACACAGTGTCCAGAGTTTGAAATGTGTCCTTCCATCAGGTCACACACTGATCACTAAGTCCTGGTCCAGTCTTATCTATGGAGCACCCATATTTCCCTGATTTGTGCTTAGACTTCCCAGAGGATGAACCAGTCAGAGATGGAACCAAAGGTCACAGGGGCTGTGGTTGTAGGTGGAGCACTGGAGGGAGCAAGGGTACCACCAGGAAACAGGACTTCATCTCAAACACCAGCTCTGCCTCCAGGAGTAGGGGCTAGAAGTGCTTAGGAGCCTGAGCTAGAAACCAATACTTGTATTTAATAGGGGTAGAGGAGCTGGGGAGAGGACTTAACAGTTAAGAGAACTTAATGCTCTTGCAGAGGGCCTAGGTTCCATTCCCAGGACTCAGGTGGTGGCTCACAGTGAGCAGTAACTCCAGTCCCAGGGAATCTAACACCCTCTTCTGGCCTCCATGTGTACCAGGCATGAAGGTGGTGCACATACAGATACTTACATACATGTAGGCAAAACACCCATACACATTTTTTAAAATCTTAACAGAGGAAAGAATAGCTCTATTCTAAAATCCACAAAAGACTATTAATATGCAAAAGTAGTAAATCTCCTAGCATGGAAACAAACACAGATGAGGGTGGGGGGCTGTGAAGTGTTCATGATCCCTGTCACTGCATGTTTTCCTGAGCTACTGAATAGGTGTAAAATGACAAACTCTTCCTGGAAAGGAAACTTTAAGATGTTTATCTTGATTCTATGAGGCTGAGACTTGGCTTTGGGACAGAATAAAAAATGTCGATAAATATTTACTCAAAGGAAGGATTACATAAAACAGAGTACATCTAACTGATGAACTGTTATGTAGCCTTTTAAAATACCAGATGAATAGTGTTTTAATAGAACCAGAAAATGTTTATGCTATAAAAAGATAGTTAGAATACATTAGTGAGTGAAGAAAGCAAGCTGGACACGTGTATTCATAGCACAATTCTTTTGTAAGTATCACATACTCCACTGATACATGGCAGGAAGAAGGGGAATAGTGGCCACAGTGGTGGAAAAGTTACATGGAAATGCTACTTTATGTACTTCTAAAATACCTGACAAATGGTATTATAAATTTCAGTTTTTCACTTCATGCATTTTTGTTTTGTTTTTAGAATTATGTAAAACATAATACACTTATTTTTTAAAAGGCCATGCTATTCATTTAAAAAAAATTCTATTATGACATGAAAAGAAAAAGAAAAGTAAGATTTAAATGTCCCAACCTTGTAAAGAAGGCAGTCCCTGAGCACCTGCAGAATGGAGGGAGGATTGCTCTTTCTTCTTTCCCATGTTTCACCAAACGCAGGCATTGCTTTGATTTCTTTTTTAAAGACAAGGTCTTGGCATGTAGCTCAGGTTGGTCCTGAACTCACCAGGTAGCCTTGGATGGCCTTTAATATTAAGCACTGATCATCTTAAAAATCACCAGCTTGCTAGACAACTGCTCTTCCTGCTAGCCTTGAGCTGAAAAGTCTTGGGCCCAGACAGGAAGAGTCAGGGAGGAGCCCAGAGGCTAGTTTTTTCTCTATGTCTGGTTTTCCTCTATTCTCAGTTTAAATGTTAAGCACCCCCAGAGACCCAAGAGAGTGGAAATGGGCCTGTGCCAAAGAACTTGAACTTTAGTCCTCACTTCAGAATAGAAACTTGTGGTGGTATTGTGTTCCCCAAAATATTGTGTACCTTAATAAACTTATCTGGGGTCAGAGAACAGAAAAGCCACTAGTTAGGCAGTGATAGCACACGCCTTTAATCCTAGTATTCCAGAGGCAGAAATCCATCTGGGATCTCTGTGAGTTCAAGGCCACATTGGAAACAGCCAGGCATGGTGACACACACCTTTAATCCCAGGAAGCAAGCCTTTAATCCTAGGGAGTCATGGTAGAAAGCAGAAAGGTATATAAGGCGTGAGGACCAGAAACTAGAAGCATTTGGTTGGTTAAGCATGTGACTGGTTAAGCATTCAGCTGGTTAAGCTTTCAGGCTTTGAAGCAGCACAGTTCAGCTGGGATTCATTCTGGATGAGGACTCAGAGGCTTCCAGTCTGAGAAAACAGGACCAGCTGAGGAACTGATGAGGTGAGATAGCTGTGGCTTGTTCTGTCCTTCCAGTATTCACCCCAATAACTGCCCTCGGGTTTGATTTTATTAATAAAAACTTTTAAGATTCCTGCTACAGAAACTAGATACAGCCTTCAAATTTATTTGCTTGTATTTTGTCAGAGTGAGGAAAAAAATACCACCTGCCTATTATCTTTTATGTGTCAAGGTTTGTCTGGAGCCTTTATATAGTCTTTCTAATTTTTAAAGATTTGTCTTTTATTTTTAAAATTTTTATGTACATGTGTGTGTCTCGTGTGTGTGTGTGTGTGTGTGTGTGTGTGTGTGTGTGTGTGTGTGTGTGTGTGTATGCCATGTGCAAGGGCCCCAGGAGGCCAAAGGATATTAGATCTGGATGTGGAGGCAGTTGTGAGCTGCCTAACATGGGTGCTAGGACTGAACTCGAGTTCTCAGAAGATCAGTGAGTGCTCTTAATCTCTGATACATCTCTTTAGCATAAGCTTTGTATATTTTAAGAAACACACTGCTAACTCTGTCTTGTCACCTGCCTTTCAGGGATCTAACAGTCATTTTCTGCTCAAAGTCACCTTCTACTCCAGGTTTCAGATTGGGGAAATGCTTCACTAGAGTGAAGCAGAAATAAAACACATGCCTATTTATCACTGAACAGAGCTGTAATACTAGAATTGATCACTTCTGGGAGTAACATGAAACTATACCTCAAGATCACGCTCAACTTTGGGGGTTTCCTTTTCTTCTCATAAACACACTTTACCTCCAGTAATGGTATAGAACCCAGAGCCTTGTATATGATAGGCAAGAGCTCTACCACTGAGCTATGCCCCCATCCAAAAGCACGATGATCTAGTTAAATGCTATGGTCTTCATGTCATAAATGAGGAATTCTAGGCTCATCCAAGTAGCAAGTGAGCAGCTCCATCTGATTCTGAAGGTGCCTGACCAGCTGCTTCTCTCGGCCACCCCACACTCCTAGTTCTTGTAGAACACAAATCCACATTCTCCCTTCCTCAGTGAGAGCAAATGAAGCTTTCACTATTTGCAGTACTCTTTACCAGTTCTGTCACAGGTAAGTGTAATCAGAATTCTCCAATAACACATACTTGCATAGAACAAGACTGGCTTTAACTCATACCTGAAGGCAAGCTAAAACTGCTACCTGTTTAGAGAAGGGAGGCATGAAGGGAACCAGGCAAGTTAGGAAACATCAAGCAACCAGTTTTGAGAGCAAGGAGGAGAGAATGCTTGATCCAGGCTCAGTCACTCCAGATCTGGCCAGAAAGACAGACACCAACTCACCTAGAGATCCAGGTTTATAGACACTCACAGTTAGAGCACAGAGCTACCACTAGATGGTGCTAAACCCAGGCAGGAGCAGGATAGACTGAGGCAATCCATCTCAATGAGAGCCCCAAACTGGCAGGGGTGTTAGGAGGTAACAGATTATTTCATTAATCTTGCAATAATGCAACGCCCTACTTTAGGCATTTGAGTCTAACTGCATTTTTACTGTGTCTTCCTTTGCTGATGAGTAGATAAACACTAAAGAAGTCAAACTTAAAGCCTAGAGCTGAAAATACTAGAGTTGAGATTCAAATACAGGGCAAAGATAACGGTCTTCCTAGGGCAAATATAACAATCTCATCACACTACACAATCTCTCTTGTTTCTGTTCTGTAAGGATCCTCCCTGAGTATGGGACATAGAGGAGGAATAGGCTATCTACACATGAATTTAATTAAAGTAACTTTAACAGTAAAAAGTGTATTCCAAGTACTTGATGGGCACTGAGACCACAAGGTTATAGAACATCTGTACCGTCACACAAAATGTACCCTGATCTACTTCTTCAGGCAGCCTTTGCCAGGAACATTTTCCCCAGTTCTGGGGTGGGAATCAAACATCAGAAGAGTTGGGCTCCCAGTAAGGACCTTTCCCTAGTTTGTTGAAAGCTGTCTTCTTGCTTTGTCCTCATGTGGTGCCAAGAAAACTACCTCTCTCTATTCTCATCTAAGGACACCACTTCCCCAGTATACTACCTTGAAACACCATCGCACTGGGATCAAGGGTGGGACATAAAATTTGGAAGATCACACACTTTTATCCCATTACAGGGAAGATGTTGGATTTCTTAGTGTTGCCAGTGAAATCTCATCCCCACTCTGTTCATCTAGGCAGTGAAATTATGCCACTGTTTTGCCTCTTACAGAAGTTCATCCTTAGAGGCATGTCATCAAGGAGCGTGACTGCTAACAAACAGCATGGTGAGCAAGCTTCAGCATAATTTAAAACAACCTATGTGGGGGCTATGAAGGTGACTCAGAAATATTACTCACTGTACAAGCATAAAGACATGAGTTCCCATTTCCAGAACTCACATTAAAAGCTGGGTGCTGCTATGCACACACTGGTAATAGAAGGGCTGAAGTGGGGTGAAGACAGGAGAAATAGCTTGTTGGGTAAACCTAGCTCCAGACTTGGTGAGAGACCCTAGCTCAAGAAAATAAGGCAGGGCACAATAGAAAGGACATCAAATGTCTTCTGTGCAGGCACACGGAGCCACACCTGTAAACAACATACATGTACATACACCCCTCCAGCCCCACATATCACCTGTGGATCTGTTAGTGCTGGCCCCATTTCAGAGTTTCTGGTTTTAGTATGGATGGGAAGGTGCTGAGGACCCACATTCCTAGTAAATTCCAGCTACCAACGATGGACTAATCCAAGGACCACTGAAAACCAATGTCTTTGACCTTTCTCTAAACCAGGACTCCACCAGGTGCAATGTGTTGTGGTCAAATCACAGGACTGGATGATGAACATTAAGCACATATGTCAGGATGGGTGTCAGTGCTACAACTTTAGAATTCTAGACTCAGAGTCTCCTATTTCCAGCCAGCTGTGGTGATGCATTCCTGTAATCCAAGCACTTAGGAGATAGAGACAGAAAGATCAGGAATTCAAGGCCAGTCTCAGCTACTTCAAAAGTTTAGGGTCAGCCTGGATTAGATGAAATCCTGTATGTACAGAAAAGTCGTTCCAAACCACTTTCTGTACATAGGGTAAAGAAATTTGCCTTCAGGGTACTTCAATAGAAAAAAGCAGTGTGGATGAGTGACAGGGACAGCATCAACAGTGTCACACAGAGGCCAGCCATTTAATCTGACAAGTAAAACTAGGCTTGCAGTGACACCAGTCTCCCTTCTAGAAATAGGAGTGAGATAACAGAATCGGAAAAAGCAGTTGGTCATTAGCTAAGACTTCGCTGCAAACGCCTCCTTGATGGGTAAAAACACAAAGGTCCCCCAGCAAGGAGATGAGTTCCTGAGCAAAGGAAGTAAAAATCTAGCAGTCATTTAGATTAGTTTCTGTCTCTTGTCCACAGTGGCAAATAGACACATGTGGCTATGTAAATGTAATCAAAATAAAGTAACATTAAAAGTTCAGTTCTGGGCTGGACATGGTGATGCACACCTTTAATCTCAGCAGTAGGGTGAATCTCTGTGAGTTCAAGGCCAGCCTGGTCTACAAAGCGAGTGCCAGGACAGCCAGGGCTGTTACACAGAGAAATCCTGTCTCGGAAAAAAAAAACCTCGGGGGTGGGGGGTGTGGGGGTGTTGGGAGAATAAATGAATAAATCTTTAAAACAACTCAGTTCCAATACAACTGTGGTGGTCCACACCTATAATTCTAGCATTCAGGAGGCTGAGACAGAAGGATGGCCACAACTTTGAGACCAGCCTTACATAGCAAATTCAACTCAAGCCAGTTTGGGCTAAGAGTAAGACCCTGTCTTTAGAAAAGAAAGATAGACAAATAGAAAGTAAGTTAGTTACTTGAGTTCTAGGTCTTGAACAAGTACATTCCAAGGACTTGGTGGTCACCTGTGACTAGCGGGGAGAAGGGTATTGAGTCACCACAAAACTCAGTCTGATCTACTTCAAACAGCTTTTTCCAGAACAGGTTAGCTCTTAAAGCATACTGCTAATAACAAAGTAAGACAGGGAAAATACTTTATTTGGTTTTGCTATTGTTGGAGATACCATGTTACTCAGCTAGCCTAGAACTCTCAATCTTCCTGTCTCAGTCTTCTGATTGGTGGAACAACAAGTGTGCGCCATGATGCCTGGCAAATCAACCATATTGATTAAGCTCAAATGAGCAGATCTCACTTGCACTTCATGGGCTCACCTGGCCCTGGTAAGCCAAGGTCCAGGGCAGAAAGGTGGAAAACATAGACATTTAGGTCTTGCCTGGATTTGTCTTGCCTTTGTCCTTGTCTCGTTCCAGGAAAGAGACACTAATCCATTATCTATCCTCTGGGCTCCTTAGTAGATAGCTAGAAAATGACAAAACTATGACAGGAAGCCCAGCACAGTGCCAGCTCCTGTTAGGCTACTGTCATAAGTTACCAAGGCCAGGTCCTTTAGTGATCTTCAATTTCTTTAAATGAAACCTACCTGAGGAATAATCATACCCACCACTATTTTCCTCTTTGTCTATATGCTCCATGTTTCTAATCCCTTCTCAGTGTCCACTTGGTGCAGGGCTGGGCAGTGACCACTACAGGGAGTGTTGCTGAGCCACTCCTATGGCCTCCGTCCAGGAGGTGTACTTGCCAGACTCGTAAGCTATTCAGTGTCCTGAAAGCATATCTAGTTCCTGGATGCTCAGCTCCGTCCGGCCCTCCTGATGGCTGGAGTACACATAGAAAGATCTCTTCCCCTCTAGTTTTTAACTGGCCAGAGGCTGTGTTGATTTTGAGTCATCAAGTCAACAGGATCTCATGCAGCAGGTGGCTCTGGGGATGATGAAGCAAGAGAGAAAGGATGTGGGACATCCTTCTAGGGGAAAAAATGGTCTAAAAGCAAGCACACATCATGATACGGACAAGGGAAAAACAATTGTCTCCGCAAGTGTAGTGAATACACTAGTTTCTGGTCACCCCTCTTGTGTCTCCTGCCCTGCACACTTTCTGCCCAGCTCTAGCCTATTTTGGTTCCTTCCAGCCTACTCCCTCATTTACTGCTTCCTCACCCTACTCTTCCTTTCTCATATTCTTGACCTATAGTGTTCTCAAATCTTTCTGACTCACTTGGCTCACACTTAAGTGCTAAGCACAGTGAAGAATACTGGGACAAGTGGGGATCAAAGGCCACAAAGATCAGACCTGCCATTGGAGCTGAGTCCTTCCCTCTCCTACAGGAAGAGCTTCTAATTCCTGAGTACCACTGCCCTAGTTCTAGTCCAGGCCACTTTCCTCACTCCCTAAAGAGGGGCTGCACACTAAGCCTGTTGTCACAAGGCCCTGCCTGAGTCAGCAGCTTGACCAAAAAGTCAAGGCAAGATGGTCACCCAGTGCCAGCCTCCTCCTTCAGCTAGTATACTCTCTCAGCAAAAGGAATTGCGCTCAGGAGTGAGGAGGAAGTGCTGAGGATTCACAAGGTTCTGGATTAAGAGCCAATCAAGCTGTTTGGGATGATACAATCAACAAGCCAGGCTGGGTTATAAAATAAGGGCAACAGCAGAACTCCCTGAACTATGATAAGGACTTGGTGAGGCCCTTGGGGCATCACACCCATGGCAAACTAGAAGTAACACCTCGGAATTACCTAGGAATATCACAGTGCCTCTGTTGAGAAGCAGGATTGCTACAATTTATAGGTTCAACCTCCACAAACTCAGAGTATGTGAGTGTTTCCAAAGCTGGCTTGGCAAGCACTTACAAAATCAAGGAAAAGGTCCTGGATCCCAGAGGCAGCTTGAGACTTTGTAAGGAAATGAAAATGACTGACAAGAACCTTCTTGGGCTAGGGAGATGATTCAATTGGGAAGTAATTGCTGTGTAACAGTAAGACCTGAGTCTGATCCCCAAATCCACATAAGAAAGCAGGTACTATAGAGTGTGTTGTAATCCCAGTACTGGGGATTTGGGGACAGATAATCCAGGGGACTCACTGGCCAGCAGCCTAGCTTAATTGGTAATCCCTAGGTTAATGAGAAATCTTGTCTCAAAAGACGAGATGGCAGTAAACAATGCTGCCACCAAGCTCGATGGCTTGAGTTTGATCCCCAAGTCACGTGGTGAAAAAAGAGAACCAACTCCTACAAGTTATTCTACAACTGTACTGTAGCATGTTAAGCCCACCCACTCACCCATACAAAATAAATGTAATAAAAGGGGGAAAAATCAAGGTAGATACTTCCTGACAAAACAGCCACAGTTCTTTGGCCTCTACATCTGTCACACAAATGTGCGCATACACTCCAACCCTGACAACAATAAAAGCTTTTTCTAACCCAACCTGGCTAGGGTAATTATATAAGGCCTTGCCCACTTTCTTCCCTTATAGCCTATTCCAGAAAGTACCAAAGGGAACTCAATGTGATCTCCACAAGTCAGCATACTCTTTCTTCTCATCCAAGCCCACCACCACCAGAGATGAGTGCTAGCATCTCCCTAGCCAAGTTTCTAGATAGTGTGAGCCAGCACTGCCTAGGCCACTTATTTTCTCCTCCAGGGTGAATCAATAGTTCCCTAAGAGACTCCTGTTGGGGCCACAGCAACCATAGATGGGTGGGTAGGGCACAAGGAAGAAGTAAAACTGCAGTACATATCTCCATGACAACCAAACACTCAGGGGCTGAGGACCTCATCAAGAAACAACAGAACTTGAATAACCCACACAGATGCTCACACTTCCACTCCCTGAATACCTACTTCTGGGAAGGAACTCCAAGTAAATAGCTCAATGGAGGGAAAAAAAGCAACGTCTAATAACTCATAAGCCAAAAGGAGCTAAATGCCGTAAGACTGTGGTATGACTAAGTGGGTTACTATGTGAGTACTGGTGCAATTACAGCTGCTAAATAAAAGAGGATGCACTATGGATATATTTTGGTCACAACTCTAAAAAGTGTGCAAATTTGGATAAAAACTGGAGGGGAAACACCAAAGTGAAAACAGATGCACTACAAGGCTAAAGCAACAGGTTTCTTCTGTCTTAAATTGTTCTCTGTGGTTACTATGTGGTTCTCATATCTAAAAATGAACTAAGCACAGTTACTCATCAAGGGGTGGGTGAATGTGCAAACTTGTGCATGAGAACCTGCCATGTTGCCCATACCTAGAAAGACAAAGGTCTGCCTGAGTCTTAGTGGGACACTTTGTATGTAGCTTCCTAAACACAGAGTAGGTGAGAGGGAAGCTGCTGTCAACCTCTCATTTCTATGGAGATTTGAGACCTTTTGACCAATGCTCAGAATAGAGTATGCGCACTGAGGCTCCTTGACCACAGTGCAAGATTGCTTCTCCGTGTCCTCCAACTATATCTGCAGTCATCTGACTCCTTTTACATGTGTCATTCCTTTAATGTTGGGACAAGGACTCAGCAGGGTGAAACTTTAACATATTCTTTTCAGTTGTCAGTGTGTCTTAGTCTGTTTTCTATGCTATAACTGAATACCACTGTCTGGATAATTTATATTAAAAAAAATTTATTCAGCTCACAGTTCTAAATGTCCCAAGTGGAAAGACCACATCTAGTGAGGGTCTTTTTGCTAAAGGGGACTTTGCAGAGGTTAAAGGTAACACAAGGCATTTAAAATGATAGAGATCTGCCCTCTTGTTATAAAGCAATCAGGGAGCTCCATCCTTATAACCCCAACTAATCCTAATCACCATCCAAGGGCCCCTACCTCTGAATACTATCAACTATGACTCTGGCCATTGCATGTCAACATACAATGTTAAAATACAATGTAAGCTATATTCAAAACTTAAAAGAGCCAATGTCCACCTAAGTCCACAAGTGCTTGTGTGCCATCATTTGAGGCAGTCTAAATAGTCCAATAAGAAATAGATACTGTTCAAACAGCCACAGGTAAAAAATAGCTGATGCATCTACAAAGGACTGAATGTCTGTGTTCACCTAAATTTCTTATGCTGAGATGCCAAGGTACTCATACTAGGAGGCAAGCACTGTGAAGGAGGCCAGAGCTCTGGGATGACTCAGAGAAGCTCCTTTCTGAGAACTTTCATCCCCCTTCTGCAAGGACTCCAGAAAGGTCATCTATGAACCAGAAAGCGGGCCCATTCAAATACTAAATATGCTGGTGCCTGACCTTGGCTTCCCAGCCTCCACCGTGAGCAGTCAATTCAGCTATTTACCAGCCACTTGGCCCATGGTGTTTTGATACAGCAGGCCCCCATAGTCATCAGTAAGCTTCTACCTGCTAACAGCTTTTCTAGTTCAAACAATAACTGCCTGAGATTTGAAGGAAAAAAACAAAAGAAAGGGGAGGAAAAGTCTCTACTTGGTATTTTCTTTGCCCTGGTAAACAGAGCAAAAATTAAGAAACAGTTATTAGTCTTCTCAGGGAAGAACACACCAATTGGTTACCCAACAGCAAATGGTCAGTGCTAAAAACAAAAATACAAAATACAAGGAACTTTATAACATTATACAGGCTGCATCAGGTTGTATTTAGGAATACACACTCATACACCACACATGCATGTAAAAGTATTTAATGACTAAAAAAGAGGCCATGAATTGAAAGAGGGTAAGGAGGAGTATATGGAAAGGTTTGGAGGGAGGAAAGGGAAGGGAGAAATGATGTGAATAAATGTAAAATGTAAAATATAAAATGTAAAAGTATATGAAATGATTATATTATAATTTCAAAAAGAAAAGAAAAACACTTGGAAGAGCCAAAGACCAAAGATAATTTTTCTTTTGAACATGTTGCCCAGGTTATCCTTGAACTTACTATGTAGCTAAGGATGACCTTGAACTCTTGATCTGCATGCTGGGATTGATTATAGGTGTTCACATCATGCCTGATTTATGTGGTGCTGGAACTTGAACCCAGGGTTTCAATGCATGCTAGGCAAGTACTCTACCAACTGAGCTATGCTCTTAGCCTCTCAAAGATAAATTTTAAAGAGACCCAGTTACAATGTCCTTATAGACAAACCACAAACACAGGTCCAAAATTTAATTCCAGTAATGACAGCATTGGTAAGATGCTACTGGGAGAATGCAAAAACCATGTATATCACAGACATTAGGAATGCTAAACAAAAAGAAAATTGCTTAATAGACACAAAACTGGTCAGTCTCCACAGCAGTAAGAAATATCTGCATCTCTAGCAGACACAGCTCACATTGCTGTGTGTAAGTCACATGTACAACCTTAGAGCTCAGATACAAGAAAGCCCGGGGACCAGGAGATCTCATGACTCAAGAAACACAGGAGATTCCCTGACCCATCGTAGAGTGTAACAGCTCTCAGAGACAAGGAAGGCAGGAAGACTCAGAGACCTGACAACTCAGGACATACTGGAGACTTCCTGACCCATCTCAGTTTTTCCCAATTTCCCCCTAAAAACTGAACAATGATGACCTTGAACTCTCAAATATGTTTTAGGGGAAACTGCAGTGGAATGGAAGTGTGAGGGTAAGAACTCTTGGGGACTGGCAGTATAGAGGCAGGTTAGTGTGTCATAACCAGCATTAGCCAGGGAACCTGAGGGAAGTCTGCCAGGTCAGACAGTGGTAAGCAGGGTCTTTCTCTCTGCCCCACCTCACCCCAGGAAGCTTTTGAAATGAAACACATGGTATTTATAATTAATTTTGGTTATCAACTTGACAAGATACAGAGCCACCTAGGATATACACCTCTTACCACATCAGTGAGGGAGTTCCTAGATTAGGGTAACTGAGGTGGGAAGACATACTCTAAATGTGAGCAGCAACATTCTGTGTGCTGGGGTCTTGGACTGAACAAAACAGAGAGCTTCTTTTTTGTTTGTTTGTTTGTTTGTTTGTTTCTCTGTATAGCTTTGCGCCTTTCCTGGAACTCACTCTGTAGCCCAGGCTGGCCTCGAACTCACAGAGATCCGCCTGGCTCTGCCTACCAAGTGCTGGGATTAATGGCATGCGCCACCACCGCCTGGCTAATAGAGAGCTTCTTGCCAGTGTTCATTTCTCGCTGCTTCCTGAGTATAGATGCAATGTGACCAGCTGAGCCATACTCTGCCATTATGGACAATACTCTCCAACTTCATGCCCAAATAAGCCTTTCCTTCTGTGAGCTCCCTTACCAAGGGTTTCGTTACAACAATGAGAAAGGCAAATAATAAAGTACTGAATCAATGTTTTACATTCAAACTACATCTTTAACCCTTAAAAATTACATCTTTTGAGCAAAGTAACTTAACCATAGATTCATCACACACATGCACACACACACACACACACACACACACACACTCACATGCATACATATACATGAGGTGGAGAGAAGGAGAGAGAAAGAGGGCAGCCAGTGTTCTAAGAGTGACTCTTAGGAAGCCCACACATGTCTTAAGTATATTTCTCTCTCTCTCTCTCTCTCTCTCTCTCTCTCTCTCTCTCTCTCTCTCTCTCTCTCTCTCTCCCTCTCCCTCTCCCTCTCCCTCTCCCTCTCCCTCTCCCTCTCCCTCCTCTTCCCCCTCCCCCTCTTCCTCCCTCCCTCTCTAAAACAATGTTTCTCTGAATAGCCCTGGTTGTCCTGGAACTCTGTAGACCAGGCTGGCTAAACTGAGATCCACCTCCACTCCCACTCCCACCCCCACCCCAAGTGCTGAATGCTGGGATTAGAGGCATGCTGTGTGCCACCAGGGCTAAGAGATGACTTTCAGAACATAAAGGAAAGGCAGGGAAAAGGGAGGGAGAAAGAGAGAACTTCTTTTACAAAAATCTCCCCTAATCTTCAGCAGAGGCCAGAATCAATATAATCCCTGATTCAGTCAGATATATGCAAACATCCTGCCTGACAAACCCTGCAGTGACCAGCTGCCACCAGCTCAACCCAGCCAATGTCTGTTTTTACAAAGAACTGGAAACAACTATGGCCTCAGGTGCAGGGAAGGCTCCAGGGTGTTCGTCTGATACATGCACATTCACAGCTCATGCTAAAGCAGCATCCTTCAAATCAAAAGGGTCATAAAGTAGACACCTCACCCTAGCTGCTGTGACTGACTGACGGACTAGTTGGGTGACCCCTAAGACATGGCACTGAGCACCTCTTCCCTCTGTTCCCAAGGTCTCCACGGTACATTACAAACCTAATATTATTAAGTTTGAAACCACTCAAATTACCTTCACCATCTTAAATACTTAGAGATAAGTTGCCTTACTTCATTAGCCTTGTATTAAAGAGAATCCTTGATCTAAAGAATACTGTCCAGTTGGAGTGTGACTCCATGATGGAGCAACTGCATAGGATGTGGGAAGCTGCGGGTTCCATCCCTACAGTTTTACCTCTCCCCACTCGCTCAGTTCTGTGTTCCTCTTTCCACCCCCACTGCTGCACACTTACTGCAGGCTGCACAGGTGAAGCATGCATCGTGGTAGAGGTCACCCATGGCCTGACAGGCCTGGCCGGCTCCAAACACCCCTTTGCTGCATTTCACACAGGCTCCTACAAGGCAAGAAGACAACACTAAGTTCAGGAGAGAACTGGGATTAAAAAGTCATGAAAAAGTCAATGAACAAAACATAACACCTTCCCCTACCACAATATCACATCCATGGATTTCTCAGTGCTCAGTCCTTACAAGTACAGAAAACAGCCATCATCAACACTCTCCACAAATACACATACACACACACTGTCCCCACACCTACCCAGAGCTTGAAAGACTCCCACCAATCAGAAAACCAAATCCTAACCAAACTGTAGTGGGTACCTGTTCTATGACCCTGAAGCACAGCCCTAGAGACAAAGCAGGTAACTACTCTACCTGCCTATGACCTTGAAGTACATGCCCTTAAGACCTGAGATGCACAGTGCCGCTCTCTTCACTCCCTCATGGGACTTGGATGTGGGACTGACTCACATGGCTGAAACAGCATGAGACTATGCCCCAGCATTCCAGAACCTGCAACAATTCTGATCTGTACAGTGGGTTTTTCTCCCCTAATAAATTTCCTTGCCCTTTAAGCAGACTCCATGGATTTCTCAATTTACCAAACCATGACTATAACATAGCTCAGGGAAAAAAATCTAATCTCAAAAGTGTTTGAATATGTTTAAGTATATTGAGACAGGGTCTTACCCTGAAGCCCAGCCTGGCCTGGAACTCATTATGTAATTCACAATGGCTTCAAACTCATAACAATCCTTCTACCTCAGCCTCCTAAGTATTGGGATTACAGGTATGTATCAGCATGACTAGCTGAAATTTTAATTTTATGTGAATTATACGTATGTGTTTCAGAGCTCTCCCAAGCACTCAGCAGATAACCAACTTATTTATTTATTGATTGATTGGTTGATTGATTGATTGATTGATTGAGATAAAAATCTCTCTATGTAGGCCTGACTATTCGGGAATTCTCTATCTATACCAGGCTGACCTTAAACTCACAGAGATCCACTTGCCTTGCCTCTGCTTCAAAGTTCCTTTTTTTTTTTTTCTCAAGACAGGGTCTTAAGTAGCCCTGGCTGCCCTGAAACTCACTATGTAGATGAGGCTGGCCTTGAACTCAGAGAAATCTGCCTGCCTCTGCTTTACACATGCTGGGATAAAAGGCATGTGCCACTATATCCAGCCAGATTTCCCATTTTAAATTGACTAACCAATTACTACCAAGAAAGTCTAAGCTATGACACTCTTTATAAAATGTCCCCAGATGCGCCATGGCTTCGGTAGTGACCGACTCTCCCCAGCTGCCTGAGCAGCACCAGCACCTTCCCCAGGAGCTCGCTGCAGCCCGCTGGCCCGTGCTCCACCGCAACCATGTGCAACCAGAAGGTGGTGATCAAAAATGCAGGCATGTCAGAAGAGATGCAACAGGACTCGGTGGAACACACTACTCAGGCACTGGAGCAGTATAACTCAGAGAAGGATACTGCCACCCGTATCAAGAAGGAGTTTGACAAGAAGAGCAACCCCACCTGGCACTGCATTGTGGGGCGGAACTTCAGTAGTTATGTCCCCACACCTACCCAGAGCTTGAAAGACTTCATCTACTTCTATCTGGGTCAGATGGCCAATCTTCTGTTCAAATCTGGTTAAAAGCATGGACTGTGCCAAACACCCAGTGATCCATCCAAAAACAAGGACTACATCCTAAATGCCAAATAACAGAGACTGACTCTTCAGCCTTGCTGGGGGAACACCTCATTTGAATCTATTGTGTTTTGTACAGGGCATTATCCTCTGTACGAGTTTGTGGTTATAAAATAATTAGTAAAACAGCTTACATTTGTATTTATTTTCTAGTCCATACTTCTGTACCCCATTTTTTTCTCCTTTAGGTCATTCCTTTAAAAATAAATCTGTTGGAGATGTGAAAAAAAAAAAAAAAAAAAAAAAAAACCATCAACCACTCAGGCAAAGAGAAAACATTACATGTACACAGGCATTACATATTACATACATCTGCCAGCCCAGACCCAAGAAGTAAACTTGTCTCATTAAGGCTCAGATGGAGAAAGGCCAGAGCCATTAAATCTTGCTCATAAGATTTAGGGAAAATTGGATGGCATCTCCAAGGGGACCCTCATGACCAGCAGCCTTCCAGGACTGGCTGGACAGCAGGCCTTACCCACTTTCTGTACCCTGCCCAGAAATGCCCTCTTCTAATTCTTCCTTATCTGAGGCCTGTTTCCTACTGCCTCCAGCCTCCTGTCTCCCTCTCAGATCCTGACTCTATTGCTTTGGGCTGCAAGCATCGTTCCTCACCATGTGGACTGCCAAGCACAGACACAAATCAAGGAAGGAAATGCCATGTTCAAACTGTTGTTCATGGAGTAAGGAACATCCCATACAAAGCCACATTAGTAGGACAAGTATTTGGTGTGGATGATGAGTGGCAAATGGATAGAAAAGTTCCTCTTGGAGAGAAAAGGTAGGAAAAAAACAAGTGAGCTGTGATTCACACTCTGAGAAACCTGTGCCTATCACACAGACCTTCATAAAAGAGGCCTTACAACCTCCTCCCCACAAGCAAATTTCTAGAAAGGTCACACTGCTGGTAGGTTTGAAATATGGAATCTGAACCCATCTTATACTCTGTGTGGCTATTCATGCTATGTATGTGGGCACCTCATTAATTCTAAACGGTCTTATAGTTAAAAAACCTGGAGCCTGAGATTGGGGTGAAAGCTGAAAGATCAGAGAGACAAATAAACAAGGCTTTAGTTGAAAGGGACACTTCTGTCAAAAAGTCTTTAGTTCCTGTCTCCTCATGCCTTATGTACCTTTCTCAGCCCAGCCATCACTTCCTGGGAGTAAAGGTGTGTGCCACCACTGCCTTGTGGTGGTATTGTGTTCCCCAAAATATTGTGTACCTTAATAAACTTATCTGGGGTCAGAGAACAGAAAAGCCACTAGTTAGGCAGTGATAGCACACGCCTTTAATCCTAGCATTCCAGAGGCAGAAATCCCTCTGGATCTCTGTGAGTTCAAGGCCACATTGGAAACAGCAAAGCATGGTGACATACACCTTTAATCCCAGAAAGTCAGCCTTTAATCCCAGAGAGTGGTGGTAGAAAGCAGAAAGATATATAAGGTGTGAAGACCAGAAACTAGAAGTGTTTGGCTGGTTAAGCATTTGGCTGGTTAAGCTTCAGGCTTTCGAGCAGTAGTTCAGCTGAGAGCCATTGGGATGAGGACACAGAAGCTTTCAGTCTGAGGAAAAAAGACCAGCTGAGAAGTTGACCAGGTGAGGTTAGCTGTGACTTGTTCTCTGATCTTCCAGTTCAGCCCAATACCTGGCTCTGGGTTTGATTTTATCAATAAGAACTTTTAAGACTCCTGCTACACTGCCTGGCTCTGTTTTCTCTCATAGATTGAGTCAATCTCATGTAGTCCAGGGTGGCTTTGATCTCTGTCTCCTGAGTGCTAGGGTTAAAGGTGTGTGCTACCACTGTCTGGCCTCTATGTTTAATCTAGTGGCTTGTTCTGTCCTCTGATCTTCAGGCAAATTTTATTAGGGTACACAATATATCACCACACCTCATGAAGAGATGGGGCTCCTTCCTCACCTTGATCATCTGTCCTGCTCAGGATTCAGACCCAAAAACAGCCATGTTCTTGTCCTCCCACTGTCAGCCTGGCCTACCCCCCATTTTGCCTTGTTGCCTCCACGCCCATCCCAAAGGCCATTTCTTCCCAAAACCTCAACCACAAGGCCCTTCCCATAAAAACGAATGCTTCTGCAAGTGACAGTACAGCTCTGTACCCTGTCCTTTTGCCCAGTAGTCTACACAGCATCTGTTCAACTATAAACACTTCTCTATCACTTGGAGGCAGGCTTTCCAGATGCTGCAATGGGATGAAGAACAAAGATGACTGGATTCAGCCTACCCTAGGCGAAACTGGTCTCCCACAGTGGGCAAAGGGGCCCCCGGGGTGCTGTATGGGGGCTGGAGCGCAACAGAAGAGAAAAAGAGCAAGCTGTTGACTTTCCTGACTTTACGCAATCTTGTGGCCCCTGGATTTACACAAACACCCGAAAAGAAAGGAAATGTCAACAGCTATTACTGAGTCAAGAGGAAAATGAGTGAGGAATAAGCTTTTAGGAGATAAGAGGGAAAGGTGGATGCTTTTCCCTGCAAACTAGCTACCCTTTAATCCAGTCTCCAAACTGAGAGACTAATTAATTTACTAATTTATTTCTGTTTTTTGAGAAAAAAAATCTCACTGTATAGCATGGGCTGACCTCAAATTCTTATCAATACTCCTGTCTCAGCCTCCTGAGTGCTAGGTTCACAGGTGTGAACCATAATTGCTGTGTATAAGAACAGCTTTTATGAGGTGTGCCATTCAGTGAACTGTCCATATTTGTTATTTCGTGTGTGTGTGTGTGTGTGTGTGTGTGTGTGTGTGTGTGTGTGTGTACATAGCATGGCACACATACAGAGGTCAGAGAAGAACTTTTGGGAGTCTGTTCTCTACTTTCATACTTTCATCATGTGGGTTCTGGTGATAGAACTTCAGGTCACCAGATTTAGTGGTAAATGCTGTTACTCACTGAGCATCTTGTCAGTCTGTCTACATTTAAAGTGTGATTTGATACATGTTGACTTTGACAAATGCCTACAGAAACAGCACAATAAAGAAAGCAAATATGTCTGCCACCCCAATGAGTCCCATGTCCTCCCCTCCTTATGTAATCCACTCTCTTGAGCTCCTTTCCCTAGGCAACATGGAGGTGTTTATTATCATCATAGACTACTTTTTGTCAAGAGTTTATATAAATGACACCTGGTCTATAACTCTTTATCTGGTTTCTGTCACAGCATAATTATTTTGAGATTTACTCTGTCCTAGTGAATATCAACAGTTCCTATTTGTTGCCATGTAGTATCACTGCACTTACCCACTCATCCAATCACGGAGATATGTTCCCACTGGGGGGCTTTCCACATTGCTGCTATCAACATTTGGGCATGAATTTTTGTACAGAGCTAGATCTAGACTTCTTTGTCTCTGCAGTAAAGCCCTAGAAGCAGATTAGCTGTGATCAGATCTCACAGCTGGTGTGTAGTCAACTTCCTAAGAAACTGTTCAACCATTTCCTTTAAGAAAAAAAAAAAAAAAAAAGCAAGCAAACAAACCAGGGTCTCACATACCCCAGGCAAGCCTCACACTACACATGTGCCCAGGAATGACTTTGAACTTCTGCACCTCCTGCTTCCACCACCTCCCACATATTGAGATCACACATCTATGTGTGCTGGGGATGGGACCTAGGGCCTCTTAGAACGTCCTACATGCTAGGCAAGCACTCTATCAACTGAACCACATCCTCAATCCCTGCCCAACTGTTTTCTGAAGGGAGATCATCTGACATTCCACCAGCAGTTTAGGTGACTTAGTTTCTCCACATAATTGGCAATACTTGGTATAGATACCTTTTAATGCTATCCATTTCAACAGGTATATGGTGGAACCTCACTGTGGCTTCCAGCTGCATTTCTCTAGCAACTACTGTTGTGCCTGGGTCTCATAAAAATCTTTGGTTCCTATGTTTTATCTATTTATTTTCTTTTTTAAATTTTGGGCTGTTTTAAGCCAAAAATCAATCCAGTCTCTGGGGTTCATTCTCTGAATGAGCATCCATTAAACATGTGCCAAGCTCTGCACTATTTTTAATATCATTATTAAATATGTTATCTTAACATATTATTAAATGTATATTTAATAATAATCTGACACCCTAGATATGATCATCACTTGACAAATGAAAAATTGAAGTTCAAAGATGAATCAGGCCACTATACAGGCCTCATAAGGGAAGTAAGAGATTAAAAAAATGTTGTGTAAATTTCCTGCAAGATTGACATAATATCCTGTAAGGAAACTCCTTAATTGGGAAGATAAACAACTCAAAATAGCTTCAGGAAGTCCCTGAAACTGACCAGATTCACCAGCCCCCCCCCCTGCCAGAGAAAGCAATAAATGCTGTAAATACTCTCTGACAAGCTGGAGGCAAAGAAGGCTCTTAGACAAGACCCACTGCCTGGGAGAAGCAGACACCAGCTGAGCTACCTGGAAGAGGTTTAGACCAACTGAGGCAACTGGAAAGGATGCTTTCCAACCTGCTGAGCTGCCTGCAGGCTGTGCAGTACATGCTCCAGGTTCCCAGATTTATGAGCTGTCACCTATGATGGGTGGGCTTTTGGAGATGCAGCTGTCTTTGAGTCATTTCTAATCCTGTAAGTAACCCCTCACTCATACTACTATACATAACCCCAATAAAACTCATTGGTCCAAGTTGGACTTTGTTGGTACTTTGGTCTGTCACAGACTCCCTGTCTGAGGTGAATAGATATGTGTGTTTCACTTCCCCAGGAAAAGTACTGTCACACAACAAAGGTCAAAGGCACTCTGTTCAACCCAAATGCTGTCTGCACATTTAGGTTACAACAAATCCACAGATAATAGCAAAGCCCTTTCCTGAAGCTTTGAGGAAGAGCCCAAGTCCACCTCTCTCCTCATGGCACCTTGGACATGGAGGGACCCTAAATAAAATGTGTGCTCAGGTCTCTGCTTCATTGGACCATCTAGGAATTTGAGCACTGAATAAGTTGTTCAAAGAGCATTAGTTCAGTCAGTAGACATTAATATGCCATTCTTCATTTTGGTTTGTTTTCTTCTAGGATCTTGCCAATAGAATTTACCATTTAGCTAAGACTCCAGAAGGTGAGGCTTCCCTAGAAGGCTATACAACTGTCACTGACTGATGAGGCCTAGGTCTACTGGGGTAATCCACTCCCTGAACCTCTGCAAAACAAAGATCCTATCCTGCTTCACCCTGCATGCACCTCTCATCTGAAAGGCCACAGTTGGTGGCCAGGGCCTCAGGCAGTTAGTTGGCCAGAAGTTTCCATGTGAAGAAGAAAAACTGGGTGCCAAGCATAGAAGCCACCAGCACTTCGATTAGTTATACCACAGTGTCTTAAGTAAACAAAGTTCTCCACTAAAGAAACCTGATATTTGGTCATCTCTGTTGTTATCATTGCTGATGCCACATTTGATCTTCATGCTAGTGGTTATGATGATTAGTACTGTCAATGTCACAAGAGCTAGAATCCCTCAAGGGACAAATGTCTGGACATGTCTGTAGGGAAGACTAGGTAAAGTGAGGTAAAACATTCATTCTAACTGTGGACAGCATCATCCTATAGGCTGGGGTCCCAGATGAATGAAAAGGAGAAAAAGCTAAGCACCCTCACCTCTGCTTCCTGAGTGTGGATGTGATGTGAACAGCTGCCTCAAGTTCCTACTGCTGTGACTTCCCCACCATGATAGACTGTACCCTCAAACTGAGCCAAAATAAGCCCTTTCTCCTTAAATTGCTTCTGTCTGGCATTTTGTCTCGGCAACAAGAAAAGTAACTAATACAATAGCACTGTGATATACAGGTCACATGGGCCTAACTCTCTTCATATATGGCATATATTTCTCAAAATAAAAAAAGTATTAATGGAACCTCAAAAATACTTAACAGGCTGGAATATGGCTCAGCAATTAAGGGCATTTACTGCTTTTGCAGAAGACCTGGATTTGGTTCTCAGTACTCACATGGCAGCTCAGAACCATCTGTAACTCCAGTTCCAAGGGATTTAACACCTCTTCTGACCTCTTTGGACTCCTACTTACATGTGGTATACATACAAATACTCAAGCACATACACATAAAGTAAAATAAACAAATATTTCTTAAATACATAACTGACAAAAGTTACAGATATTGTTTGTGGTAGGCTAGTGTCTCAGCCCCTGCAGCAGTTCCAGGAAGATAACTAAAAGCCAGTAACACAGTATAACAGACCAAATGTCTGGTCTTCAACATTCCTTGTGAAAGTAGTTGCTTCAAAATGATATTAAGTTATCTCCCCAACTCTCAAAGCAAAAAACCAGATTTGGTTTCTGGCCCTGGTATCTTCCCTACTCTCTGTAAAGGTGGAAGCTATAGCAAGGCCGCAAAACAGCTTTACCAAGTTCAGTTAAAACAGAATCCTCACCTCCTCCCTGTCCATCGCTGGCTTAGGTGGACCCTAAAAGTTTCCTTGGCCTACTCTAGGGCCAACGTGGGTGGCAACTTGTGATGGGAAGGCTTTAAATAAAATGATGCTATCATGAGAAGCTAAGGCAAAGGATCTTGAGCTCATGGCCAACCTAGGCTGGGCTATACAGTGTGACCATCCCCAAAACAAGCAAGCATGCAAAAACAAAAAACAAAAAACCAGAGGTGTCCTCAGTCCAGTTCACCAGTCTGTCACACCTTGGCTTCTTGGTCAGTAAGGAAGGGCAGTCTCTTGGAGCTGTACTCTCTGTTCCTACCACTGGATATCACACAGCCATGAACCCTATTGTATGCTAAAAAGGGGATGATGTGAGGGTCAGGGCACCCAGTCAAGGCTGGTATTGTGGTCTGAATAGGAATAGCCCCCATAGGTTCATATATTTGAATGTTTAGTCATTAGGGAATGGTGCTACTTGACAGAGACTAGGGGGTGTGGCCTTGTTGGAGCAGGTGTGATCTTGTTGGAGGAAGTGTGTCACTGGGGGTGGGCTTTGGGGTTTCAAATGCCCAAGCCAGGCCCAATGGCTCTCTCTCTTCCTGCTGCCTGCTGATCTGGATGTTGAACTTTCAGCTACCCTCCAGCACCATGTCTGCTTGTGTGCCTCCATGCTTCCAGCCATGATAACAATGGACTAAACCTCTGAACTGTAAGTCAGGCCCAATTAAATGCTTTCCTTCATAAGAGTTGCTGTGGTCATGGCATCTTTTCACAGCAATAGGACATTGAGTAAGAGAGATGGGATACGAGAATGCTAGAATAGGATACAAAACCTAGAGTGGATAGCTAAAAGCTGTAGCCTGTGGTCCTGGGCAGCTCTGGGAAGTTCTGAATGTCAACAGGTTCTAGAAATGGGCCACACCATTGGATCAAGGATCAAGGCTGGATCCTTCCCTGCCACACTAAAGGTTATGAAATTTCCCCAGGGGGCAATTGGTGTTGGATGTCTACCTAACACACTGAGCACATCACCTCCCCTCAAGGGCAGTTGTTCATGCAAGGTGCCAATTGATGCCAAGATCACCTCCAGAGAGTCCACAATCAGAGTTTACCAACTGATCCTCTGAATACGTGACAACACAACATAGCATTGCCTGATTCTATGGGTGTCCCTGCTTCTACCCTCTCCCATGCACTCGCAGTCCCTGAGTCAATTTGTGAGGCCATCACTAACCCACAAAGGAAGTACTTTAGGCCACTTGGGGCTACAATCATTGCACCAGTCTGCTTTCCTCAGCTGCCACCAAGCACATGGTCTCAAACCCAGCAAAGGCCTCACTTTACTCAGTGAGAAAGGAAGTTCAGATGGCAACTTCTCAATCACTGTGGATTTGTTCTTGCTCTCCAGCTACTGGCGTCAATGTTTTCCCCTACTCAAAGGAAGAGGGGTTTAAGACACTCCACCTCATTTCTTCCCTAAGCCCTCTCACAGCCCACTGTCAGGCAACCCCTTGAACTTCTGCACCACTCTTCTAAGGGAACAAAAAGGATAAATAACATTTCTAGAGGTCAATTTGATACATTATTTTCTTTTAAACTCACACTATACAACCCAATAATTTCACTGAATTCTTGCTGAGGAGGAAAGAAATACAAGATGCTCATAAAAACAATACCAACAACGTTGGAGAGGTAACTCAGAGGTAAAGGGCATGTACTGCTCTTGCAGAGGACCAGAGTTCCATTCCCAGCACCTACATCTGACTGTTTACAACTGCCTGTAACTCCTGTGCCAAGGAGATCTGTTGCCCTCTTTGGACTCCTCACGCTCCTGCACACACATGTGTGAAGGAGACCCTACCCCCACCCTGCACAGCAGGTCCCTCCTGGACCCCCAGATTAGGCACAAACCACACCAACACCTGTTTTAACAGAGAGGTCCTTTATTAAGCAGGGAAGAAGAGTTAAAGAGGCTGCTTTCTGACTCAGGCAGAAAACAGCAGCAAATGACGTTGCAGATGTAATTTTTAAGAAGAGAGAATGGGGAGCTCTGTGTTAGAATGAGCTAGGATGCGGTGGTATATTTTGATTGGGCACGTTTAACTAGGTGAATCAAAGGAGGCTTTTGATTGCTGGACTTCCATACTTCAATAGCTGGACCTTGGTAGTCAGCCTCAGGAGGAGGAAGTGGTCAAATAAGGAATAGACCTTGGTGGCTAGCTTTAGGAAATATAATCTAATGGTTTTTAGTAAGGCAGAGGGAGTGGGGGAGAAGGGCAAGGCCTGCCAGAGCCATGCTTGCCATGCTCGAGCTGGCTAGAGTCTCTTCAATGTCCATGTGTATACATGCATGCAGGTGCGCGCGCGCGCGCGCGCGCGCACACACACACACACACACACACACACACACACACACACACTTGAAAATAAAATAAACTTTTAAAAAATTACAGAGACAGCTGGGCAGTAGTGGCACACACCTTTAATCTCAGCACTCTGGAGGCAGAGGCAAGCAGATCTCTGTGAGTTGGAAGCCAGCCTGCTCTACAGAGCAAGTTCCAGGACAACCACACCATGGCTACACAGAGAAACCATGTCTTGTAAACAATAACAACAAAACAAAACAAAAAACAAACAAACAAACAAAAAATATCCCCCAAACCTACAGAGACAGGAGATTCATGGATGCAAATCTGGGGTGGGGAGCACTAACAACAAGCATGGGTCTCCCCCTAAGTTTCTTCTTAGAACAAAGAGTCCTGCTGCTTGGATCCCAATTGGACCAGCTTCTATGCACATGCATGTGGAGGTCCAAGGCTGATACTGGAATCATCCTCCCTCTCTTTTCCACCTTATTCATTGAGATAAAGTCTCTCATTAAACACAGAGGTTACCAATATGGTTAGACCTGCTCTGAGGATCCATTTCCACTTTCCAGAGCTGAAATTAAAGGCAGACCACCACTCCCACCCAGGATTTATGTGAGTTCCAGGGAGCTAAACTCCAATCCTTGCACTTGCCTATGGGACAAGTACTTTAACCACTGAGCCATTTCCACAGACCCCAATAATGAAACTTTAAGGTCAGTTTTTTATATAACCTAGAGTAGAATCCAGGGCAAATCTTAAAGCTTTTGTTCTTGGGAAAATATTGCTTACTAAGACTGCCTAGTTTAAAACCAGTAGAGCAAGTGAGCCATATACCATGCACAGACATAATGCCATGCCATCTTTCAGGAAGAGCCAGAAGCAACCCTGTCCAGGAAGGAAACGGGAACAGAGACAGGTTCCCAGGCAGAAAGGGGACAAGGGTCTGAAGGCAGTAGAGGACCTGGTTTCAGATTTTAACAGAGTATATCCAAGTACTTATTGGTCAGAGCTTTTAGAAAGACTGACGGATAGACAGGGGACTCTTCCTAACAATGAAAATGTCTGACACTGGCCCTGGCCACCCCTTGAGTCATTGTTGTGCGGGAGGGTCAGACACTCTACTCTAGTAAAGTCTGAATTTCTGGTTACTTGCATAAAATTAGGATCTGGATATCCCTGAAAGAAAAAGTGACTCAATGAGTCTCCCAGGAAATCTCAGAAACCAGATGGAAATGGTTTTTCCAACAAGCAACTGGAAAAAATTACTTCATTCACAGGTTTCCAACTCTGATTTTTATCCCTAGAGTCTTTTGAAGGGTAGAAGAGTATGTTCCCTCAAATAGGTCCCTCTGATATAGGATTACTGTGAGCTAAAGGCATTTGAAAACACACAAGTAGGAGCTGAGGATGTAGCTTGTTGGGGTACAGTGTTTGTCCAGCTTGGCATCTCAGCACTAGAACACACACAAACACACACACACACACACACACACACACACACACACACACAAGTACATGTGTGCACAGTTGAAAAGGATAACAACAACAAAAAAAAAAAAACCTGTCAAAGGGCACAGTGGGTAGCGGCACTTGAAATCTAATAATGTAAGCATGATGACCTGAGCTCCAGCCCCAGAATCCACATAAAGACGGAAGAAGAGAACTGACCACACAATGGTGTCTTCTGACCTCCACACATACCTACCATGAGCATCCACACACAAGGGGAAGGGGAATGGGAGGAGGGAGAGAGAGAGAATTACTACATGAAGTGTGTGAGTTAATAATTCATAAATTAAAAAGGAATGAAAGAGCCAGGTGATAGAGGCACATGCCTTTAATCCCAGCTCTCGGGAGGCAGAGGCAGGAGAATCTCTGTGAGGGCAAGGCCAGCCTGGTCTACAGAGTGAGCTTCTGGACAGCTAAGGCTACACAGAGAAACCTGTAGCAGGAATCTTAAAAGGTCTTATTAATACAAACAAACCTGGTGCCAGTTATTGGGTGAATGCTGGAAGATCAGAGAAGCAGAACAAGCCACAGCCATCTCACCTCTCCAGTTCCTCAGCAGATCCTGTTTCCTCAGACTGGAAACCTCTGAGTCCTCATTCAAATGAATCTCAGCTGAACTCCTGCTCAAAAGCCTCAAAACTTAACCAGCACTAGTTCCCGGTCCTCACGCCTTATATACCTTTCCGCTGCCTGCCATCACTTCCTGGGATTAAAGACGTGAGTCACCATACCTGGCTGTTTCCAATGTGGCTTTGAACTCACAGAGATCTAGACAGATCCCTGCCTCTGGAATGCTAGGATTAAAGGTGTGAGTGCCACTATTTTCTGGCCTCTCTATCTAGTGGCTGTTCTGTTCTCTGACCCCAGAGAAGTTTATTAGGGTACACAATATTTTGGGGAACACAATATCACCACAGAAATCCTATTTCAAAAGTCCCCAAAATATAATAATCATAATAATAATAAAAAGGAATGAAAGACTGTATTTGCCAGTGCCAGCTATGGAGGAAAAGCAGAACATTTGGCAAATTGTAACAAACAGAACTGACGGAGCTATTGGGTTCATTATTACTTATTCTCACTGTGGAAAGACAGATGAATCTGTTTGTTTCTGGCATGGTGTGCTCATAATGCCTACAAAGATGGTGCGTGCTTTCCTAAAGACATCTCAAAGAAGGGTGTTAACACATGAACTATTTTCACTTAGGGCCAGAATGTTTGTCACTCAATTTAACTGTGTTAATACTCCTCTCTCATCCTTAAATGTACTTCATAAAGCCACCTTTTATTTTCATTTACAAAGGAAATTATATTTTTACATTTATTTATGTGGGTTGTGTGGCATATGTGCCACATATGTGGAATCCAGGAGACAATTTGCAGAGGACAGTTTTCTCCTCCTATGGGTCCTAGGGATCAAACTTGAGTCTTTGGGCTTGACGGCAAGCACTTTTACCCAGTGAGCTATCTAGAAACTCTTTAAGAGAAGTAAGTAAGCCAGTTTATATACTTTTACTTATTTTTTTAAACTTTACTCAGATGTTAAGCTTTGCTTAATCTCTAAACTGTGTTGTAATTAGACACTGAACAATTTAACTCAGAAAGCCTTGGGGTCAGACATACAGCCACTGTAAAAATACCTGAGTGCGATTCTCTCTCAAGAAGCTAGCATCCATGTTTTGGGAGTGTGTACTCTCCATTAAATACATGTCCCTTTGTCTAGAGCAGTGGTTCTCAACCTCCCTGTGTGTTGTGGTGACCCCCAGGCACAAAATTATTTTTGTTGCTATTTCATAACTGTAATTTTGCTGCTGCTATGGATCATGATGTGACTATCTTACATGCAGGATATCTGATATGCAACCCCTGTGCAAGGGTCATTTGACCTCAAAGGGGTTGCAACTCACAGGTTGAGAATCACTGATCTAAAACTTTATTATTTTAATTGTGTGTGAGATATGGATGTGAGAGCGTATGTGTGGCCTTGGGTCAGAAAAGGTGGGATCCACTGAAGATGGAGTTACAGGAAGTTGTAAGCCACTTAATGTGCATGCTAGGAACCAAACCTGGGTCCTCTGTAAAAGCAAGAAACACTCAAAACTGCTGTGCCATCTCCCCAGCCTAATGTCTCTCTGTCTAAAAATTTAATAAGCTGCTCACTTTGCTTCACTCTGACTTGTGCTTTCTGTTCAAAGATACCTTATCTAATATATATAGTATTGATCGCTAGCATTGAACCACATGTAAACACTATATGAATTCATTTACATTATGGTTTAGAACAAGCAAAACTACTAAATGGGAGCCAGTAAGGTGGCTCATCGAGGTAAAGTGCTTGCTTCCCAAGCCTGATGTGATGGCTGTTCTTGATTGTCATCTTGACTATATCTGGAATTAACTAAAACCCAAATGGCTGGGGATTTTTTCTTTCTTTTTCTTTTTTCTTTTCTTTTCTTTTCTTTTCTTTTTTTTTTTTAAACAGGGTTTCTCTGTGTAACAGTCCTGGCTGTCCTGGAACTTGCTTTGTAGACCAGGCTGGCCTCAAACTCACTGAGATCCACCTGCCTCTGCCTCCCGAGTACTGGGATTAAAGGCGTGCATCACCACCACCACCACCACCACCACCACCACCACCACCACCACCACCACCCGGCAACCACTTGGCCACTGCCTAGCTGAGGGATTTTTTTTCTTAATTAAATCATTTGAAGTGGAAAGAGCCACTTCTAATCCAGATCTTTGAGGTGGGAAGATACACCTTTAATCCAGATCTTCTGGGGTGGGAATATACACCTTTAATCTGGCCCACACCTTCTACTGGCAGCCTATAGAAAAGACGGGAAAAGGAAGCATGCTCACTTTGCCTGCTTGCTCTCACTAGCAAGTGCATTCCTTCACTGGCATTAGAGCCTGCTGATTTGAGAGTTCTAGCATGTACTTAAGACCAGCTGAGACATCTAGCCTCATGGACTGAACAACTACTGGATTCTGGGACCTTCTGTTGGTAGACAGCCATTGTTGGACTAGCTGAACAACAGCTGATAAGCCACTCTAATAAATCCCCTTTCTAGATAGATAGATGATTGACAGATAGATGGATAGATAGATAGATAGATAGATAGATAGATAGATAGATAGATAGACTGACTCATTTTATCATTTTATCAATTCTGTTCCTCTAGAGAACCCTAACTAATATACACCTGACAGCCTGAATTTGATCCCCATAGCCTATATGATAGAAGGAGAGAAATGAATTCTGAAAGTTGTTCTTTGACTTCCAAGTGCATGCTGCAGTCTGTGTGCTTCCAAACATATAAATAAGTAAATAATAATAAAACTATTAAGTGGGAGCTGGAGAGATGACTCAATGGTTAAGAGCATTTTACTGTTCTTCCAGAGGACCTGAGGTTAGTTCCCAGCACCCACATCAAGTGACTCACAAATGCAGTAACACCAGGTCCAAGGATCCAATTCTTCTGGCCTCTGCCTCCTTGAGGACCTGCAGTCATGTGCATATACCCATATGCACACACATACACATACATATAATTAAAAGTAATTTTTAAAAAATCTTAACTCTTAAATTATGTTAAAATAAGAAATCAGAAGAGTGATTGCCTGTGAATGGGCACTTGGAAGAGGCAAGAGGTAACTTCCTGAGGAACAGAATTATTTTCTGTCTTGTTGGGAGTGTGCAAGTGTCAAAATATACACATGTGCTGCACGGAAACAAGGCACTTAAAACCACAGTCACTAATTCCTAGACTCTCCTCCCACGGAGGACGGGTGTGTGGGAGGCTGTGACTGCTAAGAGTGGCAGTGAGCTGACACAAAGGAACCTCCAGAGCTGGGCTAGAGAAGTGAGGGAACTGAAGGTATATGCTTGCCCTCGAGCATTCAATGCATGCAAAGACCTCCCAAAGTACCATCTCCATTCCTCTTACCCCCACCTTTATTTCTTTGCTCTGTGGCTGTGAACTTGAGCAAAGCTGTCTTTTACACACAGCACACACCCACCTCCAGGCATAGGTCAGACAGAGAACTGCTGTTATGGGCCACAAGCAGAAGAGGAGTTGCTGCCAGATCCAGCCTATTCAGTTTCCCACACTGACCTCTGGTTGGCCAACAAGGGGCCTCTGTTAAACCCTTGCCACCTGAGAGCACAGCCCCAGCTCTGTCAGGCCAAGCCATAGACAACAGGCCTGTAGAAGCTGCCTGGAACACCACCTCCCAGCCTGTGCCCCAACCTGGCTACCTGCCACCTTCCCGCCCTGCAGGCCTCTAGGGAGTCTTAAGCCTAGGCAAAACTAGCTACAGAGCCCACAACAGGTCATAGCATAGACAAACAGACTGTTAGCCTGCAGCCGCTAGTGAGCCAATTTCCAAATCACCCTCTTTTCTGGACAGGAAGTGCTAGCTTTGACACACTTGACACTGTGGAATGAGCAGTCTCAGGTGCTCTGCCTTCACTCACTAAACAGAAGAGCGCATTGAAAGAACCATCAAGTTATCTCAGCTGTAATCACCACCGTCTCCAGCCTGCTCTGTGCAGGCAGCAGCTTCAGACCCCTACACCTTTTCCCAGGGGAGCAGCTGAACTCCTCCCTTCCTTGGCTCAGGTGGGCAGCAGTCCCGGAATCTTTAAGAATCTGTGTCTCTGAACATATTAGCTGGCACCATCTTTCAGATGAGATAAGGTAACGAATGGTTTGGTACTTCTGAGAATACAGTAATATATCTTAAACAGCAAGGGACCCATCCCCCTGTCTGCCGTATTCTGTCCTGAATGCTTCTAAAAAAAGTGAGAAAAGCAAGGCATGAACTCACATTTTCAAATAGCCAGACTTTAAAGAGTAAAACCAAGTGAAATTATTTTGAATAACATTTTACTTAGCCTGTCATGTCCAAAAGTCTCCTTTTAACATAGAATATATACATATATACATATATATGACAGCAGGTTATGTAGCCTAAATTGACCTTGAACTCTGGTATCTTCCTGCTTCTATTTCCAAAGTGCTGGGATCACAAGTATGAGCCACCACACCCAGCTCATATAGAAATACTAATAACCTTCCTTTCTTCCCACCAAATCTTCAAAATCCACCAAAACTTTAACATTTCATGCTTAAAGCACATCCTGCCTCAGACACTCCACCTTGTGATGTGCTTACCAGCTACACGTCCTCAGTCTCCCATGCTAGACAGTTCAGAACTACACTAGCCAACTAACTCAGTTTTCACTACAACCAGATGCTCACTTTACTTATGGGAAACGGAGGCGCAGAGCAGACAGATGTAAGGCCCACATGCTTGTGAGACTCTGTATTCCCACAAACAGCTCCAAGCCTGACTTGCTGCAATAGGAATGTCTCCTCAGAGAGGACCACATGTGCCGGCCAGCACGTAGCTCTGCTTCATTTCAACCTTCGTAGGATTTGGTGAGCTTGTCTCTGGGGCTCTTTGGTGCTCTCTAAGGGATCATGCAAAAGCTATCCTACCCCCACCCTGTGTGAGTGCCTAAGCTGCCTATAACTTCCTTGACTTCTTCCTTCTCTGTCCAGTTACCCCACATCCTGAGTCATTCTTTTCCCTACCCAGAGCAATCTTTAGAAATTACTTTCTGTTACACATCTATTTCTGGACAGCCAACCCATACACATAGCCTCAGGAACCTGGCCTGGACTGTTGGGAGGCTTTGGAGATGATGGGAAGAGAGAATCTTAGGGTAGCATGGGGGAGGCTTCAACTGCTCTTCACTTCACCCTATCTCTGCCTCCCAGTTTCACTGTAGGACTCTTGGCTAGTCCTCTAAATCTTTCAGGAACACGATACCTCACTATAAGATGTCAACATCCAAAGGATACCCCAAGGAACTAGAGAAGTTAGAAAGGTGGCTCCTGGTACTTCAGGGAAGCCTCACTCAGCCAGTGACCTGAATCTGGTCCAGAGCAGGCTAAAATAGACACAGCACAAACCTCACAGGGAATCCCACCCCCTGTGTGATTTCATGGGTATAAGCAAATTTGTCAGGGCACTGTGCACACATGTGTTTCACACCTTCCCTACCAGGCTGCTCCACTGCTACCAGCTTCTCTGCAAGCAGAAGGGGGAAAACTCTGAAGCGCACCAACACACAGATTTGCTCCTCTTTTCTATGTAAAAAAAATATATATATACACAGTGTCTAAAATTTCTGCCCAAGTTAACCAACATGTACACACACACACACACACACACACACACACACACACACACACACACACACACGAAGATTTTGCCTGAACCACTGTCATTCTCAGAGATGGAAATGTCCTCCTAGTCAACAGCAGGAATGTGAAGCTCACAGCCTAGGAAAAGAAACCCGATTAAAAAGCCATGTCATCCAGTCCCCATAAGATGAACAACTTAAGAGCAAAAACTGAAGCAAAATGCTCAAGCTCACACAGTCCAAAATCAGCACACGTAGGTCCTGCTCCCCAAGCAGTTGGTTAATACCAGGGACAGCTCTGTCAGCAAACTTCCTGGGGTCAGCCACAGCTGCCCCTGAGTTCCAGCTCTTTCTAAAATCACCATTGTACTGAGTCATCAGGAAGCTAACTGTGGTGGAAGGAGAGCAGGACACACTTCAGCAGATTCAAAAACCTCAGGGTGTGGCCTGACCATCTTGAGAGCCAGCGTGGTCCCAACCTGCTGAGAAAGCCTGGAGGCTGAAGAGAATATGGAAGCTGCAGTTAAGGTCAGAAGGCAACAGAAGCAAATCTACTGCTGACATTGTTTAAAACGCCACCACCTGTTGTCCAGCACAGGGCTGCTGTAATACAATCACCCCTGACTCAGGGTCTGCGGGATGGGGGTGGGGAACTTGTCCACTAGGTTCTCCAAGGACCTTGGTCATTATACCTACCAAAATTTAAAAGACAAGCTGCATCATGGCAGGCTTCCAGAGCTTTTTGTGTGCAACAGGCTCCTGATATGTTTTCTACAAACCTCCAATAACCACAAGTAACTGTTCTCCCTCTCCTGAGACACAGAGGTAAGTCACACAGAACAGGAAAGATGAGGAAGGAAATTGACCAAGTCTCCACTCACAGCTTATAAAACTTAAAAATAACCCAGCTGTAGATCTTAAAGTCATCTACTTGAAATGGTTAAGCAGAAAGTCTCCTACAACATGATTCTCAGATCCCATGTCCAACTGGTTTCCCCATGAGGGATAAAATGAAAAAACAAACTCTGGAGTAGATATAAATAATCTCTCAATAGTCCCTGCTTTGGAAATTTTGGTGATCTATTTCATCTAAAGATAAAGCTTTCTGTTCAGCTTGCCAGATACACTCAGCATAGTTTCATCTAAGTTTGGTTCATGTCTCTCTGGGCACTGCCTGGGGACAAGTATACAAAATGCTGCCAAGGAAAGCTTGGGCTAGAACACTCTAGTGCGGGAAGTCACATAAGCACTCCCAGTGGTGTGGCCTGCTCATCATGACCCACAGGCTTGAGTGGAACGTGAGTAGTCAGAGTCTGGCCATTGGATAGTCATGTCCCCTGCACTGGGGACCCTATCACAGCACTGTAGGGAAGCACTCCTAGGGGAACAGGATCCTGGGCAGAAGAGGACATGGATGCTGGGCAGGGATGAAAGACAAGGATCCAGCTGCTGTAGACAGTGTGGTTGCCAGAGAAGAACAAGGCTACAGTAAGCTCCTTGGTCAGGGACCCCCTGTACTTTCAGAATCGCTAGATGGAGGTCAAGTTCTGAAGCTCAGTATGGAAGCCCACCAGAGTTGCTTTGTCAGCAGGTTAGACAGACCACTGAACTCCCTGTGCGCCTCACTTTCCCCATCTGTAAAAGGAGAGGTAATAGGGTTCTAGAGAGGATTAAACAGTAATACATGTGGGAAGCTATAAAAAGTAACTTCCTGACAAATTTTACCCAACTATTAAGTGTGCTAACTCTGGTAAAAAGCCTAGTCCTTCCCCCTCCCCACGCTAAAGAATATCCCTCCATTTCTTCAGCTCAAATCCACTGAGCCTACTTGATGTGAGGCACTGGGACAGAGAAGGGAAGATCAGACAGTGTAAGGCCATTCATCATCTTGTGTCAGATGATTAGGCCGAGGCCCAGCACTGTCTAGAGTGCTATGGGCATCCAGGGACATGACAGTAAAAACCAAGGACAGCAAGCACCACAAACTGGTGGCCCCAGCTGTTCCTGAACCAAGGAATATTCTTAAAATAGACCCTGAATCCTTTCTAAGGCAGATAATTTTTTATAATTATTTAATTAATGTGCAGACGCACATACAAACACACATGCACACACATTGCTCCTGTCACAGAATGCATACGGAGGTCCAAGGACAATTTACCGGAGTCAGTTCTCCATTTCCACTATGTAGGTCCCAGGGATTAAACTCAGGTCACTAGGCATGGCAGCAAGCATCTGTATCTGCTAAGCCGTCCCCCTGGCCCCCTAATGCACTTTTAATTGTGTTTTGTTTAATTTCTTTTCTTTTTTTTTTTTTTTTTTTTCGTTGAGACAAGGTCTCATGATGTAGCCCAGGCTGGCCTTGAATTTTGAGTAATCCTCCTACAGAGTACTAGAATTATAGGTGTTTAATACCCCCACTTCCTCTTTTAAATTATGTGTTTTCCAGCCAGGTGTAGTGGCTCATTCCTTTAATCCAGTGGTTCTTAACCTGTGGGTTGCAACCCCCACGGGGTCACATATCATATATTTACATTACAATTCATAACAGTAGCAGAATTACAGTTATGAAATTAGCAACAAAATAATTTCATGGTTGGAAGTCACCACAACATGAGGAACTGTATTAAAGGGCCACAGCATTAGGAAGTTTGAGAATCATTGCTTTAATCCCAGCACTGTGGAGGCAGAAGTGGGTGGATCTCTGTGAATTTGAGGCCAACCTAGTCTATATAGTGAGTTCCAGGACAGCCAGACCTATATAGAATGAGACCCTGTCACAAAAAAAGAACAAAAATAATTATGCTTTCCAGAATATACATAGCAAAAATGGCTACTACTTGTCACTGAAAATGGAACTAAAAACAAAGCTTTCACTAATTCTGTAGCTATTTGGAAAGGAGATGGGTCTAGGCAACCAGAGCCAGCTCTCTCCTGGTGGCTGCCACTGTCCATAGTGACAGATGATGTTGCTCAGACCCTGTTGACTGACAAGCTAAAATCCAGATGTTGATCATACACAGTGCCACACCTTAAGCCTCTGGGCTTGACAAGACACTCAGACGCTATGCTGGCTCAGCAAAGACAAGGACTTGCCCAGCATCAACCCTTGGGCTACTGGTAGCATTAAGCCCAAAACACCTGGCTTCCTGACTTCCAAGTGAGTCCTGTCTTCCACAGTTCTGCCTCCTAGGTAGCAGCAAGTAGGCAGCAGACAGAAAGGAACAAATTTTCTAGGAGCTCTGGAAAGAATGGTCATGTTCAAAGATCAGCTTCTTGCTCTGAAAAGTGGGACATGGCGGCAGGGATGGGGAGTGGGGGTTGTTTCCTGGTCACAAAGGAAAAGAGTAGGTACACACCCTCCCTCCCAAGGAGGAGAGGACCTCAGAGAGAAGGCATAATAGGACAGGCAACTGCTGGTGGGGGACTCAGAGCTCTATCTCCAGAAAAGCAGGACACCTAGAGGGAGATCAGCAGACAGGTGTTTGCTGGGAACAGCAGCTGGAAGACCACGAATGAGGGTGGGATTCTCAAGCAGAGTGAGCAAAGCCAAAGTACTCAAGGGCCTTAGAGGAAGCACAAATTTTACCACAGGTGCCAGACCTGGGCCCTGTGTCCTTCGCTATCAACTCAGCCCAGTGCAGAGGGCCCAGCAGGGACTGCCCCAGATGCCCAATGCATCTACAGATTGATTGAAGGGGCATGCAGCTCTGAATAAAGCCTGGAACTGCCTGGTTATGTGCCCCTGACATCTCTGAAGGGAGATGCCATGAAAGAGCTTCTGGGCAGGCAAGGGGCTGAAGCTTGGGTGAGAAGTCACATCCTTTCAGAAGACACAGAGGATCAAAATGTCTGAGTCCTGACCACTGACCACACAGAAAGCACCTCTGTCCCTTCTACTTGTAAGAGGCTGCAATAGGGCTTCCTTTGTGCCAACATCACCAATCCCTGGCCATCCCCAGACTACTTTACTCAGCTGACCCATGGAACTTCCTCACCCCCAAACACACCATGATATGTTTTACATATTTCCCTGTCATGATGTTCTACTTCAAATCACATTTTCTGCTGTGAATTCCAGAGGACAACAATGACTGAAGGGCTCCAGAGGCCTCTGGGCTGATGCTGTGCTCTGTAGTCATCTGGTGCTAAGGATAGGCTGTGCTTATTCTGTGGATAGTTGCCCTGTTCTAGAAACCTGGAGGTGTTCCTCTACTGCAGATCTAGCCTATGTCATGTTCTTGCCTATTATTTCCATCCAGGCTGGAAATCAACCCCTCACTTCATACCTGCCACAAAGTCAGATAAGATGTGCTTAAAAGGTTATAAGACAGAGAGGTTGGACTGGGTGCCTGTAATTCTAGCACTCAGGAGGTGGAGACAGGAGGATCAGCAGTTCAAGGTTATCCTCAGCTACATATAGAGCTCAGGCTACCCTGGGCTTCATAAGACCCTGTCTTAAAACAGTAGAAGACAAGAAAAATGTCACATGGAGGACCTGACAGGACAGCTTGTGCCGGCTTCTTGTTCAATTCACCTCCTACAGAGACATTAAAATAAAAGCAGTGGGGCCTGCTGGGCCCAGGCAGGGACAAAGCCATTCCCAGGGGAAAGCACATCCTGTGTCCTGGTGCCTGTGCTACTACAGATTCTGGGTCAAACACTAAAAAGCTGAAGCCAGAGTCAGTCGCTCTGGGTCTTTGTAGGTAGAGAGGTCCATTCTCTACTAATGCGGAAAGGAGACTCTACAACTTATATTTCTTACCTTCAAGAAAGAAGGTACTTACTTACCTTTAGTACCTCACTCAGGCACCAGGGGTGGAGGGATGGAGGGGTGGGGATGGGGGGGTGAGGGGTGGGGGAGAGGGTGAGGGAAGGGGCCGCAGAGCATGCATTCTCCTGGGTAGATGGATAGAGGACATCTAAGCCAGAACTGGGAGACCAACTAGTCCCACCCCAGAAGAAAAAGTAGTGGCTAGGGTGGTCTGTGGGCAAGCCACTGAACCTTTTCACCACAGTTCCTTGTTTATGACAGAGGACAAAGGTGCCTGTGCCAGGACTAACTGTGATGATCAGCTGGCAATAGTGTATCCCAAGCACTTAACCCACTCCTGGCCTTCAATGGACAGCATCTATTATCAGAGCCAGGATACCTAAGGTCACATGTTCTTTCCAGCACCAAAAGTGGGGCTGTGGTAGTTGCTTCACTGATGGAGCAGTGACCCTAGATGCTAGTGTGAGGCTGGTAGACAGCTACCACCTGTCATCAGTCCCTAGGAGGACACTCCACCCAAGGTCACCTACTCCCAGAGTGGCCTACACACAGTGGCTGATCCCTGGGGGAAGCGTGTGAAAGCCAGGTCAGGAAGACATTGGACTTTGCTACCTCCCTATGGGGTCAGATGTGGACCCCAAGATTATCACTTAGCAAGCACCTTCCAAAATAAAGTTTCAGAGATTCCAAGAAAGCCAGGCTGATATGGGTCTTTGTGTCCCTTTTCCTTAGTAAGGGAGGAAAGGACCAGCGTGAGGAGGAAAAGGTGGAGCCTACTAAACAAGCTCATGGCACACTCTTCACCTCCTCTCTGTGGCATGAGCAGCTTCATGAGGACAGAGCTGCACTGGGAGAACATTCTCTTCCAAGAGCAATGAGCATCGGAGAACCATCTCTGATATAATATCAACAGCTTCTTTCACCATGGGAAATAAAGTAAATCAGGCAGAGAAAAATGAATACCACATACTGTCATTCAGACATAAAAGTTTAAGGGTTGATCTCAAAGAAGCCAAGAATAGACCAGTGTTACCAGAGCAGAACAGGGAGGAGGGTGGAGAGAGGATGGGACCAAGGCTGCACAGGAGGGACAGCTTCTCGAGACTGACAAACAGGGGGATGGTAACAATAGCTGAGGACAAATGACTGAAAATTCTTTGTGTGAAACATAAAGAAACAATAAGGGTCTGAGGTATGGCAATGCCAAGCGCCTCCACCTGCTCCCTGTACTTTCTGCTGAAATGGCATGCTCATTACCTCATAAATATGCAAAATCATTTGGGTGTCAAATCAAAATGAAAAATAGGAAGAGTGGAGAGAAACATGGCCTGTCTAGGCACATAAAGGAGCCAGGTGCAGTAGCTGATATCCATAATCCCAGGGCTCAGGAATCTGAGACAGGAAGGTAATTGAGAGCTACAATCTAAACCATAGAGTGAGACCTTGTCTCAAAAAAACAAAATAAATTAAAAACAAAAAAACACACACATATATACAAAGACATCCATGCTGAGCTAATAAATAACCAAAAACTAGGGCCAGAAAGATGGCTCAAAAGATATAGGCACTTGATGCCCACAAGGCCCACATGGTAGATTGAGAGAACTGATTCCTACAAGTTTTCATCTGACCTCCACACACATACCATGGAACTCAGTTACCCACCCACCTCCTTCCCCATTAATACAATTTTAAAAACTATTAAATAACCAGAAACCAGACATCTTCAGAAACCAACAGCATTCACAGGTAGTGAAATAAAGAGGCATAAGCTCTGCCCAGAGTCAGATGCCCAAGAGACACCTTCAGTCTGGCTCAGGAAAGTATGTAGGATAACAAACCAAACATCAGTCTTTTTTGCTTCTAACTAGAGTACTACTGACTGATAGAGAATACTTCAGCCCCTCTGGCAAAAGTGCTATGCCATGAAATAATATTCTACCTGGAAGTAAAAGTTAACCATGATTTAATATATAGCAAATCTTGCAAGTGCTATGAGACCTAGGGAAGAGGAAAGGCCCAGATAACTGGTTTTATAAGCAAGGGAGGTGCTGCTTAGGAAAGCACATGGCCTGTTAAAACTTGCTTACTGATTCCTTAAAGGGAGGAATTTTTCTGCCACATGATCATTCAAGAGAAATTAGAAAGACACTCCACCATCAAAGCTGCCACAGAGCAGACTCTGCCTGGAATGAGCTCCACAAACTCAAGCCTCAGCCCTTTGCCTACAAAGGTATATAGTGGTCCTGTCATCCCTTGCCTCCTTCAGGCTCTTGCCCAAATGCCAGCTGAGACTTTGCTTTATGACCCAATTCAAAACAAGTAATGTCACCCACAGAACAAGGCTTCGTCCCAGCCCTCTACCTAGTATTTATTTCCCTAGTACTTGATTATTTCCTTTTGCTTGTACTGTATTGACTGTTGACCTATTGTGTATTCCCAAGGCCTAGCCCAGACACAATCCCAGACAGGTGACCAGGGGTTGGGAGCTGAATGAATAAACAGTATAGGTCAACATCATTGCTCTGATGATGAGCATAAACTAGCACCCCTGAATAAATAAAATGTTTTTGTTCCACAAGCTTTAAATAAAAAAACTAAATAAGTTTAAATTAAAAGACCCACAGCATCTCCAGCTAAACATTATTTTTCAAGACCATGCTTTGCAAACAAGATGGGGCAGTTCACAGCAGGATAGTCCTGTGTAACTTGAAAAACAAACCAGGAGCTAGAGAGTTAGTCCAGCAGCTAAGAGCACTTGTTACTCTTGCAGAGGGCCATGGTTCAATTCCCAGCACCCGCATGGAGACTCAACCATTTGTAACTCCAACCTGAGCCCTCTTCTGACTTCTGCCAGCAACACACACACATGTGGTGTACAGGCATACACACAGACAAACCACCCAAATACATAAAATAATAAAATAAATAAATCTAAGAAGAAACCAGTTAACAACAACCATAACCTCTGAATGCTGAGTGTCCTGGGCACAGTTCCTAGAGCTGCTTATGATGAACAAACCCCAGCACTACTATGGACTGCATACAGGCCCATGGCCCAGCTCCTTGGACCCTGCTGGGACCTCAGGACACCTGTTCATTCAGAGAGTGGGAGAAAGCCAGCATCTTTCCCTCAAAGGGCCTTCCCTGCCCCAGCACTCCTCTAGCTGGGAAAGCTGCTACTTGGTAGGACTTGAACTATGGAGAAATCATGAGGCCAAAAATGGAAAGAAAAAATTAAAAAGATGAAAAAAGCCACAGACTTCTAAGCACAGGCTGTCTTTCCAAGGCACTCTCCCATGAGACAGGCAATTGTTTTCAACAGAGGAACACAGATACTTTCTTTCTTGCTGCCTCCAAACCCCATGCAGAGAAAAAAGTTGAAGCCAGCAGTCTCAAAACAGCCTGTGGTTTCTTTAGAGGAAAGAAAGAAATCTGCCAAGTTTGTGTAAAAGCCTCAAGAAGCATCTTCATCCTATTTCAAGACACACCTCTGGGTATCACCTAGCTGCTGGCTAGTACCTTGGGCAAGGACAAGTCAGGAGGCACCTGATAAAGTGGGCTCTAGTGTCTCTGCACAGCAGGGTCACCTGCTGCTGGCTGGTGTGTGGGCTGAGTCAAGAGGCACAGTGGCTCTAGTGACCCTGCAGAGTTCCTGCTGCAGCAGGTCCAAGGAGGAGCTACAAATTTCCATTTCTAACCAGCATCAAGGAAAAGGGATGATGCTGGTCCAGGTGTAGCTGCAGAGCCACAATACTGAACAGCAGACAAGTACCAAAAGCCACGCATTCCACACATTCACACACGGTGACTGTGAGTAGAACAGCCACATATCTGGCCCTGGGGAAAACACCCCATTCAAGTCCAGTCCGAGCCTTTCGAGGCTTGAAGTGACACCTCAAACCCCTGAAACCCAAAGCCACAGCATTTCTCTTTTCTTGAGAGCAGTTGTGAACAATCCCACCCTGCTTCACCCTGCACACATGGGTAACTCCCAAATACGAGGGCTGCTTTCTGCCCACAGTCGATTTCAAGTCTCTAAACGAGCAGAAGCACTTGAAAGAGGAAGAAAAAAAATAATAGCAGACTACTTCAAGAGGAGCCATGGCATTCTGGTGGGAACCCCATCACCCCACCACGGGCAATTCCACAAAGTATCTCACTTACCGAAGTAATCAGCTTTGGGATGAGCGTCCATCTCTTGCTCCAGACGCTGGGTAAGGGCTTCTAATTTCAGTTCTGCAGTGGAGGGTCCAAGCTCAGGGCCTGGTGTGAGGGTCTGGCAGGGCAACCTCACCTTGGTGGGGGTGGGGCTTTCTGAGCGCACAGGTCCCTGGCTACTGTCGGTGGACCAGCTGGGAGGACCCGCTTTACAAGATAACTCAGATGAGGTGGACATCACCGGATGGACAAGGCTGGTGGGGCTGGGCTGGGGGCCAGTGCCAGAGTCCATGCATCCAGGCTTAGGACCCAGCCCAGGGGCCATACCTGGCTGAGTACTGTCCTTGCCAGTTGTTGAGGATAATGGAGCAGAAACAGAGAGGTAAGACTTGGGCCCATCCTGGAGCCAAGGCTGAGCGTCCACAGTAGGTTTGAAGACCCTGCCTGAAGCCTCACATCCCAGACCTGAATCTCTTCTCAGACAAGCTCCTTGGCTAGCGCTGGTAGCGACCAGAGGTGCCGAAACAGTTGTGCTCCTGGGTTGAGCTGGGGCCCCATTCTCCAAGTCCGGAGAAGAAAAGCCGAGATTAACTCGCTGAGAGGAAGCAGTAGACCAAAGGCCCATTGGCTTCACATTGCTATGACCACTAATGCCACCATCCTGGCCACTGATGCCACTCTCAGAAGACCTGCCAGAGCACATGGGGAGCTGTGGCTGGTAAGGGTGAGTGTCCCCGCAGGATCTGGGCAATGGGGAATCATTCCCTGGGCAACCAGGCCACCCACTCCTTACACTCAGATTCATGCTGGGGGACACTTCTGATTTATCACCCCACTGTGAGTTTGCCAAAGAGAAATTGTCATAATAGTCTCCATGAGTGAGGCAGGAAGGGTCTTCACAGGGAACCAGACCGTGTAAAGCAGGCCTCTGGGAACTCACAGCCTCCTCCCTGGAACCACAGTTCTGACTGCCAGGCCTTGCACCATGGGCAGATGGCCTGGTCCTCTGCTCCTGAGATGGGTATGAGGGCTGCACAGCCACAGTGGTGGTAGCTAATCCAGGTACCACTGTTGGTGCAGCCAGAGGGGGCTTGGCGGCACCATCTGCAGCCACCTTGCTGCTCACACCCTGACGGCTCCCGCCGTTGACCGGGCTTCTGCCCGCCCTAGACAGGGCCTCCTCCTGTAAGAGCTGCTGTTGTTGTTGTTGTTGCTGCTGCTGCTGCTGGAGGTGGATTTTGGCCATCTTGGTCGCGAACACCCTTCTAGTTTCCTCAAATTCAGGGTTGTTGCCGGCACCTTTGTCCACACGGAAGAGTCCATCCTTGGAGGCCTCATACATGTTCAGGTCCTCGATGAACTTACTGGCCTCCAGGCCCAGGTCGTCATATTTATCCATGTTGCAGATCAGTGTCCGGGGTCCTAACTCCGGTACAAGGTGTGAATGGGGTAGGGTGATCTGGGTGCCGGCCGAGGTTCAGGTCCAGCCGAAGGAAGATAAAGACTCCCACCTGCCCAGCAAGAAGGTCATGACTCCAAAACTTACAGTCCAACCAAAGTTGAGGCCTTCAGGCCAGCGGTGCTAAGTTTACTTCCAGACTTCTTTTCCCCTGGGGAGCGTCCACGTGGGGGCAGAGCAGCCTTCAGCTGTGCCCGGCCTGCTTTGGAAAGTTCTTTTTTCTAAGACATAAAACCAAAAACAGACGGAAGAAGACAGAGAATGTAAATTAAAAAAGCAAACCCACATCCACGTCGGGCAACCGAACTTGCAAACCCACTGGGCGGCGGCTGGCCAGGGGCCGGCGGCGGCCGCGTCCAGAGGAGCTCACTGCAGCCGCGGCGCGCGGCCCATTGTCCGATGGCGGCGGCCGGCGGCGGGACGCGGAAGTGAGCGCGCGGGTAGTCAATCCCCGGAGTTTGCTGGCCCGCTGCGCCCGCCCCGGGCCGCGCAGGGGCGCCGGCGGGGGCGCGGAGGGCGGGATGGCGCGGGGCGCGGGCGCCCCCTGCAGGCCCATGGTGCGTACGCCGAGCCTCGGCGTCCCGCACTGGGCACCGAGAGGGCCCCGCAGTTCGCACCGAGCTTTCCTATGGACGGTTTAGAGCTTGCCACCGCCGCCGCCTGAGAGTCAGGGACGAGCCGAGCCGAGCCTCCCTACCGTCCTCTCGCGTGTGCCCCACGGCCTGGTGTGTGGCAGGGCTGGGGCAGTATCCAGGGATGAGACAAGTGTGCTGGAGTCGCTGATGACTGGAGTCCGGTGTCCAGGCCTCTGGCTGCTCGAGGCCGCCGCTTCTCCAGAGGGTCGGACGCCAGGCTTGTCTAAGGAACACAACTGCAAACCTAGGATGTTGTTGTGGCGGGTCCCCTTTGACAGAGAGGCTGAGGCAGATAAAGACAAGAGTCTCGGAGGTCCGAATAATCAGCAAAGCATAGAAATAGGCCCAGGTCCTCTGAAAGAAAGAAAAAGAAAGGGGAGTGGTTGTAGTTGTAGTGATTCCTTGGAACACACTTGTGTTGGACGCCTACGTGGGCCCAGAGAGGCTTGTTGTCCATTTGCGGACTCTTAATCCCAAGCTGATCCAGGGTGCCAGGTCTGGCTTTCCTGCTCCCCCTCTCCCCGCCCCCTCCCCGCCCCCATGGTCCAGATAACCTACACAGCTCCCAGTTGACCCAGGATATTTTACATTTTTTTTACATTACAGCAGCCACAGTGATCTAAAGCAAATCCCGGGTCTGTCATTCGTGAACTTCACCTCTTGGGACTTGTTTAGAAAACGTGACTTCACTTCTCCCTGCCACCCTGCCCACTTTCCCGATTTGGGGTCTTCGCTGAGCTCTGGCCAATGGACCTTCCTAGTGCCTGTCTAGCACCTGCTGATGAACTTCTGGTAGCTCTTTCCTTCCCAGCTAAAATCACCTCTCCATACAGTTACCCCCACCTCACAACCCCTTTATTTCCTGCTTGATTTTGAACGTTATATAAATCCCGGGTATGCTGCAGTCACTAACCTGCAGGCTTCCTTCCATCTACTCAGTGTCTCCAGATCACTTATACTACCTAATGAGATGTAAATGGGATGTAAATAGTTGTTGGCTTGTGTGTGTGTGTGTGTGTGTGTGTGTGTGTGTGTGTGTGTGTGTGTGTGTGTGTTTTTCAGGAATCATGACAAGGAAATGAAATCTGTGCGTGTTTGGCACAAATACACTTCTTTTCTGAGTATTTTCCACCCTTGTTGGGCAGATGCGGAACTCTAGATATGAAGGGTCAACTCCAGCTGTTTAATTATCTGTATGTCCTTTTGTTTGCCAGCTGGTCAGTTATCCACTTCATTACACCGTATCAGTATATGCTCAGGGTTTGGATGAACATGTGTGTCTTGGTGAATATCTATAGGACTGTGACAAGGAACATGTAAGGTAATATATAGTGCTTTATATTCTGTAAACACAAAGAATGGTTCGCTGACCTGTACTCTGAATGTCCATCCAGGATGTTTGTTGAAAATGAAGAGTCCCAGGCTCCAGCCCCAACCTACTGACCCCAAATCTGCATTTTAACAGCATTTCTGGGGTGGGAAGACTATTTGCGTGTGCGTGTACACAAAATATGAGCACTGCTATAAAGCAGTATACCAGAATTAGGTTTTAAAGATTTATTTTATTTTTTAAATTATGTGCGTGTGGGGGGAGGGGGTGTAGTGGTGGTGGTGAGTACAGATGTCCTTGGAGGCCAGAGAGGGAACCAGATACCCCAGAGCTGGAGTAATAGGTGGTTGTATACACCTTGTGTGAGTACTGGCTACTAAACTCCACTCTTGTGCAAGAGCGAGATGCGCTTTAACTGCTGAGTCATCTCTCTTGCCCAGAATTAAATATTCTTATTTTAAAAAACCTCCCATACCTGGAGTTACAACTCAGTGGTAGAACACCTTTGGGCATACATGAGGACCTGGGTTCCACCCCCAAAACAACAACAAAAATAATAACAGCAGCTTATGAAGATGGCATCTCTATACACCATCATGTCTGTAATCCTTAGAATTACTGGAAATGGGCTGGAGAGGTGGGTCGGTAGTTAAGAGCACTAGCTGCTATTCCAGAGCACCTGAGCTTGATTCCCAGCATCCACATGGTAGCTCACAAATGTCTCCAACTCCTTCTTCTGGCCTCTCTAGACACTGCATGCATGTGATGCACAGACATACTGTAAGCAAAACACCCACACACAATGCCCAAAATGGTCAGGAAGCTATGAATGTTTTACTGTTGCTGTTTAATGCTGAAGAGATGAAGATTATGTCAATTCTGCTCACAACATTTTAGAATCCCAAACACAATTATTTAATGTACACCAGTTTTGTCTGTTTCATCTATTTGAAAACATCTGTCGACTGGTATCTCAGAAGATGTGTTTAGGGCTACTGAGATGGTTCAGTGAGTAAAGGCACTTGCTGCCAAGCCTGGTAACTTGGGTTTGATTTCCAGAAACTATATGGTAGATCCAACTCCTACAACACATATACATTAAATGAAGGGATGAATTAATAGATAAATGATGGATGGATGGATATTTTTTTTTTTTTTTTGGTTTTTTGAGACAGGGTTTCTCTGTGTAGCTTTGCACCTTTCCTGGGACTCACTTGGTAGCCCAGGCTGGCCTCGAACTCACAGAGATCCACCTGGCTCTGCCTCCAGAGTGCTGGGATTAAAGGTGTGCGCCACCACCGCCCGGCGGATGGATATTCTTAAAAGATATGTTCATTCTTGCCTATCAGTTGTTTAAAAAGCAAAATACTGCTAGATCTGGTGGTGTAATCCCAGCTATTCAAGAGAGTAAGTCAGCAGAGTCTTAAGTCCAAGGCCTGTCTGGGCTACAAAGTAAGTTCAAGGCTAGCAAAAACAACTAGTGAGATCCTGTCTCAAAATTAAAAATAAAGAGGGCTGGAGATGTATCTCAATAGGAGATTATTTGCCTAGCATAAGCAAGGACCTGAGTTTGATCCTCAGTACCACAAAAACTAGAAACTGGAAACATATTGGAGGTAGTAGGGCCTGTGAGAAAGCACTGGAAAGAAGAGTATGTGGAGTGGCATCCTGCAGAGACAGGGGCCTGGACTTCAGTGCACTCTTATGCATGATAACAGAGAGGAAGGATTTTGAGTAAGCAATGGGTCAGTAAAGACAATGATACTGAGGGCTTATTAATAGAATGGAAGCCAGTCTAATGGCCTGGATTTTTTTTTTCAGTGAAATAGGAAGTGAATGGGTAGCTGAAATCAGCAAAGTGCCTGTTGGAAATTGGCCATCTTGTGGAGTAAGAGTGTGAGTGACCCAGGAGGCAGGAAAGTCCTCTGAGCTGTCCAGCCCCACCTGGAGTCTCTGGGCATAAAGTTCATCAAAGTGAATGTGGTAGTTTGAATGTAATTGGCCCCCATAATCTCATAAGAAATGGCCCTATTAGGAGGTATAGATTTGTTGGAATGGGTATGGCCTTGTTGAAGGAAGTGTGTCACTGTGGAGGAATGGGATTGAAGAGTCCCATGCTCAGGATATCGCCCAGTGTTTCAATTGACTTCCTGTTGCCTGCAAGATGTAGGACTCTCAGCTATTCCTCCAGCAACACATCTGCTTGCATGCTGTCATGCTCCTGTCATGATAATGGACTGAACCTCTGAAACTGTAAGTGAGCCACTCCAATTAAATGTTATCTTTTATAAGAGTTGCTGTGGTTATGGTGTCTCTTCACAGCAATATAAAAACCCTAACTAAGACAGTGAATTCACCATGGTAGCTTGTGTTTCTCTAGTTCAAGTCCATCTGAGCAGATGTAGGTATTGAGAGGGAAAGCTGGGTCTAATCAGTGCCAACTTTGGCCAGCTAGGAGCAGTGTAACAAAAGCATTCTAAGCATTTGCTTTGCCTAGAAATCCCTCTCCAAGATATGCAACTCCCAGTTCCCACTCAAACCCATTTCCTGGGGAAACCCTTCCCAATACCCCTCTCCATCACCATTTCTCCCAAACACACAGGGAACTTCTTCCTTGTTGATTGTTCCCATTAGTCTCCTCACTAAAGTACATACCTCGCCAAACCATGGACCTTTGACTATTTGATTCATTCTGTAACCCAGGAACTCAGAATAGTACTTGACACAGGACAGTTACTCCTCCCAACAAAAAAGGTGAAAAAATAGGTATTCATACTACAAAAGGGATCACAGGTGTTGCCACTTACAGGCAGAAAAACTTAATTGGTGACTTAAACTCGTAGAAACAAACAAACAAATGGAAGCCATATTGCTATCCTTATAACCACATGTCTCTGCAACCCTTCTGTAAGTCTTAACTTGTTATCTGTAACCAAATATTTGATCCAAAACATATTTCATGAATATTAGTGATGCATAGTTTAGTCAGGAGTATGACTTCAACCAGATGTGATGGTCCATGCCTGTATTCCAGAATTTGGGAGGTAGAACAGGAAGATCAGGAATTGAAGACCATCCCCTACTACATAAGAGCATTTGAGTCCTACTGGGCTACATGAGACTGTCTTACAAAACAAAAGGAACAACAAGAAAGAAAAGTTAGAAATAGTGTGATTTCATATAAGTATGTGTTTGTGCATTTAAATGTATAAAATATATTTAGGAATATCTGTTTACAAACTGAGCATGATGGTTCACATACATAATTTTAGAACAATCTGTAAGTTTTGAGGCTAGCCTGAGCTTCATTCCTAGTGAGTTCCAGATCAGTCTTGGCTATGGAGTAAGACACTGTCTCAAAAAATGTAGAGAGGCTTAGGGTGTAGTCCAAGTGTAGACTCTTGGTTTGAGCACTACACTTGAAAAAAAAAAACTGTTTACATGCAGGCATATATATATTTAATATAGGCATGTGTAAAGAATTATGGACTCAAGGGCATCTGAAAACTCATGTCTTGTAACCTCTAGGCAGGTCACTATGTCCATGAAGCTACCAGACCCATGTGGCAAAGATCCTCTGGCTTGAACAGAGTCCTGCTTACTTTGCAGTGAACTGAAAGGGCCTTTCTATGACTTTTTCCTGGCTATAGGAAATGCCCCTGTGAACAATGCTGTATGTGTCCCAAAGTACGTTCCACTGCAGGGACAGCTCTGAATGGAATCTTTATACTTCAGCTGAGGAGATGGATGAAGAATTAGCCATTAGGGTTCCTTTGAGCTCTTTCCATCCTACTGATGCCCAGAGCAGGCCAGGAAGTGCTGGCTGCTCCAAATCTGCTTCCTGAACCTCAGGCCTCTCTGGCCCCAAGCCTCCCTGAGGAACAGCCCCATGAATGGAGAGAAGCAGCTGCCTTGAAGGCCCTTTCCTGCTGCCTGTAATGAGCCTTTGTTTCATCATTCTCTGCCCTGGAATGCTGCCAGGTCAGACTCAGAATTCAGGATTGTGACCTTGTTCTATCTCTGTGTGTGTGGCCTATGCCAGGCCAGCAAAACTCTACTCCTACCTAGTCCTACCTGCCTCCAGTACTGCAGCACTCAGACAACCTGGTTAAAGCCATGTGCCTGGCCACATGTTCACAGGGGTGAGAATGCCTAACATCCATCAACCCTCTCAAAGAGCAACAGCAGGTATTGAGCAAAACACAATTAGCTGGCTCTGAGTTGGCCCTGGTCTCGGGCTTTCTTTGTTTTTTAAGATAACACTCACCATGGCTGGGGAGTTGACTCAGTTGGCACGAGGACCTGAGTTTTCACTCCCAAACCCATGTTAAAAAGCCAGGCATGGAGAATTGTTGAAACCAAGGTTGGATAAAGCACAGGGACAAATAGCCAAACGAATGGAAACACATGAACTATGAACCAAAGGCTGAGGGGCCCCCAACTGGATCAGGCCCTCTGAATAGGTGAGACAGTCGATTGGCTTGATCTGTTTGGGAGGCATCTAGGCAGTGGTACCAGGTCCTGGACTCATTTCATGAGTTAACTGTTTGAAACCTGGGACTTATGCAGGGACGCTTGCCTCAATCTGGGAGGAGGGGATTGGACCTGCCTAGACTGAGTCTATCAGGTCGATCCCAGTCCTCGGGGGAGACCTTGGTCTGGAAAGGTAGGAATGGGGGTGGGCTGGGGGTAGGGGAGGGGGGCAGGAAGGGAGAGAACAAGGGAATCTGTGGCTGTTATGTAGAACTGAATAGTATTGTATAAAAAAAAAAAAAAAGCCAGGCATGGTGCATACTTGTGGTCCAACTATGAAGCAGTAGATCCCTGAGGTTATATCCAGCCAGGCTAGTCTACTTGATGAGCTCCAGGTCAATTAAAGACTCTGTCTCAAAAAGCTAGGTAGATGGCTCATAAGGTTGAACTCTGGCTCCATACACACATGCACATATGAACACACAAAATAGTAATATACCAGTATGACTTCAAAGTCAAAAGGTACAAATGAGCCACAGTAGCAAAGAAGACATCCTTTCTACTCCAAGCCAAGTCAACAGTGCCCTCTGCAGAACCAGGCACAAAACACCTTCCCAAAGTATGTGGAGATATGTTCATCCTTTAAAAATAAAGTTTTATAAGTTTCTTGCTTCTGGCTTTTTGCACTGAACAATAATTTTAGAAATCTCATATTGCCCCATGTGCAGTTGTCATTTCTCTTCTTGGCTGACTTACGAATCCCTCAGTAGTCGCTTCCTCATAGACACAGGTGGATGATTTACAATGAGGTCTCCCTGTGTCCTGGCAAGTCTTATGTCAACTTGACACAAGCTAGAGTCATCTAAAGAGAGGGAGCCTCAATTGAGAAAATGTCTCCATAAGACCCAGATGTAGAACATTTTCTTTCTTTTGTTTGTTTGATTTGGTTTTTCAAGACAGGGTTGACATTTTTTTAATTAGTGATTGATAGGGAAGGCCCCAGCCATTGTGGATAGTGCTATTCTTAGACTGGTGGTCCTAGGTTCTATAATAAAGCAGGCTGAGCAGCCATGCTGATTGAGCCAGTAGACAGCACCCATTCATGAGCCTCTGCATCAGCTCCTGCCTCCAGGTTCCTGCCCTGTTTGAGTTCCTGTTCTGGCTTCCTTCACTGACAGACTATGATGTGGACGTGTAAGCCAAATAAATCCTTTCCTCCCCAACTTGCTTTTGGTCATGGTGTTCATCACAGTGATAGTAACCCTAATTAAGACACCCTGTACAAGCCAAACCAAGCTATCTATGGGATAGACACCTACCATTTAGGCACACAGACAGCATTCAACAGCTTTATGATTTTTTTTACTTTATAATGGGTTTATTGAGGCAGTAAATACGTTTTCAACTTCTGACCCTTTCCATACAGGCTTTGTTGGGAATATAATCCTACCATCGGCAGAGGAGTGTTATGTTCTCAGCAACCCCATGATGCATCAGAAAGGATTTAGAATCTTTCTGAACATATAAGTCTTCTTTGTTTTCCCTCAGAACCCCCTAGCCATGGTCAGTGTAAGAATCATGGATCTTAACTGCTAACACGCCACTGGCACCTACTGTACTCCAACCAGCTCAGCCCAGAAGCCTCATGGCCTACTTCTTTGATAAGGAAACAGTGTTGAAAGAAAAGGTACTTGCTCAAGTCGGTAGCCTGGAAGTAGTGAATCTGGAACTTGAATCCAATTAGACTGGTTCTATGCTACCCCATCTCTCAAAATCTGAGTGGCTATGTGGCTATGGAAGCCCATCACAAACACACACACACACACACACACACACACACACACACACACACACACACACACACACTTGCCTCCAGACTGTGTTGAAAAAGGTTTAATTTTTCAGAGGCCACCCAACCCCCCTTGATCTCATCGGTCCTCTCTGAGCTGTGGGGTCAGCTGTCCTGACTGACCTTTGCTCCAGTTGACTGACAGACTCCTTCCTATGGCCCGTACCTAATAGAGAACTGATATACCTGAAGTAGGTTAGGGCCAAAACAGACAGAACCATTGGCCCAACTGCAGGTCCTGGTCCCACAGTGGGATAAACCCTTGATGCCTGGACCTGTAATAAGAATCCGGGGTCTACTGCTAGCTACAAACCTGGGGGACAGGAATTATAGAGGAATGGACTTACTTATTTTAGGACAAAACATGGGAGGGAAGAATTTTCAGCTTCTCTTGGCTTTGCCCCTAGAAATATTACAATTTATGGAAAAGGAATAAAAGCCTGTAGATCAGCTATGAGACCAGATCTCCTAAACTCCCAGGAGACAGAGTTCTCTTCAGTTCCTCCACTGGATCCAGGGCTAAAGGCTTTCTCACTGCCAGCATAGGAGTTCCTGGAGAAATTTAATTCTTTAGGATCCTTGCTACACTGTTATAGACCTAACCGTAGAGCTGTGCTGAGTCAGTGCCTTTGGGTGGTCCCAATCTGAGCATTCTACAGCTGGCCCCTGTAGAGAGCTACAAGTTGCCTGTTGCCCCCAGCAACTTTGACCTAGGATTTCTAAAACAGAAGTCTAAGCTCATTGGCTGACCTATAACTCATAGAGATCCTCCAGAGTGCTGGGACAAAAGGCTATGATCCACCACACCTGGCTTCTGACCTGACTTTTCTTATAGAACGTTCCAGCTAAAATTACGAAAGAGAGCTGGAGAGATAGCTTGGTGGTTAAGAACACAGATTGCTCTTACAGAGAATCCTGGTTAAATTACCAGCATCCTCACAGTGATTCACAACCATCTGTCAGTCCAGTTTCAGGGGATCTTCAGACTTCTATAGGCACAGACAAATCACTCATACACAAATAATTATGGAAGGTCTATACAGTGAGTTCCAGGAGAGCCAAGTTTACAGAGAGACCCTGTCTCAAAAATAAAAAAATAAAAAATAATTATCAAAGGTAAATGAAACACGGTGGACCTTACTTAATCCCAGCATTTAGGAGATAAAGCAGAAGGACCAGAAGTGGAGATTAGGGTGGGATGCAAGTGAGACCCTGTCTAAGAGAGAGGAAAGAGGAGGGATGCGAAGAGAGGTCCTTGTTACAGCTGAGAAAGAATTAAGAATTGAGACAAATCATGGGGGAGTTTTATTATAGGACAAAAGTGCCCACTTAGAAGTAAGTGCACACTCTTCAAGAAAAGGTCACTGCCCCCAGGATTTTGGATAGCTCATCTGGGAAAGAATTGTTTAGGAGTTCAAGCAAGAAAAAAAAAAAAGACAGGGAATTCCAGGAGTGGATCTGGGTTACCTGGAATGAGGTTTTACTTCCTTTTTGTTTTATACAGTTTTCTGGATGTGTTATGGTGTCAGGCACATGTACATGATGAGAGCAGGCAATTCTGCAAGGTAGATGTGGAATGCCACTGTGATGGTCAGTTGGTGGTCTTCTTGGTTGGCCATATTGCTCCTAACTGCTCTTGGATGGTCCTGCCAGCTATATGGATACCAAAAAGTCAAGCTGTTGCGCAATGTGACTTTTCCCCCTATGGGCTGAGGTCTAACTTACCTCAGAAAGTCATTCTTTCTCATTTGTGTATGAGGTGATACTTGAACTGGAGGGATGTAGCTTCAAGCTAAGGGGGACAACAGCTGGACAGAAAACACTTCATGCTGGTGGCTCACCACACCTTGGCTTGGACTCACGGCCTCAGGCAGTATGAGAGGATGGCTGTTTATATCACCCAGTTTGTAGTACTCTTCAAGGCAGCCTTAGAAAAAAGAATATAAATTCCTAGCCCAGGAGCCAGTTGGTTCATGGCAGTGGTTTAACTCTGCTTTAACCAATCTCATTGTGAGTATTCAGAGCCCCAGAAGGCAGAACTGGGAACAGGACAGCATTTCACTTCCAAGCATTTATCCAGCATCTCCTCGGATCTGCATCTGCCACCACAGCAAGGCAGACTGCTGCTGCCCCGTGGCATACCCAGATAACAGAAGCAGATAGATACACATCAAACTGCTGAGTGGATGAGGTGTCACTCTCCGGCTGTGTCAAGGAAGAAAGGATACACTTCTGAGGGACAACAAGAAGGAGAAACAAGGCATGGCCGAGGAGCATACAGTTGAGGAAGAACTCTGTGGAGGTGACATTTAAACCTGGAGCATGCTAGAGACAAACAAGGAAGAGCAAAGGCAGGGGAGTGGTATCAGCAAATATGTGGTTCGACGGTGTGCCTGCAGGGAGGGGGTTCCAGGTTCTTGTGTAGCCAGAAACAGACACTTCAGGGAGGAGCAGAGTTTGTTTGTTTTTTTACTCTTTACTCTTTTGGGGGCCTGCCACCCAGCTCCCAAATAAACACAAGAAGGCTTACTCTTTTTTATGAATACCTGGCCTTAACTTGGCTTATTTCTAGCAAGCTTTTCTTAACTTAAATTATCCCATCTACCTCTTGCCTCTGGGCTTTTAACTATCTCTATTCTCTATACCTTTCTTCTTACTCCGTGGCTGGCTGTAGCTGGGTGGCTGACCCTTGGTGTCCTCTTCCTTTTCTTGCTCCTTCTTCTCTTCTCAGATTTCTACTCCTATTTATTCTCTCTGCCTGCCAGCCCTTCTTATCTTTTCTCCTGCCTTGCTATTGGTCATTTAGCTCTTTATTACACCATCAAGTGTTTTAGACAGGCACAGAATTAAACAAATGCAACATTAAAGAATGCAACACATCTTTGCATCATTAAACAAATGTTCCACAGAATAAACAAATGTAACACATTTTAAAATAATACTCCACAATAGTTAGTAGCTCAAACAATCCCACTAAACATTTGGGTTCTCATGTAATAGAACATGTCCCTTTTGGCTCATAGGTATAGTGTGGGCTTCTCCTCAGATGCTGTATCTGTGCATGATCTGTGCATGTCATTGTACAAACAACTTCATGCATTACAGGTCTCATTAGCATTTTAATTCTCTATCCAAGGGAGAGAGTTTTAGTAGTATCCAGGTCACCTTCAGACACTCAGGGTCTGAGCCTATAGATAGAACTAACTACCCTTAAGGTGAGGGTCAGGTCCAGCCACTCTCAGATGATGGGAGCACCTGTATACAAACACTGCAGGAGTACTGTTCTATCTGAACACATGGGGATACGGGGAGCAGTCTGTTTCATCATCCCTCAGGCCCTGGACTGGGCACTTACCTCACAGCTGTGACTCCATTAATTCTCAAGAGTTAACTGCCCTCCCACACCAGGAACATGGTGGGAGGTGCATTTCTTTGAGAAACAAAACCCAATCACCATATACCTTCCCCCAAAGCAGGTCTGTTGCTGTGTGTCATATATGTGATCTGATCTGTGTATGGTGTGCTATATGGGAAGGGGGATTGGGGGAATGTATGTGTGTATGTGGTATTCTCTCTCTCTCTCTCTCTCTCTCTCTCTCTCTCTCTCTCTCTGTGTGTGTGTGTGTGTGTGTGTGTGTGTCTGGTGTGGAGGGCTGTGTGTTTATATGAGACATGTATGATTAGATGTATATGGTGTGTTCATATGTGGTCTGGAATATACAATGTGTAGGTGGCGCCGTGTGTGTGTGTGTGTGTGTGTGTGTGTGTGTGTGTGTGTGTGTGTGTGTATATATATATATAGAGAGAGAGGTATGCCACATGTATGTGTTGGAGTGCAACGAGGACTAGAACACATAGAGGCATTCAAAGAAGTGAACCACTTCTACCTTGCAGAAACAGTCACACCCCTTCTGAAGTAGAAATATGAAAGATTTCCCAGCTTTCCTGAAGGGTGTCTCCATACCTTTCAAAGTCCTAGCACTCCACATTATTATCTCCACAAACCAATATGTGGGTCTCATGAAAGACAGAAAGTGGGAGGACTGGGGACCAAAGAGCAAACCCTTGGTGCCAAGATCAGCACAAAGAACGTCTATGTCACACATCTCTGTGGGATAGAGAATGGGGTCTAAGCCAGAGGGGAGGGCGGGTAGTCCAGCTTGGCAGACACCAAAGGTCTCTGATTATACAGCTATTTCAGACCACACTCAGCAGCTCTCACAGATTTAGACATTTGGTACATGGCTGTCACTCAGGAGGTGTTGGTTAAGCAGTGTTAGCAGATTCTTTAGGTATTTACAAGATAACTAAAGACATTGATGAACAAGACTTAGAAAATTAAGAATGGTCATGTGGTAGGCCTGGGGTCTCCCCCTCCTGTGCAGCCCTGTTACTGGAGCAGTAGCCCAGCCCCATGAAACTGGCTGATCTCTTTATGACTGGATGCTTGCCAAGAGGAAGTAGGCAAAAGGGCCATGTGCAATTTGAGATCTAGTTCTCAATCTATCTCCTTCTGGCTCTCCACTTCCCCACTTCTCTGTAGACCACTGGAATATCTTTGGCAACCTCAAAAGCCAGAGGTTACAGATGGTAGCTGCTAGGACTCCACACCCTCTGGCATGCTGGAATTCATAAAACGGAGCCCCTCACCCCGTTCCCTCCTCCATAGAGACTGACAGGAGTGATGTTTGCTGTGTGAGACACTGGAGTAAGTATTGGCTGATGATGCCAATGCTTGCTTTCTTCTTTCTTTCCTTCCTTCCTTCCTTTTTTTTCTTTCCTTATTTGTGTGTGTGTGTGTGTGTGTGTGTGTGTGTGTGTGTAGTTAAGTACAGACTTCTCAGAGGCCACAAGACAGCACTGGATCCCCTGGAGCTGAAGTTACAGGTAGTTGTGAGTCATTTGACATGAGTGTTAGGAATCGAACACAGGTTAACTCCAAGAGCAGCAAGCTCTTTTAACCACAGAGCCATCTCTCTAGCCCACAGAGGCCAACATTTTGAATCTGAGGATGACTGACAATGGAGGCATGAGCAGAGTGCTAGGTGCTAGGTGTTAGTGGAGCTATGGGTACTAATGCAGTAACCAGGAGCTGATGACTAACTGATGCCTAAACTAAGCTATTTCCTGGAAACAATATTTACTGACAACTAACTTGATCACTAATGATAGGGACACTGGGTGACACTTATGCTCCCAGTGCTCAGTTCAGCATGTTTGTGACCTTTACTATGGTGGGGAGTCCTGCCCAATGCCACTTGACAAAATCCCTCTGGCCTTTTCTAGTGGAAAGGACTTGCCTTTACCCTTGAGGAGTGGCATCACCCAGTGCAGCCTGCCTCTTTCCAGTGCAGTGCCACCAACACTTCCCACCCGACACACCCTTCTCAATATGCCTGTGGAAGGGGGTCCCTCTCCTAGGACCCAGTCTCCTGATTCTGGGGCAGGCCATGCTTTAGGAATCCCAGATACACTCTTCAGTGTCTGTGGAAAGGATGTCCTGGTGAAATTTCTAGAAGCACTGCTAGCAAGCCCCATCCAACTTTTCCAATTCCCCTTTTCACAGTAGCATGTGCAGCCAAGCCAAGGTGACTTCCTGATGTCTGAGTCCTAGCAACACTGCCCAGGGGAAACTCAGTCTGCCAGGGATAATGACTCCTCAGACTGTGAGTCTCAGGTTCATGTGTGCTTGGCTAGGTTGTTAATCAACAGTGACCAACTTTCTTAGTCACAGGTTGTGAAATGTACACTCACAAGCCCTGGGGTAGCTCGGGGACATGACAGAATCTAGACATCAGGCATGCCTTGAGACATCCAGGCGCAGAGCTGGCTCTAATAAAGCATTGGAGCAGAGTTGGAACATGGCTCTCCCTCTTCTCTGTATGGTCTTGAGCAAGGTCCCTTATGTGATTAAAAAAAGAACCTGGCACATAGTACACAGTAACAGACAGAAATTACTGCTGCTGCTGTCGGCAGAGTTCACAGCCCACAGCACCTTAACACTAAGTGCTTGTTGGCTAAGCTGTGTTCTTCCAGAGGCTGAACAAAAACTGGAATTCAGGTTCAGGGTGTGAGGGTTAGGGAGGTGAGTCATAGGTGTTGAGTTCCAGCAGGCCTGGCCTCATCCCTTAGGGGTGATCATTATTTCTGTAACTACCTTCTTTCTCCAAGGGTGTAGACAAGGGTGAGGGTCAACTCTGGGAGGTCACTGGCCTCAGATGTGGATCTGAGGCCTTTGTCTCAAGCCTGTGCTGCCCTCGGCTATCCTGTCAGGGTCATCCCCACCCACTATACTCCAGGGGAATCCCCGTTGGTCACTGCTGGTCATCTCAGATTCCATTTCCAAACTCATCAACCTGGATGTGAGCCTTTGGCCACCCACGAAGCAAGCAGCTCTTTTCTGCTTGCTTTCTCTGGCTTCACCTCCACCTTCTCATGAGCTACAGGGTGTGACTAATTTCCACTCACAATCTTGAAGCAGCACCAGGCTTCTGCCAAAGGTGCTGTAACTGGGATATTTGTGGAGTGGAGTTCAAGATAACTCACCATATTGTCTCAAGCTATGGGAATAGGTCTTGGCACAGGCTAAGGGCTTTCTCTGATCTCATCTACAGTCTTGATTACCAGCAGATGGTCAGAAGGGCCTTGCTCACTAGGGAAACAAGAGCACCTTCTACAAGATCCCAAGGTTAGCCTGAGAGAAAACTCAGACCTAGTACCTAGGCCAATGCTGACTTCAAGTTCTGCTGTGACTCTCTGGATTTAGTTCCACACACAGGAAGAAACATTCCCTAACTGTACCCATATTCCCAGAGAGCTAGACACCCTGACTTAGAAGAAAAAGTAATACAAGGGGCCAGGCTCCTGATTTGTGTGTATCTTCACAACATCATACTGTTGTTTTTCTTCATTCACTTTGTATCTCAGGAGGCTTCAGAGTCACCATCTTCCTGCCAAAGCTCCCCAATGCTGGGATTATAGGTATACACCAACACACTGGGCTGACATTACACATACTGATATCTTTCTATTTTTGAAATACTTGATGACCAAAAAAAAAAAAAAAAAAAAAAAAAGGAAATACAAAATCATAAACAGAAGAAAAGGCCTTCATCAAATGATTTGTGGGGCTGGAGAGATGGATCAGTATTTAAAAGAACTTGCTGCTCTTATAGTGGACTCAGGTTCAGTTTCCAGCACCCACACAGGGTGGCTCACAACCTCCTGTAACTCTAGTTCCAGGGGATCCAATCTCCTCTTCTGGATTCTGCAGCTACCTGCAGGCATACGGCATACAAACAGACAAGTTGGCACACACACACATACACATAAATAAAAATTTAAAATTATGATGATGCATGTCTGGAATCCCAGTAATCAGGAGGATGAGGCAGGAAGGAAGATCTGTCAGTTCCAAAACAGCTTGGGCTATAGAGTGAGCCTGACTCAAAACAAATGGCTAGGATCACATTGTCTAAGGTATCTTGCTTTTAGTTTATGAGAAAATTTCCATGTCATGATTTTAAAAAGCTGTCTTTATTTGGCTGCCTTCTCTTCCACTGACTAGATGCTCATATTTGTACTGACCTGTTCTCTGAAGGAGTGTATTCTGGCTGGGTGAGGACTGTGTGGGCAGTGTACCACCTCAGTTAGTGTTTTGGTCTTGGGAGTCAATTTCATTTTCTTTGGCAGATGCGCACTCTGGCAGGATTCATGTAGGGCACAATTCTTGCTCACAAATTCTCTTCATCCACTTCTCCAAAAGAAATAACCTTCATTCACTTGTAGCTTTATCTCCCGGGAGTTAGCAACCTTTATGCTAGCCCTGCAGGACCCAGCCCAGGCCCTTGGCCTCTCACCAACTAGTCATCTGTCCCAGGGGAGCAGGCACCACTGCTGTAACTTCCCGGACTTCTGAGAAGGCTGACACTGCACCATGCCACACATCAATCGAGATGGGCATTTAAGTGAAGGCCCGGTGACACAGTAGGACAGCATTAAGAGAAGCCAGATGTGAGTTTACACCCTGCCACCTCTACATATTAGCTTTGAAAACTAGGCAAATTACTGAGCCTCTCTCTGAGCCTGTTGTAGGTCTTTTTTTTTTTTTTTTGCTTTGTTTTGTTTCATATTCATGAAGAATAATTCCTACCCTCCAGGGTTTTGTGGAAACTGAGATAATGAGTTTCTGACTCAGATCACACCCCACCCCATGAACTCACACACAGGGAGCAATTTTCTGTCCAATCGTTCCATCATATCTACTGTCTCCTAGGAAGTACCAATGAGCTCATGTTTCCAAGTTCCATCTTCTTGGAGAGAATGTTCTCCAACGCCCAGTGTGTCAGCCCAGCAGCCTACAGAATTTACTAGTCGACTGCTTGGGGCACATAACGCCCAACAAAGGACATCTTACCCTTAGTTCATCAAGACCACTGATCTCATTCCTGGAGAACACAAAACAGCCACAAACCCTCACCCTACCTTCACGTGCTCCTGTATGTCATGGGACCATCACCTGTATCAGCTTGGAGATCCTCTTAAAACGCCTCTCCAGAGTCTGCCTTCCCTTCTGGCACCAATCTCTCCTGACTCTACTTCCTCATGGTACTGGGCCAAACTCATCCCAGGTAAGATGAAAATGAAGGAGAAAGGACTGGGCAGAAATTATGGTTCAGAAACATTCATTAATCCAGTGCTTGCAAACTTTGCGGTCTATTAGGATCACTGGTGGTTTGTCTTTGAGACAGGGTCTAATGTAGCAAGGACAGCTTTAAACCATGGTCCTCATGTCTCTCACACGCTGGTTTACAAGTGTGCTACCACATAGTTTCTTTGATAGAGTTGCTTTGCTCTTTTGTGTTGGGGATGAAACATAGGACATTGCCATGTTAGGTTCACACTCTGCCACTGAACTATACCCTCAGCAGCCTCACTTATCAACATTTTAAAATCCTTTATGATGGCTACAATTAAACTATAATTTCTAGGTGTGGAGACCAGGCACAGTATCAAGCTCAAGACCCTGTGCATGAGCCTCTATTGCTCATGGGCCCGGATGAGCACGTCTGTATGGAGTGTGGGTTCAAGGTGACAGACCAAGGTATTCCGGGGAAGTGGCACAGAGCCAGAGCCTGTGATGGTGGAGGACATTGGTCTGCTCCCAATAAACCCTTAGAACTGGAATAAAGGGCTGTTCCAAGATCACAGATATGTCTCAAAGTAATGTATGTTTATGACACTAAAAGCCATCTGAATGGTAGGAAACAATGATAGCCACCTCTGGGTGACATCAGATTACAGATACAGAGCTTCAGCATCCTAACATGGCTAGGTTCTTCTCTCCTCCCCAAAACTAAGTATTAAGCCCTTGCTCAGGCCATGTCTGTAAGAGCACTTTACTAATGACTGCCATAAAATCAGCTTTGTCTAACTTACTGGTGAGCTTGCTCTACTCCTGGCTGTCTCCTAAACAGCTAAATCATAGCAGCTTGGACACACAGTAGGTTAACACCCAGGAAGCAACAATTCTACTCCTCTCTGATGAACTTTGCCTTTGCTAGTGACACTCTTGGGGCCAAACTGATGACAAGTGGTATCACTATCTGGGTTCAAACCCCTGCTGGTCTGTGATGGGGCTCTGGTGGGGCTCAGAACAGTTTCACTCACTACAGAGCACACTCTACACACTGACACAATGGCAGTGACACAGTCCTTCTGTTCAGGCTCTGAAGTGGAGTCCTATCCCAGAGCATGCACATCAATCTCAGAACAGGCCGTCCAGCTGGAGTGGAAGAGACCTGTGTGACACTGTTGAAAGGTGCTGGAGACATATGCAGAACAATTTGTAGAGGTGCCAGTGTCCATGTCCAGTTCTACAAGTGAGACACTGAGCATATAATGAAGGGTTTTTACTATCCTGTCAGTCAAAAGCCCAGCCAGCACCATCTGTACACCTGACCTTTGTGAGGCTCTTAAATGGCTCCTCTAGTCTACATGACTCCTTGAGAGGTACTGGACAGTACCTGAGGTAGGTGCAGATGCTCCTGGCTGCCTGCCAGCCTTGCTTTTCTCCTTGCCCCCACCCAGCAGCATCTCTGGTAGCTTCACACCCTGAGTGGGAGTGGAGGGTCATGGGACAACGAAATGAATTTTCTCCCCTCTTTCCTCTTTGTCCACATCCATTCTCATCCAAGTTCAGGCCTCAGCACGTGGGCCCCTGCTGACTCCAGTCTGTCCTGGCACAGAGGCCAATGCCCCTGATGTTTATCTTTTCTCTTTTCTTAAGCTAACATTCCTTTCCTTGATGTGGGCAGAAAAGGAGGGTCCTTGCAGCCCTGGTCACTCCTGCACCAGGAAATTGATGAGGGCAGTCCTGGGGGAGAGGAAGGCCTTCTTGATGCTTTTCCCCTGCAGTAGCCTGATGCCCAGCTCACTCTTGAGAACAAGTTCATGGACTTTGTCCTGGTCCAGAGCAACTTGCTGGGGCACAGAGATCTTGCCATAGGCCTTGTTGTTGATCTGAGAGGGAAAAGAGCAGAGAGAGTGAGGAGAGTCCACAGGGAGGCAGGCTGTGAGGGTGCTCCAACTCCTGAGCTAAGTACTCTTTCTAAACACGGGCTTCCTGTGGTCCAGGTGTGGTGCAAGTACAGTGGGGCCAGGCTTGCTGGCCAGGCTTCAGAGGATGTGCTGCTTCTCAGCTCCAGGGTGATGTGAGGCTGGCACTTTCCATGATACATGTTCCTTTTGTTTATTCTTTTCCTTCTTTTATGCTTTCCTATCTCTCTGGGCTTTAAGCTCTATGAGGATAGGGACCCTGTTGTCCCACTGAATTTTTTGTCTTTGTCAAGACAAAGTCTTATCATAAATCCCTGGCTAGTATCAAACTTACAGTGGTCCTCCTGCCTTAGATTCTCAAGTGCTGAGATCAGAGTAAACCACTGTGCCTGGCTTTTGTTTGATTTTGCATCCCTACAACCTAGCCCATGCCTGGCCTAGAGTCAGGACAGACCTGGATGAGGTAAGTCACTTCTTTGAGCCTGTGTTCTTAACTAAGAATGGTGTAGCCTCTGATAAGCAAGTAAAATCACATTTGGATGTAAATGACCTAGTTCCACTCCATCTGCCATCCAGAGGATCAGGTAAAAAGCCTATCCTGGTCTCTTTACCTTTTGCCACTTAAGCCATTAACAGATGTCCCTAAAATGTGTCTCATATTAAACAAATTGAATCTGCATAGAGGGGAACCTACAGGGGTCTAGTTTTTGCATAAAAGGTTTAAGGGAAAAACAAAACAAAACAAACTACTCTTGCTGGACCTGGTGGCACAGGCCTGTAATTCTGGATACCTTGGAGGCTGAGGCAATAGGGTCAAAGTTCAAGGCCAGCCTGAGTTACAGATCCAGCTCAAGGTCAGTTTGGGCAACTTTCTTTTCTTTTCTTTTTTTCTTTCTTTCTTTTTTTTTTTTTTTTTTAATATTGTTGTGTCAGATCGTTGTGAGCCACCATGTGGTTGCTGGGAATTGAACTCAGGACCTCTGGAAGAGCAGTCAGTGCTCTTAATCTCTGAGCCATCTCTCCAGCCCCAGTTTGGGCAACTTTCTGAGACCCTGTCTTAAAGCAAAAAGTAAGAAGAGGGCTGGGATGCAGCTTAGCAAGACACCACTTGCCTAGAATGCCTTGCGCTCTAGGTTCAACCCCAGAACCTGAAAAAAAACAAAAAACTTGAACCTTGAACTTCTGCTCTTATATTACTCTTATATATTGAAAATGGTCCAGTTTATCCCCCCAAAAATAAATAAATAAAAGGGGAAAAAGAGTTTTATATAACTTTACTGAAATATGTTTGACAGAGGCATTAAATTTTTTTGAAATTTTATTTTATGTAAGTGGGTGGTTTGCCTGCATGTATATCTGTGCATACATGCATGCCTGGAACCAGTGGAGGCTAGAAGACAGCAACAGAGCCCCTGGAACTGTAGTTACAGATGGTTGTGAGCTACCATGCGGGTGCTAGGACTCAAACTCAGGTCCCCTGGAAGAGCATCCAGGGCTCCCGAGCCATTTCTCCAGCCCAACAGAAGTATTTTTTACTGACAGATGTCTGTTACCTTCCATGTGTCCTCCCCGACCCCGCCCCTTTAACCCTACCCAGGTGCTCCTAACTGCAGCTGGAAGACGCTGGCACCAGTAAGGCTGATGGGGCTTGTATTTCCCCTTTCTGGTCCTTCCAGGCCCTGAGAGTGGAAGCTTACATGCATGCTCTTGGGATCTAGTGAAGGAACAGAGAAAAGAGCACAGACCTCTGTGCTGTGGGCTTGGTCAAATAGAAGGGCTGGCTTGGGGGCTGGGTTGATGGGTCACTGGGAGGAGAGGGATAGTCTGTAGACCACAGTCTAGCACTACGGCTGTGGGTGGCACTCACCAGAATGGCCATCTGCACCATATCCGGCGGCTGAAGGAACTGAGAGTCCACAGTGGGCCAGGCCTGAAGCATCACACCAGTATCCCAGGCATAATGGTCACAGAGCTTGCTTGGTACTAGCGCCAGGCCTACAACACAAAGGCACAGAAGATCAGGCCACTCTGAACACACAGGGGGTTCATGGACAGGGTGCCCTGGCTTAGAGCCTTTTGAGGAAGCTAGTGATGCCATAACATGAGTTTTTCCATGAGGTTGTGGACTGGCCACTCTGAGTAGTGCTGATGCTTTCTGTTTTGTTGGCTTCTGTCTTGGGTTCTTGTGCCAGTATCAGAGATTTCTTGTAAATTTTAAAACCTTCTCCTATTTGACACTCTTATGACTATATGGCTGATCAATGGGGTAGAAATGAAGGTTGCTTAGGGCCTGAGGATCAAGTGGTGTACTGGTGCACAGGGAGGAGCTGACCTTTTCCCACAGCTAGTCTGTGACCCCATGTTTCAGGCAGCCTTTCTATAAAAAGCAAGCAGAGATGTGCGGAAGGATGGACATGGTGCTCTGAAATTAGTGGAAAAGCAAGGCTGCCAGTGTTCTAGGGTTACCCCTTTCCTGGGGAAGGAATGCCTTCCTGAGAACTGGCCCCCAAGTACAGGCTGTCCTCACAGCTTTTCCTGCCATGAGTATCTTGGCCTTTGGTCTCAAAATCTTGTCCCCAGTCCTTTTTCACATAAGTGCACTAGACGGAAGGATGTTCTCAGCCCTCCTGGGAACTCTCTCACTCTACTACATATTCTAGCCTCACAGGCTCTCTCGTAGGAATGGACCCTTGGCTTAGGGTAGGCCACATGAAGGTGGTAAGGTATAAACCCTCTCCAGTCTTCTTCCAGAGACAGGGCTAGGAATGGAACCCATTGCCTCAAGCATGCTAAGTATATGCTCCACTACTAATTTGTACCTCAAGACCCCCCTTTCTTTCTTTTTTAAAATAATTTATTTTATATGCATTGGTGGTTTTGCCTTCATGTGTGTCTGTGAGGGTTTCTGAGCCTCTGGAACTGGAGTCACAGACAGTTGTGAGCTTTCACGTGGTTTCTGGGAATTGAACCCAGGTCCTCTGGAAGAGCAGTCAGTGCTCTTAACTGCTGAGCCATCTCTCCAGCCCATCCCCTCTTTTAAAAACACCGTTTTATAGGTTTTCCACAAGGAGCAGTCATTGCTTTTATACATACAGATGTATGTATATATTACAGCTGTGCTGGTGATGGACACTGGGACTAAGTACTCTACCACCCAGCGACACTCACAGCTCTTTCATAGTTTGAAAATATATTTAAGTATAGAGTTTTTCCATACTGTGAAATCAGTTCAAGAATTTTCTTTTGGTTTCTTTGAAAGGTTTCATCCCTCCCCCGCCCCCATTTAACTTTCAAATTTAGTAGCAATCTATTTTGTTTATAATATAAAGAAACTATCTTCAAAATCACAAAATAAACTTTCCAAACCCAGTTTGTTTGCATAAAGTATCCTTCCCTATTGATTTGTGGGTTTTCCTTCAAAATATTATTATACTGGGATTTGTTTGGTACCATTAGCTTCAGATATTCAAAATATATGTACGCAAGGAGGTAGAAATCCAGGGTCAGAATATGAATCAACACATACTGCTTCCTTTACTGGAAAAAAAAAAAAAAAAAAAAAAAAGCCAGGGATGCAGCTCAGCGAGGAAATGAAGAAATGTTTGTTAGCATGAACACTGTCCTGAGTCTGACACCAGCATTGCAAACACATGTGTGCATGTGTGCGCATACACACACACACAGGAACACCCTTATTCTTTGTTATGCCCACTACAAGCTCCCCTTCTTCTCACCAACTGAAACCGAGTCTTTAAGTAAGCCTGAGTTGTGGGTAAGCCACTGAGCAGTGCTGATGCATTCTACTCCACTGGCCTCTGCCGTGCTTGACTCTCTGGTATATTCATTCATTGTATTGTAGCTTTTAAGTCTTCCCATCTGACACTCTGGTGACCCTGTTGCCAGTTACTGGCAGAGAAGTGAAGGTTCCTTACAGCCCAAGTATAGGACATGACCTCCCCCTGGTGCCCAGCTGGTCCTGGTCTGAGCTGTTGTACTTCGCAATGGTCTTAATGGCCTTTTGGCAAATGTAGAAAATATTCCAACTTCTTCCTTCTCTGAAAGTGAGATGGAGGTCACAGAAAACAGATAACCATGTCTTTATTTGCTGAGCTGGTGGTGGCTTGTCCTGTGACCCAGATGTAGTGGGAAGGTTTCCAAAACCTCTGTATGGAAGTCATACAGGATGCCTAGGAGATGAAAGGGCCTTGGATGAGAATGTTCTGGACAGAAGCTGTCATACATTCCACTAAAAAACAAGGAAGCCCAGACTTCCTGGTGTAATCAGGATGCTTATTTATAGGTATGGTGCCTCACCAGGCTTTCCCTGGATGATGTGGCTTGGCTGCGGGGGTGGGGTGGTGAGGGTGGTGGTGTGGAACATATGCGCAGGTTTTTGCCACTTGGCTCTTTTAAGTGAAAATACCCAACATGTGCATGGCAAAGACAACGACATAGCCACGGTGACAGGTCCACTGGGAAGTCTGAATGCAGAAGGTAAGTGCCAAAGCTCTGGCATGCAGGGCTACCACGCTGGGCCAGCTGCACCCCTTCCATCCCCACCTTTGGAGAGCTGACCTTCTTGCAGAAAACAAAACTAAACCTCTCCCATCTCTCCCTGAGCACAGGCTACCAGGATGCCTTGGTGGCCCACAGTGATTGCTGGGAAGTTGGGGGTGGTGGTCATGGTTTCTGTGAAGGCAGACCTCTCCTGGTGGCATTGCTGGGCCTGTCTCTGCCCTCATCTCTCCATCTTTGTCCGTGCTAGCTAATTCCACTGAGTATGCCAGGAGAGCCTGGGTCTGTGCTGACAGCAGCCCTGGCAATTCAAAGAAAATGCACAGGAAGCAAGGCCACTTCATGTTGACCTTTCCCAGAGAAATGAATTTGCTCACATGCTTCGAAAAGAACAACACCCACATTGCATCAGAGGCTGGGGTGTGGCTCAGTGGTAGAGCATGTACTTAGCGTGCACAAAGCTGGACTCAATATCTAACAGCAGAAACTAACAACAAGCAAAATACAAAAAACAAAACAAAACAAAGTCTGTCAGAGGGCCTGGTGGGATGCAGACTTGGTGTCTGGATGAATATTTGTAGAAGTGGCTTGGATACCAAAACAGATTGAATCTGAACTTAACTCATGAGTTCACAATGAAGACAGGTCAAGGATGAGCGGGTAAAAGCACTTGTCAAGCAAGTTTGTTGATCTGAGTTTGGATACCCAGAACCAATGTAAAAGTTGGACACAGGAGTCCAAGCATCTGTAGTCCACGAGTGCTGCTATGGGGAGACAGAAAGCAGAGACAGGAGCATCTCCAGTGGCTCTTAGGCCAGCTAACATGACTTACACAGTGGTTAATACCCCGTCTCAAAACAAGGTAGACAAGGACCCTTTTACATACCTGCCCAGAGTTCTGAGGTTATGTGAGGAGCCATGGGGGCAGCCATCACCAGCAGGGCACACAGAGCATCCTCAAACTCAGGGCTGTGGAGAACCACTCTCTGAGAGGCTTGCTAAGGGAGAGGAAGGAACATTTAATACAGAGGTACAAAATAAGGAGTAAGACAGGCCATGAATGAAATAGAATCCAGAAGTTCAGCAGGTGGGAGAAATATTCTTCATTACCTCCTTGCTTAGGCCAAAGGATCCCTCACAGAACTATATACTCAGTGCTCACAACTGCCCTTCAAGGGCAGGATTTGTACCTCATCTGACAGAGGAAGAGGCTAAACCTCATCGAGGGAGGAAAATCTGCTCTGGGAACAAAGTCAAAACTTGTAAGCACTCTGCAAGATTTCCTGTGTGTTGTGGCCCAGGGAAAAATGCAGAGAACTGTCTCCTAAGATTTTCCACTGTGGAATACCAGGGTGTGACTCCTCTCTATCCACCAATTATTGACAAATTCTTCCCTTGTCAAGAAAAACTGGAGTCACATGTAGCAAAAAGATGAGTGGCATTGAAATTGATGGCTCTTTTTGTCAATGGGAGTAACAACTTTGCTCTACCTAGATTAAGCAAATACAAACATTAACAATGCCACAATGCCAAGGAAACAGCCCAATACATTCAGGAAATCAGGCAGTAGTGGATGAAGGTTAGAACAGACAGAGGCCTAAGCCTGGCCCTGGCTTTGCAAGTACTCATTCAGACATGGCATCTAACCTCCTGGGCCTCCATGTCCTCTTACAAAAGACTGGAAATAAAAAGGCTTTAAGCTGGGAGGCAGAAGCAGAAAGACCATCATAAGTCAAAGGCCAGCCTTGGCTACATAGTAAGACCCTGTCTCAGAAAAAGTAAACGGCTTTGCTCAGATAACCTTTAAAATCTTGGGGTTGGAGAGAAGGCTCAGAGATTAAGAGCACTGGCTGTTCTTCCAGAGGTCCTGAGTTCAAATCCCAGTAACCACATGCTAGCTTTCAACCATCTGTAATGAGATCTAATGCCCTCTTCTGGTTTGCAGGCATGCATGCCGACAGAACACTGTATACGTAATAAATAAATCTTTAAAAAACAAAAAACCTTGAAGTAGTATGCTAAAATTGTGTCTATGGAAGAAATGTTCCCGACATTTTTACCCTCCCTCCTTAGCTACTGAGGCCCAGCTACTTACCAAGAGGGCACTGCTGAGTCCCATCAGCTGAGAAACTGCAGAATTCAAAGCAAAGTCCTCTGTGAAATGGGTGGTTACCTGTTGGTAAAAAATTGATTTTTTTTTTTTTTTACTCACTTTCTTCAGAAATTCTTTTTAGCTTTCCAGAAGAAAAGTGAATAATTAAAAAAACAAGAAGCTAACGAATATAATAAAAGATACTTATATTTACTATCTTGAATAATGACTAGATTTCATGAGCTCAAAGACTTTTAAATTCAAAGTCAATGCTGTTTCTACTGCTTATGACTTTCTTTCCACATCTGAGACAATGTTGCTTCCTATAAATAAGAAGACAATGTTAGCTGCTTGAACAGGAGGCAGGAGCTGCTGATGAGCAGCATAAAAAGACAACAGTGGATAAAGACATGAGAGGCAGGTGATGCAGATCAATGTAAGTCGCTCATCTATCAGGAGTGAGGCCTGGAGTTGGATTCCCCACCACTGAACCTTTAAGATATCAAGAGTTCACAGCTGTTGAAACAGTTCATCAATTATCTGACCTATGCTCCAAAAAGAAAATGCACGGTATGAGAGCAACCACTTAGCAGCACTCAGATCCCCAGATTACCTTGGAGACTCCCTCTACACAGAGAATAGAAATAAAGTGGAAGAAATGCCATTAGATGAGCATGCTATAACCAGAGTCACTCACTCAGGTCATGAAAACAAACAAACAAAAATCCTGCCATGTCATTAATGTCATCTGAGCTACAGTCCTGGCAAGAAGTGGCCTTGGATGACTTCACAGGCTTGAATTAGCACCTTTCCCTTTTTAGTTGAGGGAATGGAACCCAGGTCCTGGCACAGTCTACCACCAACCTACACCAACCCCTGAATTAGCAAGTGAAAAAAAATTAGCATAAGAATTAGGGTTATCAGTTACTCATTAAAAATAACCTCAGCCAGGCGGTGGTGGCACACGCCTTTAATCCCAGCACTCAAGAGGCAGAGCCAGGCTGTGAGTTCGGGGCCAGCCTGGTCTACAGAGCAAGATCCAGGAAAGGCACCACAAAATATATGGAGAAACCTTGTCTCGAAAAACAAACAACAACAACAACAAAAATCTCATATTTGGGGAAATTAACCTAAAACAAGTGCTTTGGACACTGTGTACCAAAGTAACCAAGTGGAAGAACTCCTGATAAGTACAAGGGAGCTTGGATCCCAATCTGTGCTCAGTTCCTCGTTAGCTTTAGGCTTTTAAGCAAGACATCTGACCTGTCTGGGTCTTAAACTCATATATAAAATGAGGAAGTTTCTTTCAGCTCTGCACCCCTGTTAATACAATGTGCAATGTCTCATCAGAGATTGGTTCCTCCTGCAGGTCAAGTCCAGAGACACAGGAAATAGGTGGCTTCCTGAGGTCTAGGTGGAAGAAGGTGACAAGGAGGGAGGGACAGCCATTTTTTGAGAGCATCTCTTTCCATCAGGAAGCCTCAGTAAACAGCCAAAACAATGACAGCAATTAATCAAGGCAGCAGGGCCACCTCACAAAGAAAGAAGATCCACTGTGGCCCTCAGGACATGAAGGCTGCATAGACCATTGGGCAAAGGTTCCCTCAGAGTGAGGGACACAGTTGCCCCTGGACTGTGGCTTCTGACCTGAGTTATGACTGAGTTTTTGTACTCCCAGAGGCTTCGGGCTTTGGTTTTCTCCTTGTTGTTCAATAGCTGAGGTTGGGGGACTGACCCGGAAGTCCTTGCCTCGATGAATCGTGTTGTCAGGGACCAAAGCCGCTGCTGCCATCTCAGCACTCCAGGAAGTGCATCGGCTGCAATTTGTGGCAATTAAGGACAAAGAAAGAGCACGGATAAGGAGGAATGAGAAAAGCCCCATGGTCTTTCCAGAGTCTTCCCTAACCCCTTTTGGTATACCTGATATTCTGAGCATGCTTAACAGTTGCCACCTGCCCTGGGATGAGCATCAGCATACTACCTTCTGGGTCAGCAAGCTTACTCTGACAGACATGCCTTGGGGTCAACAAAGTGCTGAAGACATAAGAGTAAGCTGGGATCTCATGAGCACAGGTAACAGTGGCAGGCAATGGCTGCATGCTTGGGAACAGCCTGATGGCACAGTGCGAGGTCAGCTAACAACCCTGCCAGATATGCCGTCATGTATTCCAAACATGTTCACCAAGTCTTGTGGCTAGACAGTAGTTGTTCTGACCTGGGGAAGCAGAACAGCCCACCTGGTGATCCTGGGTCATACAGCTGACCAAGTGAGTGTGGGTCACTTATCTGCCTGAACCTGTGGCCACTGGGTTGGGTATTCTCAAGAGTGAGGACACAGCAGGGACCGCTGGAGGCTTGTGAGACGCAGATATGGGGACTTGCTCATGTAGAAAGGAGAAAGCTGAACTAGTGCCTACACTGTTCTGCATGTTCTGCCTTTGTTACTTCAAGGCAGTTTGTTAGGACTGGTATCTGTCACCACTGTCCAGATCCACTGCCATAAGACATAGTGAGAAAACCAGCCAATCCTGAGATAAAACAGACTCCTTCCACAGGCGCTAGCTTTCACTTCCCACATCCACTTCCATGCAGATCTCAAGGGCAAAATGAAAGCTTTAGAAAGACAAATCTCCCGAGGGGAAGTAAGGCTAGCAGGAAGTGGCTAATGGCTTGCATGTGATCCCAGGATTCAGGCATCATCTTGGTGAGGGAGGAGGCTCTGTTCTAGAAAAAAACTTTCAGGGAACATGGAAAGAAAACTTGCCTCTTTGCAGCTCAGCAGGCCTAGGGTTACAGAGGTGCTCAGTCTTCAAGGTAACAGTTGTCCAGAGCCCTCACATTATAATCAGCACGGAGTGTACAATGGGCCCTATTGCCAGCAAGTATAGGGTGAGGACTGGGAATGTGCATATGTAGTGGGAACCCCCCTTCCCTTCCCCACCAAAGGGACCCAAAGCTGGACAAGATGTCTTCTAGAAGTCTCCATTACTATTTCCAGTAAGACATTTCCTTCCCCAGTTCTTTCAGAGATCAGGGCAGACTGCAGAGGAAGCAAGCAGGAGAAGGAAGAAGACTCACTCTTTACATCCCACAAGATGTCCTTCTCAGGAGGGGCTGCAAAGAGGATGTAGAGCCGGATTGTGTCAATCCCATACTGTGCCACAATCTCTTCAGGGTCCACCCCATTGTGTTTGGACTTGCTCATCTTCTCCCATGTCACCTCTAACTTCTCTTTTGTTTTTGCACAAACAGGAGCAGGACCTAGATGCCAAAAGAATACTTAGGAACAATGCATGATTCTGAATGGGTCCTGAAGAGGGAGGTCAGGGAAGCAGAGCTTCTCTTAGGGGCCAAGGAAGTGGGCAGGGTGGAGGTCCCATATTTTGAGCTGTACTTTGAGGCCTTGTGGGAAAAGGTCCTGGAAGACTCCATGTTCTGAGTCTGAAGCTCTGTCCAGCAATAGACTGTCAAATAAGGCTGGACAAGGGGGGATGCCCAAACAAACATTATGTCACACAGGATGCGGCTGGGTAGGAGGCGACAACCAGTCCCAGGAGCAGCCTGCAGAGGCATGACCAGGATCTGTCTTGGCCTCTGCACCCAGCCAGAACCCAATAGCAGATGCTAGCTTCTTAAGAGCTCCTGGACCTGGCCTTGGTTCTTACCCGCTCCACCCAGGTTGGGCCCACCTTACCTGTGAAGTCTATATCCTCCCTCTGCAGACACAGTCCAGATGGAAGGCGGAATGTCTGTCCCTTGATGAGGCCTTGGGCTAGCAATTTATGGAAAGGCTCCCTGAGGAAAGATCACAGGAAAATAAAAGGAGCGGGGGAGGAAGGTAGAGAGGTAAGGACACAAGGTATGCAGAAATCATTTCTACAGATACACCTGAAAGCAGGCTCCTTGGATACAGTGGTAATACTAAGTCATAGCAGCAGCCAAGGTTAAGCTCAAGTCCACTTTCCAGAGGTGAAGTGGAAAGAGCACTGGCCTCAGATCTGGAAGCCTATGAGCCACAAAAGTCACCTGCTTGCTCTGGGTGTCCAGTATGCCAACCTATAACATGATAGCAAGAGAAACTTGCCTCAAAATGTTAATGGGAAGAGGAATCAAATGACTGCATGAAAATATAAGCGTCACACAGTGTCAGCTGCCCATCAGGTCCAGCACAGAGGGCCTAGAGAGAGTACTAAAGGCTATCTTTGTAAAGGGTCCTTAACATAGTACATACATGCTTAGACTCTTTTAAAGTTTAAATCTGACAAGTTGCGTAGGAATAGATCATTTCTGTTAAAAATCTAAGTGTTATCCAACTGTTTGTGGTAATTTGGGTAAAAATGGCCCCCATAGGCCCATAAGGAGTGGTCCTATTAGGAGATGTGGCCTTGTTTAAGTAGGTGTGGCCTTTTTGGAGGTGTGTCACTGAGATCAGGCTTTGAGGTTTCAGAAGCTCATGCTAGGCCAGTGATTCATTTTCACTTCCTGCTGTCCTCCAATCCAGATGTAGAATGTTATGGAATATCCCCTTATACTGTGTAAAGATGTGTCACTGTGAGTGGTTTAATAAAGAGCTGAGTAGCCATTAGCTAGGCAGGAAGAGATTAGGTGGGACTTCTGGAGGCAGAGAGCTCTGGGAAAAAGAAATGAGGAGTCACTAGCTGGGTGGAGAGAGAGAACAAGGCATGCAGGAGGAGAGGTAAAAGCCACCAGCCATGTGGCAACGCGAAGATGAATAGATACGGGTTAATTTAAGTTATAAGAACATGTTAGGAACAAGTATAAGCTAAGGCTGAGCTTTCATAATTAAAAGTCTCCATGTCATTTTTGTGAGCTGGTGGCCCAAAAGAAAGTCTGACTATAGTAGAACTCTCAGTTCCTTCTCCAGCACCATGTCTACCTACATGTCACCATGCTTCACATCATGACAATAATGGACTAAACTTCTGAAATTGTAAGCCAGACATAACTAGATGTTTTCCTTTATGGTCATGGTGTCTCTTCACAGCAATAGAATCCCTAACTAAGACACTGTTCTTCGGAGCCGGGCAGTGGTGGCGCACGCCTTTAATCCCAGCACTCGGGAGGCAGATGCAGGTGAATCTCTGTGAGTTCAAGGCCAGCCTGATCTACAAGTGAGAGCCAGGAAAGGCACCAAAACTACACAGAGAAACCCTGTCTCGAAAAACCAAAAAAAAAAAAAAAGACACTCTTCTTCCTGGCCCATTTCACTCTGCAGAGGCAGCTATCAATGGCTAATGTGTCTTAGTTACTTTTCTATTACCATGACAAAACAACATGACCAAAGCAACTTATAAAAGAAAGCATTTAATTTGGGGCTCATGATTCTAGAGGTCAGAGTCCACGACATCACAGTGGGGAACAGGGTAGCAGGCAGACAGGCATGGTGGGTCCTCCAGAGGAGCAGCCAGGGCTCTAACTGCTGAGCCATCCATTGCTCCAGCCTTGTCCTCATACACACACCTTTTCTGGCAAAGTCTCACTATGAAGCACTGGCTGGACTTGAACTCTCTATGTATATTAGACTGGTGTTGAACTCACAGAGATCTGTCTGCCTCTTCCCCCTGGATACTGAGATTACAGACATGCACCACCATATTTACAATAGTTTATTCTTAAGAACCATTTAATTCTTTTTTTTTTTCCTATTTCATTTTGTTTTGTAAGAATCTGCCCAATTCTATTTTGATGCATTTTAGCAAGTAATTCGAGATACCATCCCATCTAAGTATCTAATGTTGCTCTGGACAGCAAGATGTTGTTCATGCCTTCTAACATCCCAGTTCTGGAGTGCAAGTTCACTAATATGGAGGGAATAGGTGGGGGAGTCTCTACTCAGGGAATCAGAAATCCAGCAATCTAAATGGGCCCAACAAGCTACAGCCCTGTTAGACTTGCAAGTTAATCCCGCAAGATCCTTTATATTATGTTCAAGGTCATCTGATTTAGGTGAGTAGTGATCCCAGTAAGTCCCACAAAGGTCCCTGTCCAACAGTTGTGGGTGGGCAGTTACAAGGAGTATGTTTTCTAGTAGATTCAAGAGGGCAGACAAGGCAGCCAAGAGATTGAGAGAGATGAGGGCCAGAAACAAAAGATTCCTGACTTTTGTGTATGTCAATCCATACTGCACCACAATCTCAAGGTTCAAATGCTAAATACGTGCTCTGCCTGAGACACAGCCCACTTTCCTGTTCTAGAGCCTTTGATAAATGTTGAGTGTGTGTGTGTGCGCGCGCGCGCAGGGGTGTCCGCAAGCGATGGCGAGAGATGCGGCCCATTTACAAAGGTGGGAAAAATCCAGTAGTTAACATTCAAATAGAAATGCTGAGGATCATGTTTTGTGAGGCTCCATTCAGCAAATGAGCGTATTAGTTGATGTCACAGAAGCCAAATGAACATGCTACTGTGTCAAAATAGAAGATGCCTCTATGTGTGCACAAGAGTGATCAAGCTCAAAAACATATCTTAATACATTTTTGTCTGTTAGGTTTAAAACTTTTTTTGTTTTGTTTTTGTTTTTTTGAGATAGGGTTTTTCTGTATAGTTTTGGTGCCTTTCCTGGATCTCACTTTAGGGTTTTTCTGTATAGTTTTGGTGCCTTTCCTGGATCTCACTTTGTAGACCAGGCTGGCCTGGCTCTGCCTCCTGAGTGCTGGGATTAAAGGCGTTGCCACTGTCGTACAGCAGTTTAAAACTTTTTAAAGATTTATTTATTTTGTTTTTGTGTGTGAAAGTTTTGGCTACATGTATGTATATGTACCACATGCATGCCTGGTGCCCAGGGAGATTAGAAGAGGGCAACGGATTCCCTGGAACTGAGTCACAAGTGGTTGTAAGCCATGAGGTAGGTGCTGGGAATCAAACCCAGGTCCTCTGCAAGAGCAACCAGTGCTTTTAACCACTAAGCCATCTCTCCAACCAATCTGTTTGCTTTTTGAGAAAGGGTCTCACCATGCATCCCAGGCTAGCCTCAAACTCATGTACCCAGTTGGCTTTAAATTCCTTTGTATCCACAGCATCTAGTATACCTCACTGAAAGCACGTGGTTAGCCTATTGTGTGACTATACACAGAGAACACCCGTCCTCTGCTTCAGCCTCTTATAGTAAGGACCAGTCTCTTACTCTTTTCTCTGCTCCCGGGGTACTGAGCCCAGTGGATGGTAGCCTGCTTTAAAACACTCATCTCATGGACAAAGACGTGAGTGCCCAGAGGGATGGTGGGATGGACAGTGGGACGGAAGATGGAGGGACTGAACATGCACTGCTGCTCAGCCCCTAAGCCATCCTTGCCTTCCAGCAAACTGTTGGTGCACCTACACTTTAAGCTAATTACAAAATAATCACGGGAAGATTTAAAACAGAGGGGGGAAATGCATGGCTACTTGTTGGAACACAGTCTAGGATGGAGCTGTGTGAGGAGAATTCTGAGTGCTTGGGAAAACTCTTAGAAAAACACAGACTTGTTCTTGGAATGTGCTTTCATGCTTCTCCCAGGTGCAGTGGACAGGAGTGAGTTTACTTCAGTTGTTGTTATTCATATGCTTCTGTCTTAGTTAGGGTTTTTATTGTTGTAAAGAGACACGTCCATGTAAACTCTTATAAAGAAAAACATTTAACTGAGGTGGTAGCTTACAGTTCAGAGAGTCAGTCCATTATCATCATGGTGGGGAGCATGGCGGCATGCAGGCAGATGTGGTACTGGAGGAGAAGAGTCCTACATCTTTCAGGCAACAGGGAGTCGACTCAGACACTGGGAGGTATCTGTCCTGAGCATAGGACACCTCAAAGCCCACCTCCACAGTGACACACTTCCTCCAACAAGGCCACACCTCCCAATAGTGTCACTCCCTATGAGATTATGAGGACAATTACATTCAAACTACCACAGCCTCTGTAGAAAAAAGTATTTTTGCCACATGCACCTTGTCCTTGTGATTGTACACTTTATTCAGGTGACTCCTCTTAACCTTCTAGGTATAAATGGTCTGATGATCTGAAGAAAGTTGGATATTGCATGAGACTTTAGTTCGCCTCATTTTTAGCCCCCTCCACTCTCCTTAAGTTCACACTGTCAACTAGAGAGGTAAACAGGTATTATCTTAGCTTCTTTATCGAGATAGGGCTTCTCTGTGTAGTTTTGGTGCCTGTCCCGGATCTCACTCTGTAGACCAGGCTGGTCTCAAACTCACAGAGATCCACCTGGCTCTGCCTACCAACTGCTGGGATTAAAGGCGTGTGCCATCGACGCCCGGCCTTAGTTAGCTTCTTATTGCTGTGATAAAACACCATGGCTAAAAGCAACTTTCAAAGGAAGAGTTTATTTCACTTCCAGATCCACACCACAGCCCATCACTGAAGGAAGTAAAGGAAGGAACCTGGGGGCAGAAACTGAAGCAGACACATGGAGGAAGGTTGATTATTGACTTGTCAGCCTGCTCTCTAATACCATCTAGGACCCCCCTGCCCAGGGATGGCACTACTCACAAGGGGTGGGACCCTTCCATATCAATCATTACTCAAAAAAATGCCCTATTTACCTGCCTATGGACCAATCTTACAGAGGCATTTTATCAATTAAGATTCCCTCTTCCAGGGCTGGAGAGATGGCTCAGTGGTTAAAAGAGAGATGGCTCAGTGGTTAAAAGCACTGGCTGTTCTTCCAAAGGATCCCAATTCAATTCCCAGCACCCACATGCCAGCTCACAACTGTCTGTAACTCCAGTTCCAGGGGATCCTACACGGTCACACAGACATACATACAGGCAAAACACCGATGCACATTAAATAAATCTTAAAAAAGAAAAAAAGGTCTCCTCTTCCCAGATATATCAAGGTTTGTGTCAAGTTGACAAGAACCAACCAGCCCAGTCACTTGTTGCTGAGCAGGGAAAAGCTGGATGCAGATACATTTAAAACCAACAGCAAATCGAGGTAGTACCCTACAAAGCAGGGGCACTGTTCTCAGCACCAAGAAGTGCCTCCAGTGAGCTGGTGATCTGAGGACACCCAACTGCATGTTGTTAGGCCAAGTTTACCTTGTGCTTATTCAGTGTTCTGTTACCGTCTCAGGTGCCAGCCCCCTTCAACGGACATGAGGTTTCCCCACTCTTCTCTCACACCAGGCACTGGTTTTAGTCACACTTAAGAGAAACTCAGGAGCTGAGCATAGTGGTACATGTCTTTAATCCTAGCACTAGGGAGGCAGAAGTAGGTGGAGCTCTGTGACTTTGAGGCCACTCTGGTCTACAGAGTGAGTTCCAGGACAGCCAGGCTACACAGAGAAACCTTGTCTCAAAACAAACAAACAAACAAACAGGAAAAAAAAGAAAGAAGAAAGAAACTCAGGCATGTGGAAGTGTGGCTCAGTGGTACAAAACATGCTTACCACACACAAAGCCATGGAATTATACCCAGCACTCCAAAAACATGTCTAGAGTGGTTAAAGTCAGTAGCATTAAGACTAAAGGGACCAGGCCAGACAGTAGTAGCACACAGTTTTAATCCCAGCACTCAGAAAGCAGAGAGAGGCAGGTGGATCTCTCTGAGTTCGAGGCCAGCCTGGTCTACAGAGCAAGTTCCAAGACAGCCAGTGCTACACAGAGAAACCCCATCTTGAAGAAAGAAAGAAAAAAAAAAAAAATAGACTCAGGAAACTGGGCATTTGGCTGCATACCTACAACCCCAGCTACTCAGAAGGTTGAGACGGGACAGTCCTGAGTTTGAGGCCAGCCTAGGCTATACAGCATGACTGTTTCTAAAAGGAAAAAAAGACTTAAAGGTAGGGAGTTGGGATCTTGTTATTTATTATTATTGGGGTTTTGTTTTCCTATATAATCAAGTGGCCCACCACTGCCACCTTCTGGGAATGTGTAGAATTGCAACTCACCAGCAAGCTTAAGACTGTACTCCTCGGCCTCATCTTTTAAAACTCCTCTCTCTCACTCCCTCTCCTCTCTCTGTCTCTCTCCTTAAGCTTCTCCCTCTCACTGTCTCTCTTCCCCTATCGTCCCTCTGTTTAAAGCAAACTGTCAAAATGACAATTAGCACTCACAATGGAAAGTACACTATTCCTGGGGTGGGTACAATTTGATAAATCTTCATGAAATAGACACCTATGCAAACACAGACACGAAACAGCACCTAGTGTGGCCCCACCTCCAGGCACTCTGTCTCCACTGCCACCTGACTAGCTTGATGACTAGCAGAATCATTCACTTTTCTGTTTCAAAACGACTTCAAAGAGTTTCTGAATGAGGGCTCCAGGGTGTCACACTGGCCCTTTCCCCATAATTGGCAGGTGTCCTGTAGAACAGGAGTGTTCCAGAACCAAGGCTCTGATAATGAATGTTTCTCAATTACCTCTGAAGCCCATCTAGATTGTAGCTTCTAGTGCATCAGGCATTGTCTCAGACAAGCAATTTAGCATAGGGATGATAAAACTTGGCATGGAAAAGGCATGGGAGCTGGAGAAGATGGCTCAGTAATTAACACTGTTTGCCCTTCCAGAGGACCCAGGTTCAATTTCTGGCACCCATACAGTACCTCACTGTCTTTAACTCTAGTTCCAGGGGATCTAAGGCCCTTTTCTGGTCTCCAGGGCACTGTACATTATGGTGAACAGACACACATGCAGGCAAAATACTTATATACATAAAATTTCTAAAAAAAAAAAAAAGCATGAATGTCCATGGCCTGGCTATGGTCTCCCAGGCTCCCAAGCCTCAGCAACACTTCTGCAGATTTCTCTGCACCAATCACACATGCAAATCCAAATGGAATCAATGTGACTCTCCCATAAAGGCAGATATGGCCTACTTCAGCCAGGAGAGTGAGAGACTCCTGCATCCTTGTGGTGCCTTCTAAGAGCAGGAGGGTGGGTTGGGCCTCTGTGCCTGAAAGGCCCTGATTCTTCTGCCTCAGCCTTTTCCTGGCCCCTGCAACCCTGTAACCCTGGGGGCAGATTATTTCCATCTGCACTGAAGCATACAAGGAGTAAGGAGGAAGACAGGTGCTGGGATCTTCACCATTTCCAGGTTAGTCCAGGCTCCCCCTCTAATTCAGAAATGAGAACAGACACTAAATTTAATCTAAGTACAAGTACAATTGTACTAGAAGATTCAGAGTTATTATGGAAAGTGTATCATCTATCCATTCAACATGTATTTACTGGGTGCCTTCTATGGCCTGGTGCAGAACTGGGCACTGAGTTGTAATTGGTGGGAAGTTAGTTTGTTTGCCACCAGTGACCCAAACTGTACCAGACCCCTCCCAAGTATAAGGAAGAAAAAGAATGTGGCCGTGTTTGGAGTGCCTTCTTCCAAATCCCACCCAATTGCCATCAAGAATGTCCTCTCTCCCTTCCTCTGTTCCTTCCAAGAGTTGCCCAGACAACATACTTCTACTTCCTTATCAACATTGTTCCCCAAACTGATGCTTCCAGCCCCACTACAGAGCCAGCACCCTTGGGATGCCTGTTAGCCTCCTCAGCTTTCTCGTGGTCGCTGTGTTATGTGGTACCAGTAACTGTAAGTGGTGGACAGGAAACACTATTTTGTGTTCAGGCCAGTGATTGACCTGCCAATTGCCTCCCTCCAAGGAGCAGCAAGAAAGTCCTTGAAGACAACTTTGGTGCCTACCTCACAATAAGTATTGAATAATATTAATGGGTTTGAACTAAATTAAGCTTGTTTCAATGAATGAAGAAACTTCCCAGCAGCAGAGGTAGGGACAACATGGCAGGGTGAGGCAAAGTGGAGGCAAAAGATAAAGGAAGCAAGAGGAGGATGAAGGGGAGGCACTGGATGCCATGGTTGTGTAAGGGGGTCTGCTGGGAGGTATCTACTTCACACTGGAGCACAGGTCAGCAGGAGTACCTGCGTGCTCACAGGGATGTCACAGAGGAGGGCCCTTCCCAGACCCAGGGATCCTTGCCACCCTCCTGCTCTTACAGGACTGTAGGGAAGGCCGCACAGGGATGAAAGCATCTGGATCTCATTCTGTGGCTGAGGGAGGTCACGCCTGCCTTCATAGGGATTCACTTACTTATTCATTCAATACTATTTGCATGATGACTGGGCAGAGCAGTCTGCAATGAACTGGCGTGCTTACAGTCTCCAACAGGCCACGTAAGACATGCTCATAAATAAGCACCAATATCATAAGACAGGGGCACTAGGTGACAGAAGGTGCAAGGGACACAGAGATAAGGGATGCTGCTGGACTTGGAACCCAGTCTTGGAGATGACAGCACATCACCAAGTTCATTACTCAGATTCACAACTAGCATAGTATCTCCATATGTTCATTCACTCACTTGCCCAACAGATGGTACTCAGGGATAAACCAGCATAAGCAACTGCATTGTTCATTAATCTCAGTGACTGCACAGAAAAGACTTGTAAAAGTGAAAATCTGAAACTCTATATTGCCAGTGAAGGCTGTCAGAACTGGCCACCGTGTTGGACCTCTCTACCTGAAAAGCTCTGATTCTTCTGCCTCAGTTGTCTCCTGACCACTTCAACTGCACCCCTGGGGCAGATTATTTTCATCTACACTGAAGCATAGTCTGTGTAAGCAGGAAGACAAGTGCTGGAATCTTCACCATTTCCAGGTTAGTCCAGGCTCCTCCACTAATTTCAGAAATTAGAATAACTGATACCTGCTAGGCATTGAGGGCCACCTTTGTCCTACCTCTAAAGGACAGAAAGAAGGAAGAGGGGAAGCAAGCTCAAGAAACTCCAAGCATAGATTGACAGGCTAAAACAGGTATCATTTCTATGAAAACTGAAGACCTGGACAGATTTAGCTGCCCACTCCCCTGACTGGGCCAGGTGGCTGCTTATGCAGAACAAGAAAGAAACCAAGTTGAGGCCAGCCTCACCCAGAATTACCAGAAGCCTCCCTGGGTCTCCCTTTTGCAGACTACATACTGTAAATGATAGTTTTTAAAAATTATTATGGCCAGGCTGTGATAGTGCATGCCTTTAATCCCAGTACTTGGTAGGTGGAGGCAGGTGGATCTCTGTGAGTTCCAGGCCAGCCTAGTCTACAAAGCGAGTTCCAGGACAGCCAGTGCTGTTTACACAGAGAAACCCTGTCTCAAAATAATAATAATAATAATAATAATAATAACAACAACAACAACAACATTATTATTATGTAATCACTGCAAAAACCTGAGTTGGGTGTGGTGGTGCACACCTATAAACAATCCCAGCCCTGAGAGAGGATGAGTAAGAGTTCCAGGCTGGCCTGGGCCAGATGGTCAGTTTTTAAAATAAATAAATAAAATAAAAACACAAACACATACAAAAATTTCCATGAGACTGTGACAGTAGCAGGACACAATTTACAAATGGCAAATCTGTTTCCACAGACACAAAATGCAAAGTAGACTGAGTTACATAACCGAAACCACAAGCATTTTAACTAATTATCTGATGGGGCCCAGTGACATCAATACGTTCAGTGTCTTTCTGATGCAAGTTAGTTGTTTTTCACACATCAAGGTCTCTGGGGTAAGGAGCAGAAAGCCAGTTTCAGCACTCAATTACATGCAGCATTTTTTTTTGTACAGTAGAGCTCTAACTCTAGAGCTGGCAGAATGGGCTAAGGCGGAGCTCCCAGCACCTCATTCTAATGAAGCTTAATTTCTGTCTGCTTTACAGATAATCTGAAAGTAATAGATAGATAATCTTTTGTTTGAGACAAGGCTAATCCTCTTGCCTTTGCCCTCCAAGTAGTGGCATGTGCCTAAGTCATACGTTTTTATCTATCCGAGATTTTAAAATAGGGATAGACAAGATGGCTCAGTAAGTAAAGACACTTGCCACCAAGCCTGAGGTGGCAAATTCAATCGCTGGGACCCACATGGTGAAAGAAGAGAACCAACACCTGCAAGTCGTCTTCTGAGCTCCATATATACACTGCGGCAAGCACACACCCACCCACATGCGTTCACACATAAACTAACTAATGTAATAAAAGCATTTTAAATAGGTTCTCACTATGCAGCCCTGGATGGCCTAGAACTCAGAGATTCACCTGCCTCTGTCCCAAGTGCTGCCATGTGCCACCACTCCCAGTTAAAAAATTAGGAAAAGAAAGAAAATACATATATAGCTGTTGACCCAAGATTTCAGTGTTAGGACTGACTGATCCTTAAGATACATTTAAGGGCATGGTGGCGCATGCCCTTAATCCCAGCACTTGGGAGGCAGAGGCAGATGGATCTCTGAGTTCAAGGCCAAGCTGTGGTGATATACCGTGTACCCCAATAAAGCTTGTCTAGGGATCAGAGGACAGAGCCAACCACTAAATTAGACATAGAGGTCAGGCAGTGATGGCACACACTTTTAATTCTATCACCCAGGAGGCAGAGATCCGTCCTAACAGAGACACATTCCTGTCACATATCCTCCCTATGGACATGTACTATATCCCCTTATAAAAAGCAAGTGCCTTCTCTCCCCATCCTCTTTCCCTTCCACCTTCGCTCAGAGGCAGCCTCTACATACTCCCACCCCCGCCAATAAACCTCTCACATGAGATTTGTTGCATGGTGTGACTTTGTGGTGTTCCTTGGGTTCAATTGCCAAGATGCCTTCCACCACTTAAATCATTACAGATGGGATGAAGAAGAGACCATTAAGAAGTCCCAAATCCAAATCAGAATAAAGAAGTCCACACCTATAGAAAGCAAATGAACTTCAAAGTGCCAAAGACAATGAGGGTGTGTTCATAGCAAACAGAGAGATGTCACTCAAAGGGAACCATGAACGTTTGTAGACCAGACTCCCATCTTACTATGTATCCCTGGCTGGGTTAGAACTCACTATATAGACCAGGCTGGCCTCAAACTCACAGAAATCCACCTGCTTCTGCTTTCAGTGTGCTGGGATTATAGGCATGCACCACCACACCCGGCCCATTGCAACAAGGAAAATCAGCTGAGGCTGAGGGTTAGTGCTAGCTCAGAGCCCTGTGTTAAGGAGGAGTCATCTATAGATGATGTTTAGGGCTGAAAAAGGAGCTCATTATAGTTCAATGTTTAGTGCACATGAAGCTCTAAGTTTAATATTCAGTATATATTCAGTTTAATATTCAGATAAGTAAAAAGATGTTTGAAAATATAAAGTTGAAATGAACTTTTAGAGAAAAGAACAAATACATGGACCATTAATAAAGGAAACAAAAAGACATACTGAAGGATACATTTCAGACAAAAAGATTATTTCAGATGTTAAGATTAGAGATGGCAGGAGGGATGGTGAGGAAAGGCACTGGCAAACACAGTTCCAGTACAATACCAAAAAAACATGCCCAGCCCTGAAATTTGACAGGATGAGTCCAAAACTGATAAAGAAAAACAAGGGTGTGATAAAAGCCAAATTCTCTTGAAGAAGGACAAAGAAGAGGACTTTCCTCAAAGGACATCAAGATTTGTATATTAAAATAACAAAGGCTATAAATAACTAACCAGCACAACAGTGAGCAAGCCACTAATGTATGGAGTAGAGATTCTATCACCAGGGTAGGGATCTCTATCTAGGGAACGTGACAACTTACAGCAAGCCACCAGTAGATGAATAGCGATCCCACCAGCAGACTCTAGTGGATGTAATACACTGACTTATGGTGAGGACACCAAAGATCAGTGGAAAGAGGTCCAAGTTGCTCAATGATGGAACGGAGGTATGAGAAGCAATAGTCACAAGGGGAAGATTAATTTTTATTTTATTTTATTGTGGTGTTGGGGATTGAATCCAGGGTCAAGTACATACTAAGCAAGTACTCTACCACTGAACCCCATCTTCAAACCCAAGTATTAAGTTTTATTATATTAGATTAAGGATTTCTGCTCATTGAAAGATGCCATAAGCAAAAGATAAGCCAAGAATAAGGAAATATTTGCAATATATACAATGAAAAAGGATTACATGAAAAATTTTCAAAGGTGGAGAGCTACTGTGCAGCCATGGCTATATCACCCAAGTTCTGCAATGGAAATTCCAGTCCATACATTGGAATGCCACTCAGGTAGTTCCATGTATCAACCATGCTGAACCTCAAAACATGTTGGGTGAGGGAAGTATTATAGAATATGTGTAATATAATTCTAATCACTGAAGGGTCAAATGCAGAAAAGCCAAACCATGTATGTTGTTTTAAAAGACACAGAGAAGTAGAATTGGGCAGTGGGATGGCTCTGTAGATAAAGGTGCTTCTCATACAAGCCTCATGACCTAAAGGTGGAAAGAGAGAACTGATTCCACAGACTTGTCATTTGACCTCTGCATGCTGTGACACAAGCACCCCCACAATCATACACACATACAACAATAATAAATGCAATAATGTCAGAAGTGATACATGTGTAAAGAAAATAAGTAATCAAAAATGTTCTACAGGAGTTATCTGGGGGAGGGGTGGTGGGAAAGGGGTGATGTGACTGGGAAGGGGCATCTTGTGTACACCTTGGTATATCAGTAATATAACATTTTACTTCCCATATTGACCTTGGAAGCATGGATGTCCATTTTACTTTTTATTTTTTTTGGTTCTTAGAGAAGGGGTCTTTCTATGTAGGCCAAGCTGGCTTTAACTCAGGATCTTCTTGCTTCAGATTCCCAAATGTATTGTAATAATATATTAAACATATTCCATGAAGGAAAAGCATGTACATATATCTTTGAGATAGTTTCTCTATATGATCTAAAATTTACTATACAGCCTTGGCCGGCCTCAAGCTTGTAGCCATCCTCCTGCCTTTGCCCCCTGAGTTCTAGGACTACAAAAGTATGCCACCCTTTCACACATCTTTTGAATGTTATGAGGAACATTATAGGCCAACAGGAAAAAAAAAAATCAACGGATTTACAATGCTCCCTTCTGCTCTGATACACAAGTATCAGGGTGACATAAGGGAAGGATTCAGCCAAGCTTAGAAGCACAATTTATGGAGTGACAAATGTGTGAGTTACTACAAAAAGCCACATAACATCACAACACTCCTCTTTCATTCACAAGCAAAAATCAGATGCACTGAAAGCTGGATTTCATGTAAGCCCAAAACATTCCACACCAAACTGAATGAAAAAAGGAAATAAAAAAAAGGAAAGGAACATGACTGTTCCTGGTATGGTGGAGGAGAAAGTTTGTTATAGACAGGTGGGAGAGCACAGCCAGGGGCAGAGACATTTGTGAGAGTCCAGAGTAGACATTACCAGACTGAGTTGTCCCATGGGGGTGGGGGGAGTAAACCAGATGCAGGAGCTAGGAGGCCCAAAGGTACAAAAAAGAGTGGGTAACCAAAATGGTCAGATTATATAGGGAAGAGCAGCCCAGCTCCCTGGGCTGAGGAGTGTGTGGGGTGTGGTGGTATGCCAGCCAGGAGGGCTCTGTAACAGGCAGGGACTGAGGGAAGGCAGGAAGAACATAGCAGCAAGGTCTACTTTGATACGTTAAAGAGGCACGTCAGCCATTTGTCTCAGATTTGAAACCTAACACAAATGATTAAGAGGTTTGTTGTATAAATGACCTTACATTGTAAAGGCCTACGATGGCTTCTAAAGTATATCTGAAAAGCAGAATTTTTTTTACACACATATTTACTTTGATTCAGAACAGATACCTGTTTCCAGTCACTGCTTGTAAACAGAATTCTTTTGCAAAGTACTACAAACGTTTACTTGTGCAGGCCCTGAACCTTGCATGGGCAGCACAATAGAGCCAACCCCATTGGCAGAGGTGTGGGCAAGCCAGCGCCAATACTGTGAGCACAGAAGAGCTGTCCCATTATTCACCTGTTATGTGGTGGCATGGGCAGGAGAGAGATGTCCCTGTCCTCTCCTTCCCATACCCCCCATCAACCCGAGGCAGGTGGGAGAGCTGGTCCTGAGGTCATAGAGCAGGAGAGCTAGCCCTGCCCCTCATCTGCTCCCAGCATTCAGGACAATGGCCCCTACTCTGGACAGTACAGTAGGGCTGGCTCTGCTGATGTAGGTGTGGGAGAGCTGACCCTAAGGGCATGAAGGCAGGAGAACTGCCCCACCCCTCACTTATCACTGCAAGGGCTGAACATGCCAGGGCAATGCAGGAGAGCTCACCCTGGTGGTGAGGACAAGGGAGAGCTGACAGGCTGAACAACCCTGTCGCTACCAGGCCCAGAACCAGGGTTATAGGTTGGCCCACCCCATTGTCCACCCCATCTGTAACTGCTGGAGTATGTGAAGGGACCGGTCCTGCACACCCAAAGCTCCAGGATCTCCACAGCACAGGGCACCAGCAGGATAGCCAAGAGGAGTTCCAGTGAGGGTCCAGCATCAATAGTGTAGCAGAAACCAGAGGCCTCTAACCAACCAATGAATCTTTGCAGTGAACATTTACAAGTAAAGATATATGGACAAAAGGGTTTACTGCATTTACTCACTATGTCAAAGCTTCCATGACGAGATTTTTTTTTTTCCTTTTTTTCTTTTCTTTTTTTCTCTTAAATTTTATTAGGGGGCTGGAGAGATGGCTCAGAGGTTAAGAACACTGACTGCTGTTCCAGAGGTCCTGAGTTCAATTCCCAGCAACCACATGGTGGCTCAAAACCATCTGTAATGAGATCTGGTGCCCTCTTCTGACCTGTAATCATAAATGCTGTATGCAAAATAAATAAATGAATCTAAAAAAAAAAAATTTATTGGGGAGGGGGACTGCAAGGGCAGAGGGCGGATACACAGGACAGGACATGAATAGGATCAAGATGCATGATGTGAAAGACACAAAGAATAATTAAAAAGAAAGTTAAAAAAAACCAGAAACAAATGCTCACCTGTGCTTTACCATCTTTTGGTCATGGCAAAAATGACTAAAAAATCTTGCATAGAACAAGTGCATGACAGCATGCTCTTTTCCTCCGATGTACAAATCCACGGGCATCCAGAAGTCTGCCAGTGCTGGGCTGAAAGGACTAGGAGAAAAATAAATGGGCATCTAAAAACCTTATCTGCCACACTGCATAAACTAGACTACTGTAATCTGCATATGCCTTGAAAAGAATTAATGTCAGAAAAAACAGTGGCTTTCTTTTAATAAGAGAAAAACATATACAATAAGTGAGAAAAGAACCAGTGTTGACTGGATCTACGAGTCATCCACTTACCTCTATGCATGGCTTGTGGCACATGCACATTCACACACACAATAAATAAATGTAATAAAGATGTAATTTTTGAGCCGGTAGTAAAGATGGTGGTGCACACCTTTAATCCCAGTACTCAGAGGCAGAGGCAGTCGGATCTCTGAGTTCAAGGCCAGCCTGGTCTACACAGTGAGTTCCAGGACAGCCAGCGCTATTCAGAGAAACCCTGTCTCAAAAAACCAAAAAACAAAACCAACCCAACAAACAAACAAACAAAAAAAACCAAACCAGTAATTTTTGTAATAAAACAAGAACAAAAGAAAAAGATACCGGCAACAAGACATCTCCAAGGGATGCTTATGTGAATAGTTAGCTTTAATTTTTATTATGACTAGACAATAGAAATTTTAATTCTCACCAATAGAGGGCAATAGTAGCATTTATAATAGAAAGCATGGTAGTAAATGCTCATTCTAAAACAGAAATTCAGTCTTATTTTTAAAAGTGCTTTGAAATGGGCAGCAAGAGTTCAAATACGGTTTACTGAAGGAATGAAACTAATATGGGGCCTGTCAAAATATTCCAGTCACTTCCTCATCTACTACTTCTTGACCAACAGGGTTTTACCAAAGGTCAAGCTTCTTCCTACTCCTAACGTACACAGAGAGGAAGGACTCTCCAGGTCTTCTATTTGCTGGCTGCTGCCTTGGGAACATTGTGGCTGGGAACAGACCTCTCTGTTCCCAAGGCAACCCTTTGTTAAGTCAACCAAGGGAACTGTTGGGAATCTCCACTCTGGTCTCACTCCTCCCATTCCAGACCCCACCCCTCAGAAAGCCTGCCAAGGGTCAGCTCCTCCCTGGGGGATGCTCGAGACCATGACTACAGGGTATTTAAGACCCGGTCGCCAGCCCTGCCATGTGATTTCTCTCCTGCCTTTCCAAGAGTCATCTGAGAATTGCTTTGCTCTGTTTATTAAATCTGGTCTTATTAATTTGGTTTGATTTGGCTTATTTCACTGGTTTACTGCATTGGCAATAACCAGAGATCCAATACTTATCAGGAACTTTTGCTTTGGAGGGTCTGTGATCCCTGGTTTCAAAATTTCAGAGTTTTCTCCCCAGTGCCGCAAAGTATTTTCCCCTAGTGTGCTCTTGGCTGGCCAGTTCTGAGACTGGACAGAGACTGCAGGTGGCAGGTCAGCACAGGGCACTTTTGCAGTTACTACTGTGCCAGCATCTCATAAAATTAAAAATAAGAAAAAAGCAAAACAAAGCCACCCAAATCACCAAACAAACAAACAAATAAACCTCCAATTACAATGGTTTCTTAAAGAAATTCAACACTGCTGGGCATAGACCTTTAACCCCAAAACTTGGAAAACAGAGGCAGGCTGATCTCCAAATTCAAGACCAGCCTGGTCTACATGCTAAGTTCCAGGACATTCAAGGCTACACAGTGAAGTCCTGTCTCAAATTAAAAAAATTAAAAGTAAGTAAATAAATTCAACTTGCTGTTTCACACAATAGTAAAGCCAAAGTTAAGTTTGGTATTTATCTAACAAACAAGTTTGGGATAAATGAGGATAAGTGTTCAGTTTACGTTCTACCTAGGACACCTCTCTGCTGAATCTAGGCACAGCATGCCAGGAGAGGTGTGAATCCCTGTGCTGTTCACAGAGGAGCCATGCAGGGCTCAGGACAGCTGGGAAGCAGCCAAGAAAGGCAAAGCCTCCTTCACACTCCTCTATGGCTCACACAGAGCTGCTCTGAAGTTCCCGGTCTCCTTGTATCCTTCCACTTACTCAGGATCCCACTCCTTTCTGAAATGAACACAAATCATGGAGCCATAACTCTGCTATTCAGAATGTGGCTTGAGCATTTGTTTAAACAGAAATATGCCACTCTGCTGCTAGTCTAGGATAGGGAGTACTTTCTTTGCCTATTTTCAACATAAGATGCCATTCCGTAGAACAAGATCCCCTGAATTTACACCACCCTGCCTCAACCTCCGGTACTGGAACTACAGGCATGTACCACCACGCCCAGAATGGAAGCCTTTCATATGTGGACAATACAGTTCCAGGACATTTCTACCATGCTCAAGAGCAACCTGTCAAGGTTTTCCTGGTTCTGGAACAGTTTCGGTTAGCTCTCATTCCAGCTCTGCTTGGTTACTTACTGCTCTTTTTTTTTTGTTTCTGCCTCGTCAAAGAAACAAACAGAGCTGAAAAATCAAACAGCACTTGAAAGTATATTATGAAAAAGAGTAGTCTTAGTCTCAGTTCTCCCTGAACCCCAGGCCTGAAACTTGGCACTTTTTAATTTAAAGTCAGGGTCTCACTCTGTACTAGATAGAGGCCTGGAACTCACTATGTAGAACAAATGACCTTGAACTCATACATACCCATCTGTCTCTGACTCCTGAGTACTGGGATTAAAGATATCTGTAGAATATTCCTTTACACTGTATGAATATATGTTACTGCGATTGGTGTAGCTGGAGTTATCTCCAGGCCTGCAGCCACTCAGACCCAAATAAACGCCCAGATGCTTATATTATTTAAACTGTTTGGCCTAATGGCTCAGGCTTCTTGCTATTTAGTTCTTATATCTTAAATTAACCCATTTCTATAAATCTATACCTTGCCACGTGGCTTGTGGCTTACTGGTACTTTACATCATACTTCTCAAGGCATCTCCTGACTCAGCCTTCCACTTCTCAGAATTTTCCTCTCTCTTTGTCCTGCCTATACTTACTGCCTGGCTACTGGCCAATCAGTGTTTTATTTATTAACCAATCAAAGCAACACACTCATAGCATACAGATACTCACAGAAGATTGGTTTAATAAAGAAGTTGGCTGGCCAATAGCTGAACAGGGTAAGGTTAGGTGGGAGAGCCAAACTGAGAATGCTGGGAGGAAGAAGGGAAGAGTGAGAGGAGTCACCAGTAGACACAGAGAGAAGCAAGGTGGGCATACTGAGAAAAGGTACCAACCCATGTAGCAAAGCATAGGTAAGAGATACAAGTTAACATTAATGTAAGAGTTAGCTAATAGCTGGGTGGCAGTGGCACACACCCTTTTATCCCAGCACTCGGGAGGCAGAGCCAGGTGGATCTCTGTGAGTTCAAGGCCAGCCTGGTCTACAGAGTGAGATCCAGGACAGGCACCAAAACTACATGAAATCTTGTCTCAGAAAAAAAAAAAAAAGTTAGCTAGTACTAAGCCTGAGCTATTGGCCGAGCATTTCCAATTAATATAAGCCTTGGTGTGGTTATTTGGGAGCTTCTGGTGGGACAGAAACTTCCTCCTACAGACATCACCATATCTGGCCAATCTAGTCACTTTTTTTTTTTTTTTTTTTTGACAAAGGGTTTTGTGAAGCCCTGGTTGGCTCTGAATTCTTGGTTTTCTTGTTCCTGCCTCCTGACTTCTGGGATTATACACATGTGCCAACACTTTTGGGTTCTACTTTTACTTTAATTATTTAAAAATGTTTGTATTTGTTATTGATTTCTAATTCAGGAGATTTATTGATCTTGTATGGTAAGAGTCTAAGCTGTTTAGCTCTCCTCAATACTTTGCCCTGTCTTCCTGCAGTCCATGACCAGGCATCCCTCCAGTCCCATAAGTGCAGGTTGTTCACATCTTCTTCCTTTAGCTGTTTTTTTATCTGTATTATAGTTGAAATTTACTAGGCTAAGAAATCTAAATTAATAATAACTTAACATACTTTAAAAAAAGCCTTCACCTCTGGTATTAGGGATGGAACCCCAGGCTTTTCCATGCTAGGCAAAGGCTCTGTCCCTAAGATTCCCCAAGCTGAGAGCCTGGCATGAGGTGCACAGCTGACCAACAATATCCACCACTGTGTCTATGGAACAAACTACTCTGGTCCAGCCTTGGTATCCAGTTACTTCTAAGAGAAGAAAAGGAGGGCATCAGTACAAGGGCTCATCTGCCCACCCTGTGTTCTAAATGGACATGTATACTGGGCATTCTTTCCACAGGACTTACTGAGGTATCTGGAGCTTTGCTGTGGTCCAGGGCTCCTCTGAATTCTGTCTCTGGGTACCAGCTATACATACATATGATGTGGGTATTCTCTCTGCCAGCTCAGCTCCTCTCTCTATCCTCTCAGGCATGTCCCTAGCACCTCCCTTGCATATCTAATTCCATCTTGGTTTTGCTTCGTGGAGGAAGCAAAGTGCTATCTGTCACACAGTAGGGACATTACCTATGAGTGTTGTGAGGGTCAGTGTATCTGAAGTAGTACCACGCAGAGTCCACAAAGGTATCCATGGTGTCCGTCTCTCTCCTAGCTAATCTCTTGCACCTGAGAAAAGAAATTTATCAATTGTTTTTTTTCTAGATTTCAGTGCAGTTTCCCACCAGCTGTCCTTCTGAGGTGTTGGGCCTCCTAATATTTCACTTCAAGCAGCATAAGTTTGAGTGAGAGTACTCTAGGAGAGCTAGGAGAAGAGGGATGGAGTCTCCAAGAGGAACAGAGGAACCTTCCATTCACTAAGCACACAAGAGCTTGAGTCTATTTTCAATTTAAAAATGAAAAGAAGGGTTGCATTTTACATCCCATATTTGTTAAGTAGTCCACATTGGCTTTATGAACATTACAGAAGGAATCAGGTCTCCCACCCCCACCTCAGGTGAGATGATCAAACCAGGCCTCAACTGCACTTTTATCAGGAGGCCTGGGTATGGTGGGGTCCCTCAGGGCAGAAGTTGTCAGAGAAGTTCCTAGGGAATCCTGTGTGTCCCCAGAGAGGGGTGCCAATCTCCACAGTGATTCTCTAAAGTAAAGCCAGGTCTTTTTTGGATTGAATCTTGTTTTTGACCACAGACAATAGTTTGGGAAGTAACTGCAAGAGAAAGGCACCTTCTCTTCCTTGCCCAACCTGCGAAAACGCTAAGGAAAAAAGAGGCCCACTACCCAGAAGCAATCACATCTGGCTGGCACTCATCATGCTCACTTCAATTAATGTCTCCTTGGGCTTGAAGACAACTAGATAATATCACTGATACCAAGCCCACATTTGTAAGGAAGAGGCGCTTGGGCAGATGATGGGCACAAGGTCACCAGGTTGGTCTGGGTGCAGTAGAACTAGGCCAAAGGTGTCACAGATGCTATCTCATCAGGTTCCCAGAACACCAGGGAATTATGAAACAGACTACCCCAAACCCTACTGTGCAGGAGAGTAGTGAGGTTTCAAAGGCCTTAGAACTCAAAAGTAAATATATGAAGAAGCCTCAGCTGCTGGTCCCAAGGTTACTGTCTATATCTCTGTGCTGTCCTGCTTGGTTGCTCACAGCCCTGGATGCTCATCAAATTCACTCAGAGAGTGAGGTCAACTCTGAGGCCTGGGCTTTGCCCTTCAGAAATTCTGTGGTTCTATTAAGAAGCCATATTACCACACAAGGCTGCAATGCTGTACTGAATGTGAGCACTCCTTTACAAAGGGAAAGAGGAAAAACATGGCTTGATGTCTGTTATTGTTGTTGAGTCAGCTGATAACAGCATCATAAAAATCACACTAGAAGAACTCTACTGATCTTAGAAAAACCCAATCCTACTTCAAAATGAGGAGAAAGGAAAGAAAGCTGGTGTATTTCAGTAAAGTAAAGAATGAACACACAGGCTGTCTCTCCTGTACTCCATGATTGGTACTAAGACCTCCATGGCTATCAGAGGCTCTGTACTGGGAACATGGCAGGAGAGAAACACCCTTTCTTACTATGAGGAAAGTCTGTGGAATAGAAATGACAGACAGTGCAATATAATGAAAACCTATGGTCTTCCCTCTATTGACTCAGTGTTTCAGGGCCAGGTTCTAGACTGCTGTCTCAAAGGTTCCAAAACACCTTTGATATCCCCTTTAGGCCCGTAAAGAAGGCAACATTTAGCACCCAGTGAGAGGAGGGTGTCCTAGATACCTCAAGGTGCTGGCTCTGGCTCCTCACCTTGGGCAGGGACAGTTCACCCACTCCAAAGCTGAGGCCAGTGGGGAGCCTCCTCTGCCAGTGAAAGACGTGATGCTGGGCAAAGTCACAGGCAAGTCTTCCAGCGGCACAGGCACGGGGCCACAGGACGGGCAGTGGACAATGGGGATCGGTGTGCCCCAGTAGCGCTGCCTTGAGATCAGCCAGTCTTTCAGTTTATCACTTGTCACGTCTCCACCCACTCTCATCCTACGGGCTTTCTCAGTCAGGGCTAGAAAGGCATCCTGCCGGGTCATACCTGTGAACTGAGATGAGAGACAACTGAGATGAGAGACAACTGTAAGAAAATCTCTGCCCCTGCTCAGCACCCTGTAACCACTGCATCAATTCATGACTCTCATAAGGGTCTGGTTCTGGGCAGGACCACATCAGGACTCCCCTGAGCCCTGGATGCATTTCTGTTCTTCTAGTATTTATCTTCATGTATGTCTGTGCATCACATTTGTGCCCGATGCCTATGGAGGTCAGAAGAAGGGTGATAGATCCTGGAACTGGAGTTACAGATGGTTGTGAGCTGTTATGTGGGTGCTGGGTATTGAACCTGAGTCACCTGGAAGAACAATATTCTCAACTGTTGAGCCATTTCTACAGCTCTACCTCCAAATTTTGAAAATATTAAATTATTTCCAATAGCCTTGAGAAGCAAAGTTGGCTATGGGCACTGTGCCCACTTTGGTGGGCAGCTGGCCCTGGTTCTGTGGCCCTCCCATTCTGCCATGCCCTGTAATACCTGAAGAGAGAATCACTATCAGTGTCTAACTACCAGTGAAGAGCTGTATGATATGCATTTTAATGACTCTTTCTTCTTAGAGAATAAAAATTCAGTGTTATATCTTAAGGCAAGCAAGGGGCCCTATCTGCCTCAGCTTGAAGAAACAAATCATTCTCTGTATTTAAATACTCCCGTTTCATAGACAACAGAGCTGAACATTACTAGTTCAAAGGTAGAGTTCTCTCTTCACAGATGCTCTCCAGAGGCCAAACTAATTGGATCAAGTGAGCCATAAGACTAATATTCAGAATGTGGGCACCTGGGATCAGTCCTGTTGTATGTCAGGCATCAGAGACACAAAGATAAATGTAATCTGCTCATGTCCTTAAGGAGCTCACGGTCACAAGACATGTCATGGAAAGAGAGTCCAGCCATGTTTACCAAAGTAACCTCTATTACTGCTGATAGGAAGAGTTTTCTCAAAGAGTTTATTGTAAAGCGGTGGCTATGCTCTAGGGGAGAGATTCCCTAGTCTGTACTATTGACATCATGTAGTTGTGATATAAAGCATGACATGCTCTCTTTAAAGTTTATCTTTTCATGTACCACTGTGCTCTGCTCCAGAAGTTCATGAAGGAAAACAGCTTTGCACCACCATCCTTCTCCATCCTCTTTGACAGAATTTGGCTGAGTATTCAGCAAAGAGCTAGGAGATGACTCAAAGACTACCTGTAGCTATCTGAAAGCAGACAAAGAGGATAACTAATGCTCGGGGTCCCATCCAGAGGAATGGGGGTCTCTCTGGGCCCCAGAGAGACAGCCTCATTTGGGCCATAGATATCCCCTTCCTCACTTCCTAGAGCTGGGGATCCCTTGTAACCACCCAGGCTTGGTTCTGCCGTACCTCCTGTAGGCTGCACAAATGAGGGCCAAGAATAAAAGGCATTAATATCTTAGAACATGATCTATGTTTGGAGATACAAACATAGAGTCAGGCACTGTCTCTCTTTTTAAAGGGGAAGGCTGGTCATTATTCTCTTGTAGATGTATGATAGATAGATGATAAACAGACAAAGATAGATAGATAGATAGATAGATAGATAGATAGATAGATAGATAGACAGACAGACAAAATGATAGACAGTGTGGTAGTTTGAATATAATTGGCCCCCATAAGCTCATAGGGAGTGGCACTATTGGGAGGTGTGGTCTTGTTGGAGAAAGTGTATCACTATGGAGACAGACTTTGAGGTCTCTTTTGCTTAAGTTTTGCTCAGTGTCACAGTCTACTTCCTGTTGCCTTCTTATCAAGATGTTGCCAGAACCATGACTACATGCAGGCTGCCATGCTCTCTGCCATGATGATAATGGATGGACTGAACCTCTGAAACTGTAAGCTGCCACCTCAATTAAATGTTTTCCTTTATAAGAGTTGCAATGGTCATGGTGTCTCTTCACAGCAATAGAAACCCTAAGACAGACAGACAGATAGAAACAGAAAGGAAGACAGAAATACAGAACACCTTTATAGCTAAGTGGTCCCAAACCTGAAACACTTGGATCTTTAGGTATTACAGGACCAAAACCAGAATCAGGGAGACAACCAGTAGATGCTTCTCCAGTGATGATTCATCATTGGCCAGGTGTGGGACTAACATGCTGAGCCAGCAGTTCCCAGATTAGGGCTTATGTTCAAATCTCCTGTGCAACTATAACTACTCCTGATGTCTACTACTCATGTCCTCACTATCATTGATCATTAGGTTGAAATATCTGGGTTGAGACTCAACCATCAGATTGTTATTTTATTTGTTTTGTTTCTTGAGACAGTGTCTCACATAGCCTAGGCCAATTTCAAACTCTATGTAGCCAGGATAGACTTGAACTCTTAACCTTCCTGTCTTACTTCCCAAATGTTAGGATTATAGGTATGCACCACCATGCTCTTCTGTCAAGCACCAATATCTGAAAACACTTTCCTAGTGCTTCCACTGTGTAGCCAAGTTTAAAAATGACCCTCTAAGCCAGTGCCCTCAAGTTTTAATGTGCATACAAATCACTCAGGGATCTCATGTTAAGGTTGGGGCCTGAGTCACTGATCTGGGAACCAGACTTTTAGCAGCAAGGCTAAAAAAAAAAAAAGCTAGTGATTCTCAACAGTGGTCTCTGGACCATCAGCACCACCATCAGCACCACCAGCACTATGCAAATTTGCTGAAAACAGAACTTTTGGGAAGAGTCAGGATCTCTGAATATGTATTGCTAGTCAGTGTTTTAACAAGGCCAGCATGATGCTGATCTATATGCTCAAGTCTGAGACTCACCTAAGCCACCTCCCACTTTAGCCTCCTACCCCAAAACTGCCTCTTCCACCATACTTTCTGGTTCAGTTCAGCACTGGTGGGGTTCGCATCCTGCCAAATGCACCAAATCAAACAAGAGATAACCTTGACTAAGCCAACACAACTCACAACTTTCTGTAATTGAGTTAAACTTTAGGTGGAAACAACAGATAATCTGGAGCGAGGCATCATCTTCCCCAGGAAGAAGAGTCAGCACCAGTCACCTCTCCAAGAAGCTAAAGATTCTTTTGAAAATATCATGCTCAAGCAAAATTTCTCAAATGAAGTTGTTCTAGGGTTGGACTAGATTTCAAGCTAAGAAACTTCTAGGTGTTGAAGAATCGTTTTTTGTTCTGAGAAGCCAAGCAAGGCTACAAGGCTGCTGGGGTAAGAGGGTAAAGGGCAGGCTGCGCTATGACTGTAAGAGCATGTCTTCACACCGATCTCAGGGTCTTGATTCACAAGTTAATTCTCAGGCACAGGCCAGGGGCACCAACCTCAGCAGACCTGATCAGTCTCTCTGTGCCATCTGATGAAATTTCAATGACGTTGGAGTAGAGCAGGCCCAGGGTTTGGGCTATCCTGGTATCTTCTGAGCTGGTGCTGGGGATTCCTGTTCAGAGGGAAAAAACACAAAACATCAACTCCTCTTAAGTGCTCAGAGCAAAGAATCAGGCAAGCACTGATGCATGGTCTTAGCTTCTTGGAAGAGAAGCCAGGAAGCCCCACCACACAGGGTAATGGGACTCGGCCTCAGAGAGCCTGACACTAGCTCAGCTGTTCACCATGCTGGGGTTATTTCCTTCAGGTCTTTTTCTCTGGTTTTTCTGATTCTTAAAAACATAGTTGCAAGCCTAAAAATCTACCATATATGCTACTGAAACTTTACATTAAAGGTGTGAAGGGAGCCTCTTGAATCTCCTCAGTGGCTTCCTGTTGGGAAGCAGTGCTGAGCACTTTAACACCCTGAAAAGATCCCCCAAGTCTGGACACTGAAAGCTGCGTCCCTGAGATCAGAAGAGCATTCTGAACAGGCATTTATTCTTCAACCCGCATATGTTCTTGAGGAAATGAGGTGGGACACAAAAAAACCACTCACTCAGAGGAGGGAAACCTGCTGCTCTGTCTTCAGCTGTCACAGAAGCAGGCTTTGGTGGTTCTGTGGGACAGGGTTCCGAATGTGGTACTGCTGACATGATGGATTATTCTGAGCAAAGTAGTACAGGGAGCATTCTACACCATCCTGGCCCCTTCCCAGACCACTTCTTCAGCAGGGACAAACAAAATATCTCCCAAATCTGCCCAATGTCTCCTGGTGCTGACACCTCTCTCATGGAGAATGCTGGACATGACCCACCAGTGAAGGGTCACACAAGAAGGCTAAGCCAGCTCTTCTGCAAAAGAGTTCCAGAGGGGGGGCTTAAGGTCCAGAGACATGTCCAAAGCTCCACAGTGTGGTGCAAAGCTGTGTCATTTCCAACTGAGTTGTGACAAGAAGCACCAAGTCCAGTGAATGAATGTCAGTGGACTGAGGGGTGAGGATGCAGGGCAAAAAGTATCAACAAGTGTTTACAGTCACGGGAAGATGATGGTCATTCACCAAATTTTCATTGTCCAGCTTAGGGTGACTCAGTGACAGTCCAAAGAGTACTCTAGGCTGGGTGCTGGTGGTACACACCTTTAATCCCAGCACTTGGGAGGCAGAGGCAGGTGGATCCCTGTGAGTTCAAAGCCAATCTAGTCTACAAAGTGAGTTCCAGGACAGCCAGAGCTGTTACATGGAGAAACCTTGTCTAAAAAACAAAAAACAACAACAAAAGAAGAGAACTCTAAAATATGACATATTCTAACTGTGCAGGATGGATGGTGAAAATTCTGCTTTATTTTTTACGTGTTTCTGCTTCTGTCCTTAGAAGGTTTCAGAAACACTTTAGAAAATACTAATTACACAACTAAGGGAAATCAAGACAACAGAAAAACAACTTCCCATGCTCACTTAAAAACATCCAAATCCTTAGAACTTTAATATTGCATCAGTGATTTAGCCCAAAATGTCAAACACCCCCTTGTCTGCCCCAAACAGCCATATCAAGATTCTCTTCCCTGTTTACTCTGGCTGGCTGTTTAAAACATCTTACTAGTTATAAAATGCATGGTTACAATGGTCAGAAGTGACCGAGTGCTCAGTGGCAGCGTTCTACTTTGAAACCTCTTCAAAACACTTCACAAACTGACCTGAGGTCATTTCAATACGAAATGTTACTTGCTCTGCATGTTTGTAGCAACATGGAAAACACGATCTATCCATCTATAGTAACATCATAACAAAGGCCTGCTACTCTGCAGCATAGCTGTGATCTCCCACAGGAAACAGGTGAGAGGAGCATCGGTATGTTCTGAAGGCAGATTTTAGATAGCACTGTCATTACGTCCCCTTCCTGTTCCAGGACAATGGATGAGGATTACTTACGAATAAGACTGCTTCTAACTAGGCCTCTGTCTACTGCTTCATGACTCTTTCTTGGGTAGTTCAGATTAGCCTCCTCCACAATGCTAAAGCCTAGCCTATATGGATCAGATGTACTTGGAACTCCTGTCTCTACACTTGCTGGTGGTTTTGTGAATTTTATTTTGTTTGGTTTGGATTGGTTTTGTGAGACAGGATCTTATGGTATCCTACAACCATTTGCAGATTCAAGATTCTCCTGCCCAGGCTTCTTAGCACTGGGACTGAGTCACTAAACCTGACTTGGATTTTGAAATTAGATTTTTAGTCTGTGTTGTATTATCTCCCATATCATGTGTCCAAGTCTTCAAAACTAACTCATGATCCATGAGCCTGGGCTTTTTAAATACTCAATAGAAACCAGGACGGCATGATATACCTAATATGCTTTAAAAAATTAAAAATTGTTTTATTTATTATTATTAGTGTGTGTATATGTTTGTGTGTAGGCACATGGGAAAACCTGGAAGACAACTTCCCTGATCAGGTTCTGGTAACTATACTCAGGTTGACAGGCTTGAGTGGCAAGCACTTTTACACACTGAGCTGTCTCACCATCCCCACAATATGCTTTCAAATACACAGGGTTTCTTGTTGTTGTTTGTATGCTTGCTTTTGCCTTTTAAAGATGTGTTTTACCATGTTGTATGGCTTTAAACTTGTAATACAAGATTGGAGAGATGACTCAGCAGTTTAAAAGAACTTATTGTTCTTATAGAGGACCTGGATTCAGTTCCTCGCACCCACATGACAGCTCACAACAATTTGTAACTCCAGTTCCAGGAGATCTGATTCCTTTTTCTGACCTCCAAAGGCACAAGGCTTATAAATGGTACACAGACACACGTGCAGGCAAAATACTCATACACATAAAATACATTAAAAAAAAAAAAACAAAACCTTAAGCTTGTGATTGTCCCACCTTAGGCTCCTGAATGCTGGGAATTCAAGTGTGTACCACCATGCTTTTGAATTCGTAGTTCTTTTTTTTTTTTTTTTTTTTTTTTTTTTTTTTTTTTTTTTTTTTTTTTTCAACATTTTTGTTCTTTGCCTTTCTGATCATTGTAGCTGTCGAATCAGAGATCCGCTGCTTGCTAGTCTATTGCGTTGCCACCGCTGAATTCGTAGTTCTTAACTAAATAATGATTACATAGAAGATAAGTGACTGGAGTTGCAGCTCATGGTAAATTGCTTTGCTAGCAATGTGTGAAGCCCTAGATTTGATCCTCAGCTCCAAAGAGAATGAAGAAAAGGGGACACAAGTTTCATTAAGAGGCAAAACCCATCACAGAATCAATGGTAAACTCCTCTAAGTGACAGCAAGAACTGTGAGCCCTTTGCCCTTAAACCCGCATAATGCATTAGCATGGGATGACGTCTAAACAACACATACCTATTTTTGAATCTAGAGAACCTTCTAAGTCATCCTTGGCCATGATAACGATGGGGACCTCCTGCAGGGTGAGGATGTTCACAGCCACCACTGGTGTGAGGCAATCTGGAAACAAGGGCAGATCCATCAGCTAGACACATCCTAGAGCAGACAAGTGAGAAAAAGCAGCCAACATCTCCCATGCTGTGTGCTAATTGCTAACGAGCTGGTCCATTGAAGGATATTAGCAGATAATTTACACCAGCAGAAATAAGAAGACTAAACAAGCATGGGAGAAAAGTGTTGTCCACCCATATACACAAAGAAGTGAGAAGGATGTTTCAGAGTCCCAGGCGGAAAAGCCATCTCATTACCACCTTTTACTTTTCAAAATTATCTCCAGCAACGAGAATAATAAAACACACAAAACCTTCCTGTAGTGAAAAGAGGAGACATAAACTTCTAAAGCAAATGGATAATGTTGCCAGCAAGCAAAAAACAGCAGAGCAGAAAGCAGGAAAAGAGATTTCCAGACATGCAGAGACAGAACAGTTCCTTCCCATGGACCCTTTTCATAGGAGATAGTGCGATATGTGTGTTCTTGCAAGATAAAAGGCTAAATGAAGAAAGAGACAAGTGTAGGATCCAGGAGACAAGGACCTAACAAAAGAAAAGACACAAGAACATTCAAGAAAGAAGTCAGCTGGGCCGTGGTGGCACACTCGGGAGGCGGAGGCAGGTGGATCTCTGTGAGTTCCAGGCCAGCCTGGTCTACAGAGCTAGTCCAGGACAGGCTCCAAAGCTATAGAGAAACCCTGTCTGGAAACACACACACACACACACACACACACACACACACACACACACACACACACACACAGTCAGAGAACTCTAGACATATAGCTACGGCCTGAAGGGTGACCAAGTCAGACCTGAACCAAACAGCATCCTGAGTATGGGAAAATGAAGGAACTAATAAGATTGTTTGAGTTTGGAGAAAACTCTATCTAGAGTTTTAAAGAGCTGACAGAATGTGATGAGATTCTGCCAGAAATTCAAAGAACACAATGAGAGAAAGGTAGAGACACACACAGAGAAAGACTATGAATTTTAGAGAAAAAAAAAAAGTTATATAAGAATGAGAAAGTAAGGCTGGGCCTGGTGGTTTATGTCCATAATCCCAGCCCTCTGGAGGCTGGGGCAGGATCGTGAGTTTAAGCGTATCCTGAGCTACACAGTGATTTCTAGACTAACCTGGGCTACACAGAAAGAACCTGTCTCTAAAATAAACAAGTAAACAAACAGAAAAATGTAATCACAGTATACATGACCCAGTTACAAATATTTATGAGGCAAATGACTTGCAATTTACCCAATCATTTATTATCATGAATGGACAGTAGCGGGGGAAGAGTCATACATTGTGACATCCTCCATGAATATGTGGGCTAGAAGCATAAATACCCAAAGTCCAGAGGAAAGAACAGTAACTGACAAATGCTGTAATTTGCTTGCATTTATTTACAACATCACCGTTGGTAAGAGCCATCACTGACTGGCTTAACAACATACTTAACAACACTTGTTTTAAACATTCATATAGTTATCTACAACAGATTCTATACGCCCTCAAATTAAAATTGGCCAAGAATCAGGATTTCTATTCTAAAAAGGTAAAGGCAGGATCCAGGAGAAAGGTACGGCAGAGTGGAATTCAACATGGGCCTTGGAAGTTGGGGTACAGCCTGTGGATATCACTCTATGTAAATAAAACACTGATGGCCAGTGACCAGGCAGGAAGTATAGGCGGGACGAAGAGAGAGGAGAATTGGGGAACCTGGAGAGAAGCCCTTCAGCAACAACAGCCTGCACTCTGGATCCATTTGCTAAACCTTTGCTGCCAGAGCCAGCTGAGCTCCACATCTCCAAGCAGGGATCCATATTTCTAACTCTATATTGTCTTTCCTTAAAGAGGAAACATGTTTTTGCAAATTCTGCAATTATGATGTGACATTAGAAAGTAGGGCAATGAGAGGACAAAATACGAGCAAAAGTCATTAGGTGATAACTAATGTGGAGAATGGAGAAACAGCAGTACAGGCACAGAATGCAGACACAGGCCTGTCAGAGAAACAGCTCTTGTCATTGGCTACCAGCTGACCCCTACATTCACCTCCTCCAATGGCTCAGCAACAGAATGTTTAGTTGGCTACAGAGAAAGCAACAGCACTGCCCAGCTTCCTCTGTAGCTAGGTCTGGCCATGGACTGTATGCAGAAGCAATTTCTAAGTCAGGCTCTCATAGCGGAAAGGCAAGCTCGGCCTGGAACTGCACCCTTGTATTCCTAGCATTTGGAAGGCTAGGTCATTACAGACTGGGTTGCCTAGTGAGTACCAGGCCACCCAGCACTATATAATGAGACACTACCTAAAAGTAGAAAAAGGTAAGCTCTTTTCCCCAAGAACTGTTCCTTTTTACTGGATATAGACAGCATGTAGTAGCATGGGCTCACAGAAGAAACGGGTTCATAACAGGAATGAGAAAATTGCACTGTACTCAACACATCATACTGGTCTTGTGGACACACAGTATCACAAAACAAAACCAGAGTCTTGGTTACTAACTGATCTATAGACTGAACGAATTGATTCAGACTGAATGAACTGAAAAGGGATGTTTCTATTCTGAAGATCAGAACTGGAAAAACTCAGTGCCAAGCATAATCTTCCATCTGGAATGACTTTAGGATTATTGAGAGGAGGGGAAAGCAACTAAGTAGCTCTTCCAAATAGAATGTTACATATGGCTTTCAATTTGCCAAAATGAAATGACCAAGCCAGTCTGGTACACTAGCACGCAAGTGGTCTCAAACATGCTGTTGGTCATACGTACATAGATACTACCATGGTTTAAATGAGGATGGTTTAAATACTTGGTCCTCAGTTGGTGGAACTGTTTGGGAAGGATTAGTAGGTATGGCCTTGTTGGAGGAGATACGTCACTGAGGGTGGGTTTTGAGGTTTCAAAAGCCCAGGCCATTATTAGTTAGCTCTCTCTCTCTCTCTCTGCCTTGTGCCTGTGGATCAGGACATAAGCTCTCAGCTACTGCTCCAGCGTCATATTCCCTGCCATGATGGTCATGAATTCATCATCTGAAACTATAAGCCCAATAAACAAATTATTCTATGAGTTGCTTTGGCCATAGTGTCTGAATACAGCATAAGAAAAGCAACTAAGATAATTCCTTAGCTTATCATGTGAAGGTGCTTTGAATTTATGGTGTCTTCAACTCAGAGATTGTAATCTTTTATAATTTATTAGCTCATTAATTATTAAAATTACTTCATTTTGTGGCCCCAAATGAACTATGAAGGGGATAATGTATGACCTGTATACTTACAGTATTTAGCTTTTTAATGTTACTTTTCAACCATCACAGCTTCAAGGAATCTCAAATTACGCAAAAGGGAGCTCTCCCTTCCAACAGTTGAAATTAATTCTTTCTTTCTTTTTTTTAAGCAGAGTAAAAAAATCCGAGATGATTAACCTTCATTGTAAACATTCCTGGATTTTAGAATCACCATGAAAATATATCTCTGGGTATATCTGTAAGGAGTTTCCAGAAAGAATTAACTGAGAATTAAGAATTACCTGAGTGTGTGGGTCTTGGACTAAATAAAAGGGAGAAAGTGAGCTAAACAGCAGCATTCACCTCTCTCTCTGCTTCCCAGCCGTCTCAGTCAGTGTTCTATTGCTGTGAGGAGACACCATGACCACAGCAACTCTTATAAAGAAAGCATTTAACTGGAGCTTGCTTACAGTTCAGAGGGTTAGTTCATTGTCATCAAGGCAGGAGCACAGAGACGGAGCACGGTGGCAGGCAGGCATGGTGCTGGAGGAGTAACTGAGAGCTACACCCTGATCTACAGGCAGAGAGACAGAGAAAGACCACCCCAGTGACTCACTTCCTCCAACAAGGCCACACCTCCTAATTCTCTCAAATTGTGCATTTCCCGGTGATCAAGCATTCAAATATATGAGCCTATGGGGGCCATTCTTACATAAACCATCACAATGACTGTGGATACAATGTAACCAACTGCCTCAAATTCCTGTTACCATGATTTCTCTACCCTCAAACTTCCCTTAAGTTGCTTTTGTCAGAAAAGTAATGAATACCTGAGATATGGGCACAGAGGCCTTAAAAGCATACATGGAATTTTAACTTGTATCTTTTCTTTATTTTAATATATAACAAAAAAAGGTGAAGGCAAGGGACAAGACCTGCCTTGTGTTGGGTGTCTTCTGTCCTAAGCCCAGAGAACCTCTAGTCAGGATTGTAAAAACCTGTCTCTGACCCAGGAGATGGGGCCCACAGCAGGCTCCTAGGCAGGGCGGGTGACTAGAGCTGTCCTCATTGCACTCAGGAAACAACCACTGTCTGAAGCAGAAGTGAATTGTCATGACCCTGTCTCTCCAGTTTACATCATCCTAAACAGTTTGACAGCCCAATAATTCAGATGTGAGCTACAGGTTAAAGTTCACGGTGTACAAGAAATCATAAAGATGAGATTTCTGCAGAGACATTTAATCCTTCTCCAGAGACCTACCTCTAACTAACAAGGGTGTCCTTTCACCCACAAACCCTCTGGCTGGCTGCAGTTTTGTGTCTAATCAAAGGTATGTGGTCTTCTCTTTGCCAAGGAAAAGGCAGAAGTCCCAGTGACAGCAATCCCTCAGGGAAATCCAGAACAGGCAACTGAATGTGGCCAATTTTTATCCTCATGTTTTAAAATTTTAGTGCATTTATTTATTTATGGGAGGTGAAGAGTGGGAGCGTGTGCCACAATATGTGCATGTGCGTGTGTGCGTGTATGTGTGTGTGTGTGTGTGTGTGTCTGTCTGTCTGTCTGTGTCTGTGTGTCTGTGTGTGTGCGCGCGCGTGCGTGCGTCTGTGTGTGCGTGTCTGTCTGTGTGTCTGTGTGTGTGTGTGTCTGTGTCTGTCTGTGTGTGTGTGTCTGTGTGTCTGTCTGTGTGTGTGTGTCTGTGTGTGTGTCTGTGTGTCTGTGTGTGTGTGTCTGTGTGTGCGTGTCTGTCTGTGTGTGTGTGTGTGTGTCTGTGTGTGTCTGTCTGTGTGTGTAGGTCAAAGGACTTACAGGAGTCTGCCCTCTCCTTCTACCATGTGGGTCATGAGGACTGAACTGAGGTCTTCAGGCTTGATGATGTTATTAAGTACCTTTATCCACTGAGCCATCTCTCCAGCCCTTTTTCAGTAAAGTTTTATTTGCTGGAGGAATTAAAAATTCAAGAGATGATTCTCTATCAGAAGACAGATTTAAACTAATACTGAATCAAAAGGTAAAGAACTGAGCTTCTGGGCAAATTCTAGATGCAGAAAGGCTGAGACTCGGGGAAACTCAGGACAGACAACTTAATGTTGCTAGAGTTGTTTTAGCCTCAGGTTTTGAGATAAAAAAGTAAAAATTACAGCTAAGATGAAGAACAGAGGATGAAAAATGGCAGACATGTGGGAAGTGTATGGGTCTTGGGAACTACTACCCAGATGAAGGATGTAACTCCATAAGCCTGTGCTCACCACTTAGCTCACCTCTGCCAGAGACTACTGCCTTCTGCAAGGCTTTCTTCAGAGAACTGCAGCCATGTAGAAGCCTGTGGTTAGGAGAAATGGCCACATGAGAAATGCCATAAATGGCCTCAGGGGTGGCTGTGTATGCCGTCAGTTTCTCTCCTGTGTCTTGTCCATCAACCTGGCAGGATAAAACATGACATTTCATTTTCAGTCCTCCTCCTGAGCTATGTGGCTCCTCATTCCACCCCTTCCCTCATTTTCAAACAGCCAGGGCAGCTTCTGACCACAGGACCAGGAATGTATAAGAGGGGTCAGGCAGAAGAACAGAAGGGGGGCTTCTTGGTTAGTTCCCCTTCTGCACTCAGCATCAGGCATCGCAAGATAAAGTAGAGAAAGCTTGCTCAGAAAGATGCCCTCCTGGTTCTCTTTTTGCTGGGCAGTGCTGCAGTTAGGTGCAGAGCTGCTGTGCATTCAAAGAGCTCCAAAATGCAAGAGAGATCTGTGGGCATGAATGCTGGGGGGTGCCAGTGTGTTATTACCTTTAATGTGAAGTCCAGGTGGCAGCCTACACAGTCTCCAATCCAGTGGGCCTGCATGCCTTTTATTCCGTACCACTCTGGGAGGTCTGCCAACGCGTCCTGCATGGCCTGGGGAAATAAGAAAAGAACAGGAATGTAGCAGTGCAAAGCTCACGCGAGAACAAGTGGTGTGGGGCTTGAGGTAGGAAAAGTGGGGACATGGAAGAAAGTTCTGGACATCAGACTCCCTCATTCTCATGCCTCAGGAGAGGTAGCAAAAGACAACAGAGGCACTCAATTCACAGGCCCATATGAGTGAGATCAACCTGACCTACCTCTGCTCAAGGTTCAAGGTTTCGTGGAAGAAAGAGCTAACGGACAAGGACCCCAGTTCACATCACTGCTGAAAGTGTTTGCAGTGTTCTCTTCCCCAGTTTGGGGGTCAGAAGAAGTTCACAATCTGTTGAGGAGCTCCACCCCTCCACCGTTCCCTCCACATTTTCCTCCACCCCTCCCCACCTTCCCCTCCACAGAATATTCCTGTTGACTGCTGCTAATTTCCACACAATTCTGTATGGCCCTCCCCAGCACCGCTGGGCCACACCAACAGAACCTCACCTTGTGATCATTTTCTCCTCCTCTCCCTCCTCTTCCTGTTCCTCCTCTACTTTTGCTAGTTCTTTTTGTTTGTTTTGATATAGAGTCTTAGCCCAGGCTGACTTTGAGTTTCCCACCCTCTTGCCCCCTCCTCCAGAGTGTTGAGGTTACATGTTTAGCAGTCAGTGGTTTTGTTTTGTTTTCTTCCCAGATTGCAGGTCAAGGGTGGGAAAACTCCTGGTGGAGGGGCTTAGGCTTAAAATATTCAGATGGAAATGAGGCCCAAACACTCAAATAGGAAGAAATGTGAATATTTTCATGTGCTAATTCTGGAAAGATGCTGGCCTCAAATCTAAGTAAACCTATGAATATTTTTACAAAGTGAAATAATTTTTTAAATTGGCCAAATGAAACCAATATTTTGAAGCACCAAACAAGCTCTTTTCAGTTCCCTGTATAAAAAAAAAAAAATGCATTTATTCAAGGCTAATTTTGGATAAGCCGGTCTTTAGGGAATGCCTCACCCCACAACACAGCAGATGACAGAGCAGCTTTCCTTGGCCACAGCTCTCCATCCCCTTTTTGTGGGAGCAGTCCTCATCTCATCTCACATCTCTACCCTTGGCAAGCACTTCCTCTTCCCACCACGTAAACAACAGGTATAGAAATCCAGTTGGCTCACAGAATACAAAAATTTTAGACTTTTATATGTATATGAGGTATGAAATCCGGAAGAGCCAGGCTTGGTGGAACACACAATCCTGGCACTTGGTAGGCTGAGGCCGGGTGATCTGGCGTTCAAGGCCAGCAAGAGACCCTGTGCACAAACATACACAAATAAAAGTGTCCACAAAAACCAAAAACAAACAAACAAAAATATAGCTCTCACCTCCCAAGGGAGAAGAGATGGTTTTATTTTGGAGTCAAATATGAGTGACTATAGCCCAAGAACATGTTCTAACGTGGTAAAACTTTGACGAAGTTTCTATAGTAACAGAACAAGGAAAGCCATAAATCAAGGCACTCCGTAAAGACACTGGTGAGAGCAGCAGGCAGGCAGCTACAGCAACTGAGAAACCAGGGCCTCGGAGCCCCCTCGACAGCATTCTTAGCACTTTGATTGGCTGGAAACTAGTGGTCTGTTTATACATTCCAAAGAAAAACTAGAATTCTGTTTATACATTGCCAAGGATTTAGCTAATGGTCACAAAGACTTTAGGTTAAGTACAAAGGGGGCAACAAATGGCTACTAAGAGGGCTACAGTGGCTCCAAGAAAATGTGGGTATGGATTTGCAACATTCTAACCTCTCCACACCTCTGAAGTTCTAATCAGTGAACCCGCCTTGTAGAAGACTCGGTGGAAATAGAGTTCTTTTCAGCAGCTTTCATTCACAAAAGTAAATGTGAGGAAGCAGATATGTCACAAGTTGGAAGAATGCATCACCCTCTGCCCTGTTCCATAGACTCCCAAGCAGGGCACAATTCAGAAACTACCATTTAATAAGAACAGTTAGCTAAAACTGCTAATGGGAATGAGACATCTAACACAGCCAAACCCCGTGTCTCCTGCATGGAAAACACCATCCACCCTCCTCCCTCACGGGTAAGGCAGCACAGCTGCCCACGAGACACCACCCCACACTGTCTGCTCTCCTACCTCAACTCTCTGCGTCAGTCAGTGGCTGCGATCATCAACTCTGAAGGGCTGGGCAGTGGTGAAAGGAAGGAATATAACACACTGCACAACAGCTTTTAACAAAATGGTTTTCTGTTTCAGAGTCCCCTTTGGACTCTGGAACACAAGTGAATGAGAGGGCTCCTGGACATAGCCTAGCTCCTAAGCTGACTAATGGACAGCCTTGGGGCAAACACAGAGCTCTAAAGATCCTGTGCCAGACAGACCTCAGGCCAAGCCAGCACCCACTGCTCAATCCTCCTCCACTTGGACTGCAGAAACTGAAAAGCCCACATCCACTTTGCTCTCCCCCTTAATGCTGGGGATGGCCATGTGACACAAAACATGAATGGAATTCTATTGGGGGGGGTGGTTCTGGGAAATTTCTTGCTTTCCATTTAAAAGGACTCATTTGTGCTGCTCCTGTTGCTTCTGTCTTGAATGGAGATGTAGAATCTGAAGGAAGATGCAGTAGCCATCTAGCAACCATAAGATCACAAGCAGGAAGAAAAGGCCAAGAGAAGCACTGAGATGCTGTCAGAGCTCTTGTAACAGTTTGGTCCCAGCAACTGGTTCCCATTATGTGGGAAAAGTAACTTCCTCTTGTTTAAACCACCATGACTTGGGTTTTCAGTTGCTTGCAGCTGAAAGCATTCTTAGTTGGTCCAATGTCTCATCCTTATCCACACAGCCGGGCTTCTTCACTAATTCATGACAATTCTACCAGGTTTTCAAGGGTCCTTCCTATTTCATTGGATCTTTAGGAATCTGGACCAAATTTTCCAAGCTCCTATATTTTTCCCTCTCCACTCAAGTGTCTGATGGCCATCTCAGACTCAAAGAACTACCTCTTCCCATGAGGACTACCTCTTCCCATTGGGACTACCTCTACCAGGAAGACTACCTCTATCCAAGAGAGTGGTCTAACCCTGAATGTTCCATCAAGTCAGGTCTTCCTGGATGCTACCGCTACCTGCATCCTCTCATCCAATAGATCACCAAGCTCGGGGGATTCTGCCTCTGAGTACTTTTCTAATCGCCTACTTCTTCTAGCTAAGTCTAGATTCTGCATGTTGGGACCATTGCAAAAGCATTTGGACTGGTGCCTGAAGCCACATCTACTCCATAATGTTCTTATGAAAACAAAATTCTGGGGACTACCGAGATGGCTCCATGGTTAAGAGTGCTTTCTGCTCTTGACTCTGGGTGGCTCACAACCGTCTGTAACGTCAGTTCCATGAGATCCAGAACTTCTGGCCTCCCCAGGCACTTGTACTCACATGTACATGATTTTAAAACTATATGTAAATCTTAAAACAAAAAACAAAAGAACTACCTCATGGTTCTGACATTACTCCCTTCTTTACAATATTTATTTCATATGGTTCCTGTGCTGAAGCCAAAATTTGTCAGACTTGATCCAGCCCCTAATCACCTCTCCAGACCTACTTTGAATTCTCCCATGTGACTCTCAAGTTTAACTGGCAATGTTCATCTCTTAGCTTCTCAACCCCCAGCACACATCTATCTGTTAGTGCCATTCAATATGTGTTCCCAATACAAGGTGGGGCTGTCATGAGGGAGTGTCCTCACAACACAATGTTGGCTTTATGATCTGTTCCACTCTTGCTTGTCTCTCTGCAGCCCAAACACTGAAGCTTTCATTTCCAGTTGGTTCACTGTTATGGGTGGTTTCTGTTCTCCTGAAATCCAATGATCATCTTTTCTTTTTAAGTCCTGTTCATTTATATAACAAATGCCTTGGTTTTATAAACTAACTTCAACCCCTTGGTCCATGTCTAAACTTTTTTTTTTTTTTTAATTAAAGGTCACAGTATTCTGCTTTAAAAAAAAAAAAAAAAAGATGTAGTAATTTTTATTACATGCTGGGTACTGCAGATGATACCCTACAAGGGCACTGGATCATGCTTGACCCCCTTTGGGTCTATTTTGTTCTAGAAGTTCTATTTGAGTCTCTCAGAGGCTTACTTTTAATCTTCAGTAAGGCCACTCTAGTCTGTTTTTATCCTCAGTCCTAGGGTGTTCTCCATGCTTTCAAACATGGCCTTTGGAGATTCAATGCCTCTCTTAGCCAGGCATAATCCAAGGGTTTCCATGTGCCACACAGCCCTGGGTCTGCTCTGCTCGCTTACCAGAGCCACTGCCTGGGCCAGCATCATGGACTCTCCCTCTTCTCCCAATTTTCAGTGCCGACCTCCTAAGAGCTTTTTCAATAAATCTGCACAGGAGTTCAGCAAGAACCAAGAGTTACCATGGCAACTCAGCATTTCTGCTGAACAGTTGAAAATTCACAGCTGACAGTTTAAAGAACAATGCCTCTGGTGCCAGGTTATTACATTACCAACTCAAAGCAGAGGTCAAAACACAGGCGCTAACCAGGTGGCCTTCCAACACTGCCATTAGAGATGCATGGCAGGTCAGGGAGGGGACTGGCACCCCTCCTTTCCAATATGCCACCAGAGTCTCTGGAGGGCTGGGGGGACATGGTGGATCTGAGGCTAGCAGAGAGGACCTACACAGAGAGCTACACTCAGCTTTGCTTTCCTCCAGGCATTGACTAATACGCTCTTTTGAACCTTTTCCAGATCCATGCCTAGGATCAGCTGTATAAAAATGAACTAAAAAAAAATGAGCCTCACTGCAGACAGTCTTTAGAGGGAGGACAATGAGGGTCTGCTGAGCTGGTGGGACATGGTTTGGGTTTGGCCCAGAATGTGGAAATCAGAAGTTGCCTAGAACTCTGTGCTTTCTCTGTACATGAGCCCTGTACATAATATCCAACCCCAGTTATCTGCAGATGAGTCACAGACTTTGTCTGGGCATGCCATGGGTTGCCTTTGAGACTTAAGTCAAAATAGAAGCACTGAGTATTACACACATATAGAACTCATGACTTTGTCCAGGCCACTATGACTTAGTAAGCAATTCTGCTTCTACTGTTGGCTTTGTCTGGAATCTCTGAATACAGAAATCAGCCAGAAGGTACTTGAACCATCATCAGGTCTAATCACTCATCTCACTCACCAGGAAACTGAGACCTAGGGTAGCCTTCACAATTGATCAGAGATATAGCAGAGTCACCTCTGGAGCTCTGGACTTGGCCCAGCTCATTCCTACCCTGGCCTTCCCTCCTAGAGACCAGTCAGCTCTTCACTTCTAGGTCACTATAAGCAATAGTGCAGTGAAACTGGAACTCAAGCCCTCTGTAGCATCACAAAGACTCATTACTCTTTTCCTTCTTGGATGCATAATTACAGAGTTACTGTTGCTTTGTGACAGCTCAGCAAACAATGACCTGGAATGAGCTCTAGGTGCCTTTCTTGTTAAAACTTCAAGACCCTTGCCCACCACCCTGTATGTGAACACTGAGGCTCTCTGCCTCCTATCTCTAAAGGCTCTGCTTAGGCTCCTTCAACAGAACTGCCAGTGTGGTCTGCCCACATATTGGGCATTACTGAGAGTCTCTTACCACCACTTACCTTTGCATATGCAGTTGTCTTAATGAACCACTGTCGGAGGTATTTCTTCTCCACCTTGGCTCCAGAACGCCATGAACAGCCATATTCATTCACTTGCTCATTAGCCAGCACTGTTTGATCCACTGGATCCCAGTTAACCAAAGCCTGTTAGGACACAGGAGACAGAGGGGTACACTGTGGTGAATGCCCTGTGGAGGTGCCCTTGGAAAACAAAGTTGTAATGGAACAGTGTGGCTCCAAGCCTGAGGGCATCTTTAGGGTGGGCTGCCTGGTGAATGGTCCACTAGCAAGCTGTGACAAGGACACATGAAATGCCCTTGTTAGAGTAGACTTGGGGAAGATGGAAGTCTTTGAGCATATGTCTTAACTCAACTTTAGGTTTTTCTTGAATGACAGGATGGACATTCAGGATTTGAAATTTTAGAACACTTTGGAAAAGAAGAAAAAAAATGGTATCTATTTGAAGTTTAGAAGAAAAGGGTTACTGCAGAAGAAATAAATATACTGGTTTTAATAACAACACTAACTTTTACTGAGTGGTAACCAGGTGATGGTTCCCATGTTAAGTGGTTTACAGCTAAGTGGCTGTCTAGCTCAGGCTTAGCTTGAGTACTCCTGCCTCAGTCTTCCGAGAGCCAGGATTACAGTTGTGTGCCATCACCCTTGGCTTATATGTGGCCCTTTAATTCTCACAACCAGCTTTGTGGTAAGAAGACTCTTACCCTCAGAGAATCATATCACAGAGAATGAATATGAGGAGTAGAGAAGCAATATAGCATACCTAAGGTCTCAGAGACACTGACAGAAAGGGGAGGAATTCCGGTCTATGTTTAAAGACTGCAGTTTAAGTTAATGTGTATTATATAGAAAGTAGACAAGTCTTAAGTGAACAATTAATGAATTTTTAAATGGGTAAACATGTAACCACTATCCATGTCAAAATATAGAACATTTTCAGCACCTCAAGAAAACTGCTTTGTTTTTTGCCTTCAACACTGTACCCCAAGGTAATCACTCTGAGTCCTACTCCATAGATTCACTTGGCTGGAAAAACACATGGTCCTAACCATGAGGAAGACAGGAAGACTCTCTAGAGTTCCTGATAGTTTCTGTCTTTGTTTAAAACAAATACTTCTGCCTACACTTACTACTGTGAACATTCAGGTGCCTCCTGGTAAAAGGACTGAGTACAGAGGAGTCTAAGGGTTGTACTACCTGATTTAAGATCTATTGCTTAAAAATTTAATGGTAGACTATGTGCAATTCCTCAGTACCAAAAAGTATTCCTAGTAATTCCCGTCAGAGATTGTGCTAGCAACTGCCTCACAGATCCTTCTTCCTTCCTGTTTACAGTCTGCATCCACCTCAAGTCTGGTCTGCAGGCTGGTTTGCCTTCTGTAGAGAACTCTGGTGGGCTGTGGGAGGTGCTACTAAAGGCTACAACGCTGTCGGACAGCCTCTCCTGCTTGGTCAGGGACCCAACACTGCCCTCTAGCCTGTGCTAGAGGTATCCTTCCTTTCCACCCCTTTGAGACAGTGCTAAAGTCAGCACAGTTAGCCCTTTATTATAGTCTCTTCAGTGGCTCTTTCAAGATATGCTGGAACCTGACTAGTTCTGGATATTTTCCACATCAGCATAAAAATCAGGGTGGTGAGAGGTTAGCTAATCCATGAGTTATAATCTAGATTATGATTTTATAATAGTATAAATATACTATTATATTAGTAAGTAGTAAGTTACTAATATACTAAATAGTAAGTAGTATAGTTAACCAAAAACTTGAAGCTATGCCATCTGGAATCAGACAGAAAGAGGAGCAGGGAACAATTTATCTCCTCTAACACAGGGTCCCCAAGTCTTCCCCTCATAATTTTATAGAGATGACCAAGATATTAAGTAACTAGGACCTAAAATTTTTAGGTTCATAAACCAAAGAAGATTGGCCCATCTATTATTATCACTAATATCAGAGAGATTGAAGAAAAGTTTTACTTAGTAGGTATAAAAAATAGTTTTATTTTTGGTAGTGCTAGGTCTTCTGCAGATGAGTCTATGAACTTGAGACTGCACTCATCTTTACCAGTATATGCAAACAAACAGGATTTTCTTTCTTTCTCATGTAAAAGTTATGATTCTCTCTCTCTCTCTCTCTCTCTCTCTCTCTCTCTCTCTCTCTCTCTCTCTCTCTCTCTCTCTTAGTATTTTTGGGACAGGGTCTCAGTATGTAGCTCTGACTGTCCTGGAACTTGAACTCACCAAGGTTCAACTGCCTCTACCTCTCCAGTGTTAGCATTAAAGGTGTGTGCCACCACACCTGGCTAAAAGTGATGATTCTAAGATGGAGAGAATTTATAAAAATTTAAAAGGGTAGCTAACATGAATTTACCTCCCTTTGATAGGCCAGACCAGCTTCGTAGAGTTTGATAAACAGGTATTGAGTCCATTTGTAGTAATCTGGCAAACAGGTAGTGATTTCCTGCCAAAAAAGGAAGAGGCAATAAATACACAGTCCGGCCCTGAAGCTCTCCACCACACATACCACAGCTTTGAGACTCAGTTCTTAAAAGCAATTAAATTGCGGAGTATTTACCAACCTATTTCCACTAACTCTCAAAGTGAGGGAACAGCCATTTATTCTGGGAAAAAAGAGATGATGTTATTAGAATGTCTTCCCCACCTTTCCTAGACATGTTCAATGATAACAGACTCTCAAGTCATTTGCCTATCACCCATGACTAACAAGTTATAGTACAGGAAACAGCTATGAACTTTTTTTAAAAAAAGATTTTATTTTTACTTTAAATTGTATGTGTGGGTATGGGGTATATGCACATGAGTGCCATTGTTGACAGAGGCCAGAAGAGGTTGTCAAATTCCCTGGAACTAGAGTTAACAGATAGCTGTGAGATGTCAGATACGGGTGTTGGAAACTGAACTTGGGTCCTCAAGAACAGCAGCAAGTGCTCTTAACTACTGAGCTTTCCAATCTACCTATTGAACATTTTGGCCAGGATAAACACATGCTGGGGACCAAGAATGTAGCTCATCTGAAAAGCAATTATAAATGTCAAGAGTATTTGTTCAGTGTGATGTAATTCTCATTTCAAACTAAATCTTGTGTCTACATAGAACCTAGGGTCTGATAGTTTTCATAGCCTCATTATTTTCCCTTTATTGTATAATATGAATCAAATATGGGGAGATTAATCTAAAGTTTACTTTCTGCCTGAAAAACACATTTAATATAGAATTTTTAAAAATGGACCTTGATAAACTGACGAGGTTTGAAGTTGGTAAAGTCAAACCAGATTATAACCGCCATGTATTTCTTTTTTCTATTGAACTTTAAAAAGCGTAAATGAAGTGGATAAAGGGCTGTGTGTCCCTTAGTAGTAGAGTGCTTCCCTAGCAACCCCGAGGCCTTGAAGTTAATCCTCAGCACTGCCATAGGTGGAAAAAGAGAAAAGGGGTTGCTGTGAAGCAATCTTCGTACACTGTAAATATGTATTACTTGCATTGGTTAATAAAAAGCTGACTGGCCTATAGCAGGGCAAGCAAGCCAGACAAGGAGGATGTTGGAAAGAAAAAGAGAGGAGTCTTGAGAGTTGACAGCTAGACACAGAGGAAACAGGACATGTACAAAACGAGGTAATAAGCCATGAGCCACGTGGTAGAACTTATATAAGAGATATGGGTTCATTTAAGTTGTAAGAGCTAGTTTGTAATAAGCCCGAGCTATCGGCTGAGCGTTTATAATTAATATTGAGTCTCCCTGTCAGTTATTTGGGAACTGGAGGGTGGAAAGGAAAAGTCCGCCTACAGGGGGTAACAGGAAAGTGTGTCTCAAATGGCTCCATTTGTAGTTGACTTTCAAGGAAAGGTAGGTATACTTTACCCCAAATGCAGAGCACTTCTGTATTCCTTAAGATGAACAAGTGAGGAAAGCTTCAAACCCAGGCGGAAGGCAGGTATAGTAGGAAGCAGTACTCTAAAAGGGTTGCCTTTCTTATGCTAGATTTATTCGCTCACTCCTTTTGAGACAGGATCTCATGTATTCCAGGTTAGCCTCAAACTCTGAATTTCTGATCTACCTGCTTCTATCTCTTGAGTGCAGATCACAGGCAAATGCCACTTACTACACCTGAACTGTGAGCTGCTGGAGATCTAACCCAGGGCTTCCTGCATGTTAGGCAAGCATTCTACCAACTGAGTTGCATTCCTAGCTTTCCTTGGTCGTTTTATATGCTGTTTTGTTATTGTTGTTTTAAACAACAGAGTGCTAATATGAAAAAACAAAACTTTGGCGTGGTAATAGAAATCAAACCCAACGACTCAGGCATGCTAATAAGTGCTCTAACATAGAGCTATAACCCCAGCCCAGAAAACAGTTTTTTAAAATGCAGAACAGGGATTAGAGAGAATCAGCTCAGTAAGAGAACTGTCTGTTCTTCCAGGTCCTGAGTTCAATTCCCAGCACCCACATGGCAGCTCAGAACTGTTTATATCTGTAGTCTCAGGGAATCCGATGCCCTTGAGTAGTGGACATAAATGCAAACAAAATACACATATACATAAAATAAATAAATGAATCTTTTTTAAAGGTACAGAATAACTCACCTCTGACCACCATTTCCATCTCCTCGTGATAAGACATACTGACAAACTAGCCAATCAAATGGTGGTCCCCAGCAGCCTGACCCCCACAATACCTAAGCTGTGTTTTCTCTGCCACATACATGAATCACCAGCTCCCAGGGACTCCATAGACACCTGGTATACAGGGGTGCCAGGCATGAGGAACTCTACCAGCTCAAGAATCAGACTAACTGACAGGAAGTAGCTTGCCTCTCCAAATCAACTTTATCAATACTAATGCTGACTTTTCAACCTTGACCTGCTAGCATGGCACAGAATCATTCTCTTTAGTTTTCTAGTCAAGTATCTTTAAATTTTCCATTTTTAACAAACATGTCAGGAGCCATCTTCTATTTTGTTTTACTCATCATCTTATGTTCTCTAACACTGAGGTACCCCAAAAATGCTGCTGAATTAAGAATAAGTTAGACATGTAAAAGTCTGTATGCAAATTTGTATACCTCATTTAAGTTTCATAGTTAAATTCTCATTGCATTGAGGTCACAAATACACAGGGAAAATAGATTGAATTAAAGGGTAGGGTGGGTGAGGATTATGGGAAAATTTTCTTAGACCTTGCTATTGTAGAAATATCTTTTTTTTAAAAAAAAAATCTTTATCCACTATAGTTTTAAAGAAGTATGTAAAGCAAATAAGAAAAAATGAAACTAGCAATGGGACCCATTTAACAGCTTATTTTGTGTGTATGTGAGTTGCTCATAATAAAATATCAAAATCTTTCCAATGAATACATTATAATAAAATATAACATGAATTATAAAGAATATGCATTATAATGAGAGTATTTTATAATGAATTGTTTTATAATACACTCTCTACGCCCCTGGATCTGCTTCCAGACACTGAATAAAAGTCACATAGCAATAGAACAGCATTATCTTCAACTAGGTTTTTGGTTTTAGAAATCAGTTTTACCTGAAGTAGAAAAGCAAGGGTAGAGTAAGTGGAGAGAGAGAGAGAGATCTTTACCTAGCCAACCATTCACCTATATTCCTTTTGGGCATCATCAGCTAAGGTGAAAGAGGGGTGTGGAGTTTGGGCCCCACTTTTTTCCCTAACTTCACATCTGGACTTGACCTGTTCTACTGTTGCTTCTGCATCTGTTTCCATCTGTAGGAAACATAATGTTAGCTGCTGATGGTCAGGGCCACTGCTGTACCCAAGGAGGCTAGGCCTGAGGAGAGTACTGTGTTCTCCATGCTAAACCTACCTACCATGGTAGTCCAGCTTTCTTACTAAGTCAAGTAATGTACATTTTGAGAGTCACACATCCTTTCTGGAACCTTCCGTGATCAGCCCATTAGGAACAGAATAAAATGAAAACAGTGAATTCTAGTCTTCTAAAGTCATCAAAGGCATTTTTTTGAAATTACATCACTTAAAAGCTTTTAGTTTAGCCAAATGATTAAAAAACAAAGCCCTCTTTTCATGTGTTCACTGCGAACTACTTATTCAAAACATAGTTCTTCAGTCAAGAGACCATAGGACTTAACACCCATGAAAATATTAACAGTCTCCCCTCTCTCTAAGGCAGAAACTCTGCTCCCTGATGAGTACTTGGCTAGAAACAATTCTTTGTCACCACTGAGTGTTCACATGTGCGCTCGTGTGTGTGTGTGTGTGTGTGTGTGTGTGTGTGTGTGTGTGTGTGTGCGTGTGCACCTTGAGTGAGCTTAGGTGCCTACCATCTAGTGGGGTATGTTTTAACACTATAGAGTTAACATAAAAGACAGTCCCCTGGCCGGGCGGTGGTGGCACATACCTTTAATCCCAGCACTCAGGAGGCAGAGCCAGGCGGATCTCTGTGAATTCGAGGCCAGCCTGGACTACCAAGTGAGATCCAGGACAAGCACCAAAACTACACAGAGAAACCCTGTTTCGAAAAACCAAAAAAAAAAAAAGGAAAAAAGACCCCCCCCCCCACAAAAAAAGACAGTCCCTTCAACTTATTCAGCTATACATGGGTTGCATTTTCTGTGTTTTGAGATAGAATCTTGTATGTAACCCAGGCTGGTCGTACACTCAGGGCAATCTTCCTGTCTCACCCTCTCAAGTGTTAGGTTTACAGAGGTGAGGCACCATACACTCTTTTTAGCTTTAAACGCTAATAGAGCAATCTTGATCCAAGTTTTTATATTATTTCAATTTAAGTCTGAAGCCACAAGCAGATCAAAGGAACATTAACTAGGCAACTCTCTAGTAGGTGGTCCATAAGAAGTAACAAAGGAAATTAAATATCATTTCCTGGGGCTAGTCTATTTACTTAGTTTCCCTCCTCCGTCAGATTTGGTCCCTCCGCTGAACACAGCTGGAAAAGCGCCAGAAACCTTTGTCTGCTAGGGACAATTGATGTATTTTAGCATCTAGAGTTTAAATGACTGAATATGCCCCCAAGTGGTGGTCTGATTTAGAAAATCTCATGTAATAAGTTTATGTAATAAATGTTTCGATTTTGAAGTCAGAGAGACATATGGGATATACTGGTTTGTCCCCCAATAAAACAGTTATCAACACACAGAAGTATTTAAAGATCACCCTTGGAATCTAGCCCATGAACCCAAATATTCAGATTCAACCACATCTGCAGGACCCACTCAGACACCTTCTATCTGTGGGGTGGGGCTCCCTTCCATCCTCATCTGCCCACAGGCACAGAAGGCACAGTTTGGTAAGACTTCTTGATGAGACCACAGAAAAAGCAAACAGGGCTGACTGTCCCCATGTCCCCCAACATTTCTGTACCTTACTTTTCCCTGCTTAAATGAGTTCACACAGCTGGAGAGCTGGCCCAGCAGTCAAGAGCACTTGCTGCACTTGCAAAGGACTGGTTCCAGCATACATTTGGCAACCCACATCTGTCTTTAAGTCCAGTTCCAAGAGATCCAACACCCTCTTCAGACATGCACATACATACATGTGTGAAAATCACTCATACACAAACAAGCCCACACCTGCATTAATGTATTATTGGTTTCAACACAAATAGTCAGGTAATTCAAATGCATAGCTCTGAAAGCAGCTACAATTTGGCTTCACTCCACATAGCTCTCTATCAAGGTGTCAGCTTTTATACTCTGTGAGCTCTAGAGAGCACCAACTAGCTGTCTATCTGGGATCTCAGTGAAGTGACTCCTCCACATTGTGATCCTACACTTTACACTGCCTGGGGTTGGTGTAACAAGAGGCATCTTCTGTCACTCTCTATTTTATTTTTTTTGGGTGGGGGTGGGGGAGTTCTCTTACTAACCTGGAGCTTATCAGTGTGGCTAGGCTGGCTAGAAAGCAAGCTCCAGGGATCCCCTAGCTCCACACTCCCAGTCCTCACCCAGCCTTTATGTAGGTGTTTGTGCATGTACAGCAGGCATTTTAGTGACTGAACCATTTCCCAGCTCCTAACCCCGTGATTTCTTTTTTAAATTTTAATTAATTAACTTATTTATTTTAGGCTAGGGTTCAAGTGGAGGAAGGCAAAAATCACTTTGGCAAAAACAAAGCTCCACCTTTCCCTCTTAAAAGTGAGTTTCTTCTACAGGGAACACCCAAAGGAAACACTCATTTTTCTGAGGGAGCACCAGAAACCCAGAGCTAGAGACTGGCCAGACAAACAGCTTTGCTTGTAAGGAAGGACCTAAAAGGAGACTGGCTTAGTCAAATACTTGGAGTGTCTGCCACATGTTGTCAAGGCAACTGGCTCTGAGCTCTCACAATGGAAGCTTCTCCCCAACCTGGTTGTCAGGCACTCGCCTACCTCTAAGTACTTTTTGTTTTAAGATGCTTTTGATTCCTTTAAAATTAAAAACTTCATTTAAAAATATATCTGCTACCCCATAGGGCTAGCTATTTCTAGTGGTTCAACCATTCCAATTCAATGTTTAGTCACATATGTAAATAAGGTGCCAGGACCTTGAAGCAATAATGACTTTTTGTTTTGTAATTGTAACCATGGTATCTGAAAGTGAACTCAGGCAGAAAGGATGCAGGGCCTGTGTGTTTGGGATGAAGAGGACACTATTCCTGAACTGTAACCACCATCCAAGGTGGGGAAGGAAAGACCGAAACAGGTAAGCCCGAGGCAGAAAGAAATCCCAACATAGCCCTGAAAATGTGAAATGTGTGAGCTGCTAATCCATGATGCTAAAGCATGTTAGCTGCTCTCAGGCTCGCTTCCTCTCATTCCCTCTCCTTCCCCTCCCCTCCTCCCTCTGTCAGTGTGTGTGTGTACGTGTGTACACACTTGTACATTTATATGATGCCAGAAGAAAACACTACCATCCTCTATCACTTCCTACCTGTTCCTTTAAGGCAAGGTCTCTCCTTGAACCTGGAACTCATTTTACAAGCCAGGCTGGAATACAGCAAGCCAAAATGATCCTGCTGTCTCCACCCCACTCTAAGCTGGGGTTCCAGGTGTGTGTGGGACACATGGCTTGTTATATGAGTGCTGGATCTGAACTCTAGACCTCATGACTACACAGGAAGCAGTCTGACCTACGGAGTCATCTCTCCAGCCCTGAATTCTTTACAGATGAAATTACACCATGATGAGAAAGCAAGAGAGATGGAAACAAAAATACTTGTGTAGACAAAGGGGATGCCATAAAGCCCTCGGTGCCGACTGGGTCTTATTCAGGTTATAAGGTATAGAAGGCACTCTTAATAGCTGTTTACCGTTATGCAAGATGTAAAGCATCAGTGCTATCCATAGTAGACACCCAGCCTTATCCAGACTGGTGAGAAAAATTTGGAAAACTCACAGCCAACAAAAGGTCTAATCTAGTACAAACACAGGCTAAGTACAGGGCATGAGATCACTTTTTTTTCTCAATACAAGTCTTTCATTGTCCCAAAAGACACCCCAAATCATACTTATAATTCAGGGTAACTTAGGTCTTACTCATTAGCCTGCCGCACTATTCCCTTTTCAGACACAAAGATACCATTCAAAAACTTTCTGATATCACTGTTTTTACCTGTTGTGGCTTGCTAAATCAGGCCACTGAATCTGAAACAAGCTTAATATCATTTCCTTCAAAGATTACTTCATCCTTCTGAGCTTGAGAGGCAGAAGGCAATACCTGTCCTCATCCAAACCCAAGAAATTTCAGATTTCAACCAATGACCCATTCTCCTGAATATCAGCTGATGTGCCTATTTATCACATCAAAGTGGATCTGGCTGCCAGGTTCTCACGGCATCCCTCAGTCCCTATCTGTTAAGGGCCCTCCTAGATGGCATACAGACCCCCTACCCCAAACTTCTCCAGCCCAGGGTCTGGGCTGCCCTTTTCCCAGCTGCCCTTCCCTATAATCCAGCTATTTTGCTATTCCAATCCCCTTTTCTCTTTTCGTCTACCCTTGACTCTCTTGACCAGTCTCTTAGCCCAGACCACCTCTTGGTCAGCGACTCCTCACCCCTCTCCCTTCCCCCTTCTCTTCATATGGCCCAGCTCAGTCTAGCCATGTCCACTCTGGACTCTCCCAGATGTCCCTGCCTCTGGCTATGCTCTCCCTCATATGTATAATAAACCTCCTCCTTCACCATATCTAGGAGCAGTCATTTTTTTTATTTCTTTCCTTTTTATTTCTTTTTTCTATTAAATTTTTCATTTATTTTACATATCAACCACAGTTTCCTCGCTCCTCTCTTCCTGTTCCCTCCCCCCACCTCCCATTTATCACCCCATCCACTCCTCCTCCATTCAGAAGGGGCACGCCTGCCGTGGGCATCAGCAAAGCATGGTATATCAAGTTGAGGCAGAACCAAGCTCCTCCCCTTGCATCAAGGCTGGGCAAGGCATCCCAGCATGGGGAACAGGTTCCAAAAAGCCAGTTCATGTGTCAGGGACAGGTCCTGATCCCACTGCTGGGGGAAACAGACCAAGCTAAACAACTGTCACCACAAGCAGAGAGCCTAGGTCAGTCCCATGCAAGTTCCCTGGTTGTCAGTCCAGACTCAATGAGCTCCCTCCCTCTAGCTTAGATCAGCTGTCTCTGTGGGTTCCCCCCATCATGATCTTCCCCCACTCCCCTTGCTCATACAATCCCTCCTCCCTTTCTTCAACTGGACTCCCCAAGCTAGGCCCAGTGCTTGGCTGTGGATCTCTGCATCTGCTTCCATCAGTTACTGGATGAAGTCTCTCTGATTACAATAGGCAGTCACCAATCTGATTACAGGAGAAGGCCAGTTCAGGCCCTCTCCACTATTACTAGGAGTCCTAGCTGGGGTCATCTCTGTGGATTCCTGGGAGTTTCCCTGGCACTAGGTTTCTCCCTAACCCCAAAATGACCCCCTCTATCAAGATCTCTTTCATTACTCTCCCACTCTGTCTCACCTCAACTCAATCAACCCAATCTCTCATGTTCCCCTCCACTCCACTCCCTCCACCCATCCCCAGTTTACCCAGGAAATCTCATCTATTTCCCCTTCCCAGGGAAATCCATGTGTTCCTCTTAGAGTCCTCCTCGTTACCTAGCTTCTCTGGGGCTGTGGATTGTAGCCTGTTATGAGTGAGTACATAACGTGTTTGTCTTTCTGGTTCTGGGTTACCTCACTCAGACATTATTTCTTTTTTTCATTCAGGGGCCATATCCTCAGTCTCTTCCTCTCCTTTTTCTGCCATCCATTCCCGCCTATGAAGTGAACAGCTCTGCTCTTTGGCATGCTCCTTGCCATAATATGCTAATTCCTCTCCACAGACTTAATCAATCATGGATCCTCCTAGGCTGTGAGCCAGGATGGTCTTTTTCTCTCTGTGAGTCAATAATCTCAGTATTTGTTAGTAATGGTAAGCTGACTAACATAAACACAGTCTACACCTTTTCAGAAAGTCTACCAATTATTCCAGAAAGTAAGTGCTTCACAAATAAAAGCCCTCTCTCCCCACTCCTTTCTCTCTTCTTTCTCCCCCTCTTCTCTCCCTTTAATAGATGCTGAGCTAGTTGCATTCAGCTTTCAGTTTCTTCTCAATACGGCACACACTGCTCTGGGAATAACATCTGAAAGAGTGAAGCACAGGAGGTCCTGAGAACACTTCACAATCATCTTGGCTCACTAGAAACACATTAATTCTAGGAATGTATGCTTCACAATCCAGAGAACTCATCTTTTGCTGTAAGGACAATGAGCACATAGCTCAAGAGCTGGGCCCTCCTATAGGCCTTCTCACCCGGGGAGTCAGGGAGAGCGAAGCTGTGACCTGACTACAAGGCGATGTCTTTTCTGTCTGGGGACAAGCTAGCACTGCCGAGCTATCTTATTTTTCAAATATGTGGCTACTTGTCCCTTAGCCATCTGCTGGTTCCTATGAGACTCTGGGACTATGGCTTGCAAAGAGCACAGCTTTATCTCGTCAATTAAATAAAATGGCCCTTGGTCTCCTCATTTTGTCCCTTCTCCTCCCCTCGGACTGATGGGTCTCTTCAATCACACACTATCCCACCTCTGTCTTAAGGAAGAAAACAGCAGAAAACTCAGTCCAGGAGAGATTCTGAAACAAACAAGGAGGATGCAACATTCTAAACTGTGAAAGACATTGTAGGAAGCAAAAATAAATTTTCATTAAATATCTGTTTGTACTCCAGAAAACTTCTGAACATATATGGTCTATGATGAACATAACAGCAAAATAAGGAAAAGGCACCTAGCTAAGAAAAGGCATTTCTTTTCTTGAGAAGAAAAATGGGGCTGGATGAATTAAAGAAAATAATAAAAAATCTAAAAATACAAAAACAAATTAGTACCAATACTAAAAACAACATTGGTTCTACATAAAAACAACAAGTTTTCCAGAAAATAGAAGAAAAAAGATTCAAAGACTGGTGACCAAGGTGGGACGGAGGGCTGCGTAGGCCCTGAGCTTAGAGAAAGTCAGCTCTGAGAAGGACCCTGGGCAAGAGCATCCATATACTAAACAGCAGGCAAAACTAAAACCAAAGGATCCACACTGGAATAGATGTTGAGGACAGTGTTAAGTTGCCAGGGCAGAGAAAGAGACTCCTAGAAAACTGTCTCAGCTTCCTGTCTGCCATGAGGGAACAGCTCTGCTTGAACATGATGCTCTACCTCACCATGGCCCAGAAATTCAAACCATCCTACCAAAATGAAACTTCTGAAACAGAGAGCCACAATACCTCACCACCACCACCACCACCACCCCTACAATTCCAGGAAGCATCAAAATGGGCAGGTAAAGTGGACCGCAGGTAGAGATGACTCTGGCTGACCTTAGACATTCCTATGAAACAGACAATGGAGCAGCTGGTGGTCACACAAACCTGCAAGTGACTAAACAGCACAATACTGCAGATGTGGGAGGGGATCTGAGTAAGAGCTAAGCTCTAGCTAACAGTATCATACTGGTGTCGATTCCTGATTGTGATCTTATAATATGCAAAACATCTGCAGTGCCCTGCCAACTTCTAGGTGTGTTCTAAAAGTTTTGCTATTTTTGGTTTTTTAAGACAAGGGATAGTGTGGTAGTTTGTGTAAGAATGGCCCCCAAGGGCACATGTATTTGAATGCTTAGAGAGTAGCACTATTTGAAAGGATTAAAAAGTGTGAACTTATTGGAGTAGGCATGGCCTTGGAGAAAGTGTGTCACTGGGGCTTGGGGTTGACCAATAAAGACTGAACATGGTCATGTGTAATCTTGTAGGAATCCTGTTTTACAATCAAGACACTAAATAGTCAGTAGATCCTTTAGAGTACAACTGTCCATTTAAATTTGTTTAAAAAAATTGTTCCACCTTGGGCAAACAATTTCAGGAAGGAGAGACATGTAGCCCCCTACTGCTGCAACAATATCCTCACTCCCAAGTCCCTCACCCTCACCCCTAATAAAAGGTCACAACCAGTTTTTCCCTTGGCAGACCCCCACAATTTCCCATGGGAGAGCCCCAAAACAAAACAATTTTTTTAAACAAATTTAAATGTTCTTTTCAGCAGCACGGCCTTTGTCTTTTTTCACCATACTCATTTTGTATCAATCATTCAAGAGGTTGCTAGGAAGGGAAGGGACTTGAATTTACATTTATCCCAATGCTTCAGTAAAACCCCACTCAGTCTGCAGAGTGAGTGGGTGATAAGAGGGATCATAGCATGGATGGGGCCTTTCACTGAAGGACAAACAGCAGCTCTTACCCAGCAGCTTACTCCTCTAATGCCTGGGCCTCTAAAGAGTATTTTCACAGCTGGCATGATCCTCTGTGAACCCTCCTGAGTCTGGTATTTCCCATTGGCTTTTGTGTGTAACTTTAAAAAAAATAATAATAACTTAGGTACTTTTATTTCATTTGCATTGGTATTTTGCCTGCATGTATGTCTATGTGAGCGTGCCAGATCTTGGAGTTAGAGTCAGTTGTTAGCTGACATGTGGGTGCTGGGAACTGAACCCAGGTCCTCTGGAAGAGCAGTCAGTGCTCTTAACCACTGAGCCATCTCTCCAGCCCCCAGGTGTGTAACTTTTTGATAGAGATACAGACCAAAGTCTGTATGTGGCAGAACTGTGTGTTTACTGATTCTGAGCACAGAATAAAATATAAATATATGGCCAGTTAATCACCCAGAGGACCAGCAGGTTAATATTTAATCACTTTAATGTGGATTCCAAAAACCCCTTTAAATTGTTTCTATGAGCCAGAAATCCTTGTGCAAAGCCTTTGCTACACACAGCACAGCCCATTATGAAGTCAAATAAGTTAACTCTCTTAGCTTAATCCCACAGAAAATTACTTGTTCACAGGCAAAATACCCACTCAGGTTCTGTTGTGTTTGTGGAGTACTAAGCCTTTCCTCCTGTGACCTCTCAACTCTCCTCCTTCTCCCAACACGAACAAGAGGAAGAGCCCCACGAAATCAGGCCTTTCCCTGAACAGAGCTGAGCCCCCAGGAAGAAAGGCCGACTCACCCTGTCCCAGCTGAAGCACAGGCCGAGGCGGTCAAGCTGTTTCTTCATGTATTTAATATTGCTGTGGAACAAAGGGAAGCAAGTTTGACTTTGAGAGGAAGTCAGGGCCATAGATGAACTACATTTTAAGGATGTTTTAGAAAACTTAAAAAGTCTAGCTCAGTCAAGGAAGCCTTAACTGTTGCTTTGCCCTGGCAGAAAAACAAAAGGCCAAACCGTAAGAGTCAGTAAAATATCAATATGCAAGCAGACATACAGGATCTGGACCTGCTCATCACTAGATGTCACCTTGGTCTTGGCCCTGAAGGCAGCTCCTTCCCCTGGCCACTCTGACAAGCAACCTCTAGAATGTATGATCCTGGACTCTCCATATGTCTATGTTCTATATATAGTTAAGTCAAGCAAGCAAGTTTTAAAGAGATCTAAAATATAAATAAATAAACAAATGAACAAATAAAAACCTTTATGTCCAGACTGGCTTGGAGCTCAGTGGAAGAAGCTCTTGCCTGGCATGTGTAAGGTCTGGATTCAATCCCCAGAACTGTGTGTGTGAATGTTACACCTACACACACACAAAACACACACACACACACACACACACACACACACACACACACACACACACACCACTCTTAATGTACAAACTTGGGAAATTCAAAAAAAACCACACAGTGTTCTGTCAATCAGAACCTAAACCTGCCCCGAGATTGGATAACAGAGAAGTGCACTAGTCAATTTAGTTCTTGTTGCTGGGAATCAACTTATGCCACATTTGATCTACTTTATTAGAGTTGTCATTTTATCCTTTTATCCTTTTATATCACTTCCATTAATCTAGAATTAATTATATGATGGAAAGAGAACACAGTGAGTTTCCTGCCATGCAGCCTTGGGTAGAAATAAGACTGGTGAAGGGGCTGGGGAGACAGTGTGTGTATGTGTTGTGGGGGATAGTTGGGGGGGGGGAGATAAGAGTGCTCAGTTTACAAGCACAAGGACCTGAATTCAAATCCCCACAATCCATGTAAAATGCCAAGCATGGCTTGCATGCCGTAATCCTTGCCTTGGAGCAGATAGAGCCAAGCAGGTCTTGAGAGCTTACTGACCAGCCAGACTAGCTAAAACAGTAAGCTTCCAGCTCAATGACAGACCCTGTTTCAGAACAGTAAAGTGATACAGGAAGACACTTGACATCCTGCTTTGGATTCCCAGTGGACATGTTCAGCTGAGCACATGTATGGGGTCCCATACCTATACATTCATGTATATTCTTCTTAAAGAAAGGGGGGCAGATGGTAAAGGGAGAGGAGGGGAAAGGAGAAGAGAAGAGTCAGTGGAGGTTCCAAAGACAGGCCCTTGAACTGCCCTTCTGCATCTGAAGGGTGAGATGATGAAGGGTCCAAGAAGATTCTAGTATAAGGTGTTCTGTACTTTACCAGCAGGGAGAGGTTGGGAAGTCTGAGCCATGGCGTGTTAAGAAAAAGCCATACCTAGCCTCACTTAGCTACACTAAGTTGTTCCTTGCTCATAAATGATGAAAACAAAAATTAAATTTTCACAGAAAATGAGAATGATATAGTCAAACTCAGGTCTAAAAGACAAGAAGCCTGTTGAAACTGAACAAATGCAATTCTCTCCACTTTGCTTTCTTCATAAAGGTAAGTGCTCCAAGAAAGAATAGCTTGGTAAATAACAAGCATCCAAACAACCTCTGAATAAACAAACACCAACCTTCCTTGGTATTTCTTAGGAATACTGAGTATTAAAAGGCAAACATCAGGAGCTGCACAATGGCTCAGTGGGTAAAGGTGTTTTCTTCCAAGCCTCACAGCCCAAGTTTGATCTCCACAACCCACAAAATGGGAGAAGAGAACTTACTCCCATAAATTGTCCCATAACCTCCATATGTGCCACTGTGACACATGTACCTTGCCCCCTAACTAACCAACTAACTAGACAAACACTAGTGCACACCTTGCTGTTTATTTTTCTCTTGGCAATTTGCCAATGTTGTGGTGGTTTTTGTGTTTGTTCTTTTTTGCTTCCTGGTCTCTCTCATGCATAGACTTAAAAATATTTTAAAAAGGTTTCCATATACAAGTGTTTGAGTATGCATTAAACATTTACCTTTGAGTCCAGCTTTCTGGGTGCAAATTCCTCTCGATGGCAGCATTTTCAGCAGGCAATCCAAATGCATCCCACCCCATGGGGTTGATAACCTGGTATAAAGAACAAAGTGGAAATGACAGAGAAAACATGACAATGGATTTATAAAAAGGAGTCATGCCTTACCAGGAAGACTACCTTTCCTTCTGCTACCTTGCTCTTTTCCACCTGACTCTAACAGGCTGCCCTCTTCACATGGTATCTGAGTTCCAGGAGGGACGTTTTTTCATGATCCCTCCTTCCTTCGCCTATCACTGTTTTTCTTTTTTAACAGAGCCTTGTGAACAGGGATTCAGGAGTCTGGTCTAAAAAAAAAATTTTTTTTTTAAAGAAAATGATGTCTTTTCAAAGAACATGTCCATTGAAGAATAAAGAATATGTTCCAAGTACAGATGCAGAACCTCTACCAATCATCCCATAAAACCTGAGACCATCTTCATAACTGGACAGTGAGGTGAGAGTAAAGGGTTAAGAGTGATATCCAGAAAGCTTCATATAAAGCTTTACAAAATTCAGTATGAAAAATAGTTGGCTAAGAGAAAGGCTAGAACACTACTCCCCTCACTAAAACGGATCACTGGCTAAGGAAGAGGTACTCCAAAGTAAACCATGGCTCATTAAAAAACCAGAACAGGGCAGGGGAGATGAGATGGCACAGTGATTAAAGTGCTTGCCACAAAGCAAGAGAATGGGAGTTTGGATCCCCAGGGTCTACATAAATGCCAGTGGACATGGCAGTCCATCTCTAATTGCAGCTTCTTCTGAAGGTGGAAACAGGGAACCCTAGGAACAAGCTGGCTAGAGACCTAGGTTTAAGATATCCTGCCTCAATAGGTTTGCACATCTTTAATCCCAGCACTCTGCAAGCAGAGGCAGGCAGATCCCCATGAGTTCCAGACCAGCCTGGTCTACATAGTGAGACCATGTCTAACGAGACCACCAAAACCCAGATTGTTTGTCTTGGAAAAATAAAATGTCTAGGCTTTCAAAATGTTTGTCTCATGCTAGAATTTTCCAGTTATGGAACTGTGTTCTCCAATGCAGCAGCCACCAGCCACATTTAAGACTAAGAATTGGGTAGTAGGTCATTTCCTTGGGGGTGGAGGGTAGTTCTGTTGTTTTACCTTCTCTACAGTGGCTGCACTTTAGCCTTGAGGGGATTCTGTTCCCCCAGGCAATGGCTCTGTTGCTGATGCTAAAGGTAGTTCTAACCAAATCTCTATGTTCTAATAAAAGCCTCAAAGGCTAGGGTGAAAACCTTCGCGCTTAAGAGAGAGTAGCAGCTGGGAGGTGGTGGTGGTGGTGGTGGTGGTGGTGGTGGTGGTGGTGGTGGTGGTGGTGGTGGTGGTGCACACCTTTAATCCCAGCACTCGGGAGGCAGAGGCAGGCAGATCTCTGTGAGTTCAAGGCCAGCCTGATCTACAGAGCAAGTTCCAGGACAGACTCCAAAGCTACAGAGAAACCCTGTCTTGAAAAACTTGAGAGAGAGAGAGAGAAAGAGAGAGAGAGAGAGAGAGAGAGAGAGAGAGAGAGAGGAGAGAGAGCGCACTGGCTAACTTTCTCTCTTTACTGGCTCCCCTCTCTTACTTCCTATCAACCAGTTGCTAACCCCGCCTCTCTGGGTCCAGGTTAATTTTATTTAATTTACGCAAATGCAACACGTCTTTACATAGTTAACAAATGCAGCATGAACAAATGTTAACAAATCTTTGGCTGGTTAAACAAATATTCCACAACAGGGTCCTTGCAGGCAGCAGGGAAATAATCCAGGTAAGAGAAGAATGAAACTCGATCAGTCTAACTTAGGTAACTGGTGCTCAGCCAAACTTGGAGAGTCTAACATCAGTTGGTTTATTTTAGCCATATTTAAGCACAGCAATTTTGGGAAATAAAAAGTTTTTTGATAACAGTTAACTCAGTCCCCTGAGTATAGCAAAGCTTAAGATGTGTTTAAGTTTCTTTCACAGAGAAGATGGGTACTGTTGACTTAGAAATGGAGCCCAAGATTTAGGATTTAAGGAGAATGACTGAGGTAAACATAATGACTGTGGGTGTTAACATTGAAGACATTTAGGCTGATATAAGGCAGAAATGACATCACTCATAAGGATGGGTTTCATGGCCTAGAAGCAATGCTCAAGATTTAGGTAAAAGGGTCTAGGATAAGTAAAACATAAATTCTGGGGGATGTGGGTGGAGGTTGGCTCAACAGATAGCAAAGGATCACCAGGTTGTAAACTATATCCATTCCAAGCATTCCAGAAAGACAGGTAAGCATCTCCTTCTTTTGAAGGATGCCTGTGGGTTAACTTTCCTGGCTTCTCTAGTGCTTACCTGTGTGCACAAGAGCAAAAAGTCCCCAAATCTTCTGTAGTCAACTGGAAATAGATTCCTATTCTTTTTTTCCTTCACTGATGTTTTGCAAATTAAAAACATAATACAGTTGGAGCTGGAAAGATGGCTCAATGGTTAAGAGCACTGGCTGCTCTTCCAAAGGACCCAGATTTGATTCCCAACACCCACACAGCAGTTCAAAACTGTTATAACTCCAGTCCCATGGCATCCAATGCCCTCTTCTGGTCTCTGTGGGCACTGCATGCACATGGTGCACAGACATACATGCAGACAAAATACTCATCCAAACATATACAGGAACACGTAGTTTCTATGGGAACAGAACCTGTTACACAAAGCGTTTTGTGACCTGCCTTTTTCATTTAACATTATATCATAGGCATCTGTACAGAATACAAAAGCACTGATGCAGAGTTTCTGAGTGTGATGGGACCTTTCACAGTCAAGTTATGCATGACCTAAGGACTTAAGATGCTGGATGTTCACGTTTATAAGAAAATCAACCTGGGACAGTGGTGCTGAGTATGCTGTCTCACACCAGTGAAGATTAATGACACGGATTCTCATGGGAGTGTGCAAGATGGAAACAGGCCTTATTAAGAATTATCATAGAAAAACCAAGAACTTAAGAAAAAGTGAGAAGAAACTCTTGAGAGAGGGTGGAGTTTCCAAGACAGAAGAAACATTTCCTTTGTCCAGGTTTTTATAGGGCAATGGCAGATATTGGACAAAAGACTGAGGTAATCTCTATTGAGAATGGTTAATTCTTGGGGCTGTCATGGGTGAAGTCAAAGGAAGGCCCACATACATTCAACATGTTCCCCTGGTCCAAACAATAAGACAATCATCTGATGTTCATGCACTGCTCCCCTAGTTAAGGTTAGTTGAAGGCCCTTCTGTCCACCTCTGACTCTGGCTTACTGGCCATGACTATATGCAAGCTGTCAGTTATTTGGCTAGGGTTACTTCCTTCCCATTTGTAGGTGTCTTGCTTAATGTTAATTGCACTGAGTGCCCTGGCTTTGTTAGTCTTCATCCTGACTATCTACAGTCACTGCTGTTGTTGCTATCTCCTGACCTTTAGGGTGTCCCAAGTACTGTTAATTATATGGAGCTCTCTTCATTCTCACTGCCGTGTTCTTGGTTATTGCCTTGTCTACAGTACTGTCTGGGATCTCTTTCCTGATAATGTGCTGGCATGTTATCAGCCATCCTTACTACATCTCAGACTATTATAATTAGCTGCATTAAAAGCAAGAATAAGTAATAAGCAACAGTACCTAGCAAGTATCTCCCAAAGGGGAAAGGTCTTTTGGAAACTAGCCAGCTAGCCTGTTATCACTGGTCTTGTTTCCTGGAGCCTATTTGTCTCTCATGGTCCACTTGGATATCTCATATCCAGATGCAAGTATCTTTGTCTCTATCTTTAGTGCTCTTGGCTTCTTTTTTTTTTTTAACCCTTATATTCTCTTTTTACCTTAGCACCCACTCCCACAGTAGCATATATAGGAGATGTATAGTTTTCAGCATGGGTCCTTTTCCCTTACTGCCTACTGTGAGCTAGCTCTTGCCTCAGCATGTATACAAATCTCTAAAACCAAAATTCTAACATTCGCTGAGTAAATCTATTCTGTTCAGCTTTGGGAACCTGACTAGATATATCCCAACACAGTTGGGACATGAGGTCTCTTTCCTTCCATGAAATATGGGGTGTTCCATCCTCCCTAAAAGCATCCCCCATCTCAGAAACTGCTTCCTCTTAATCTTCACACAGCTCTGGTATAGATGGCCAATTTCAAAACTCTTCCATAATAGAGAAGGACCCATGAGTTTGGACCCTTCCCCAGGTTTTTCTGAAGACAGACTAGCTACTGCAGTGGTAGGAACTCTTCTCACAAGGATTCCCAGTGGTAGGACAACCTCGTGGTGACATCTGAGAAAGCAGAATGGAAGCTGAAGCAGGTCCAGACCCAGATGAGCCTCAAGGACCTGGTCCCGGTACCCAGAGTGCCTAAGCCCCTGCAACATTTCCTTGGATCCTGTGAGTTTTACTATCATCTATCAAAATGAAACCTCCCTTTTTGCTGAAGTTGGTCTAACCTAAGTTTCAGTACCCAGGAGCCAGGAAGCCTCATTAAACAAGCGTCCTTGGCACACAGCCTGCTCTGGAACACTGCTGTATCCACAGAAGACCGTCTTCCTGTGTTTGCCTCCCCCCCCCCCCCCCGCCCCTCTTTTTCAGGAACTAAAATCCCCGGTTCTGGGTTATTCAGGAATTCTTCCACACTGCCAGGCCTGCACTTAAGTTCTGCTTAAGCTGCGCTGAATTCTCCCAGGTTGCTTCCTTGGAAGAACAGGGTAGCTGTTGTGTAACTGTTCTACAGAAAAGGAAACTTAATCATCACTTGGAGTCTTTGTCAGAACCACCAATGGCACTGGTCCAATGTTTCTGCCCATTAACATTCTGTTAGGTGCTATCTGGATTTTTAGATAAAGTCAATACAGCAAGAGACTGTCATATATCACACATCTTATACACATGCGCGCGCGCACACACAAACACACACACACACACACACACAGAGTCTGCATTTATATAACAAATTTATTCATTTCTATTTTCATTTTCAGATAGAATTAACATGAGAAGATATTTTTAGATCACATGCTATCCAAGCTGTCTATGAACATAAAGTCAGAAAATCTTAATATTTCAAATTCTTCACAAAAATTAACAAATTCAACTGTCTAACCCACTCTGGGAAGTCTTTCCTATAACTCAAAGTCAGGAGCATTCCTTCCACCATCCACCAGGTCACTGGACTAAATGTCCCTGCAAGTTAAATTTCTTTAAACCAGGAAGGTTCCCTGCTCATAAGCCCTGGGGCCACATGTACAGCGCATTTCCTTGCTGTAAGATGTCTCACTCCCAATGTGGGAGAAATAGGAAGTAAAGATCTAAGCATCACTGCAATAGACCCAAGTGTCTCTGTCCCTCTGGCAGCAGACTGTATCCTAGTCAATAGCATGCACCTGTAATTCCAGCATCAGGAAGTTCAGGTAGGAGGATCATGAATTCAGGGTTAGCCTGGGCTACACAGTAAGCCCCTGCTTCAAAAACAAAATAAAACTCAGCTATCGTGTAACACATTCCAGGCACATGATATTATCTCTGGGCTTTGAGTGGTAGAAGGCATGCTTAGAATGTACAAAGCTATAGATTTAATCTCAAATACCACAAAACAAAAAAGATAGCTATAGTTTCTTACCCTTGGCTTCTCTGTGCAAAAATTGTCCAAACCATTCACTAGAAGAACTTTATACTCTTTTGGTTAGATTTTTTTTTCATTTTTTTTATGTACATTGGTGTGAAAGTGTCAGGTCCTCTAGAACTGGAGTTACAATTTTGAGTTGCCATGTGGGTGCTGGGAATTGAACATGGTCCTCTGGAAGAGCAGCCAGGGCTCTTAACCAGAGTCATCTCTCCAACTCCTCTTCTTGTTAGTTTTAAAATGACATTTCTCTTTATATCAATGAACTTCCACAGTTAAAGTAAGTTATTGCACCTATAGCGTACATGTACAAACATGCCAATCTACCATAAAGAAAAATGGGCATCTGCATTGATATGCTAGGGCCCGGGTAGTTGTGGTGATACACACCTATAATCCCAGCTATTTGAAAAGCTGAAGAAGTACTGAGAATTTGAAGCTAGCCTGGGCAACATAACAAGGCCCCTTCTTGAAATAAAGTAATACATGGCAGACCCTGAGCATTCTTGATTTAAGCTGACCTCTTTTTATTCCCTAAGCTAACCTCTTCTTAGGTGTGAATGCTTCCTATAGCTTCATTTTTTCCAGATATTTGATCTATTTTTATAAACCTACTTAAGATATACTTTAAAAATCCATCATGTCAATTTCAGAACAGTGGGAATGTGACATCATGGAAGGTGGCAGAAGATAAAAAGTGATAATTTTAAGATAATAAATGTAAAATTATTCAGAGGCTGAATCAAGAAGTCCCAGTTACTTAAATTAGCAATCAGTACACTTCAGCCAGGCAGCAGCGGCACACGCCTTTAATCCCATCACTCAGGAGGCAGAGGCAGGCGGATCTCTGAGTTTGAGGCCAGCCTGGTCTACAGAATGAGTTCCAGGACAGCTAGAGCTACACAGAGAAACCCTGTCGGGGTAGGGAGAGGTGGGGGAAGAATGAAGAAAAGAGGAGGAGAAAGAACAAGAAATTTGAAAAACCACACAATCTAGTTCTTAGAACAAATCCTCTAAGTGTGTAAGTTGGATGAGAAGCTACAAAGACAGTAAAGCCACCCCAAAATTCAGAAAGGCAGGACAGCATCACTACCTCAAAGCTGACAGAGACACCATGGCCACCTAGAACCTAAGAGACTGAAGCAGCAGTAGGCAGTGCCCATGGCTGATGTGTGAGCAGGCATGTAAATGTGCTCATCTCACCAGATGGAGCCACAAGGAGCTGGGCAGTGGCTGAGGCAAGAGCCAGGAAGGAGATTCCCTGGTTTCTCCATTTACCTGCCCTCCGATTGCACCTAGCTTGCCTATGCCTCAAAACCAGCCACAGTAGGATGAAAGGCCCATGATCCTCCTCCCGCTAGAGCAGTCAGTGTTTACTGGGGGTGGATGGCAGAGACAGAGATAGATACTGATTTTCTTCAGTGGCAATAGCTACTAGTAATTAAACCTAATTAAATTCACTGGATCACAAAGTCAATCACAAAAGACTAGGCAGGCAGCTTGAGAAACACAGTTTAATACAAAGCAAGCAGGGATGGGAGTGTAGGAACCCATCTCTAGGTGAAGTCTCAAAGAGGAGTCAGAACTGGCTACTATCATGGAAGATGGGCTACCCTGATGTGAGTTCTCAAAGGAGGGTCAGAACTGGATATGATGGCAGATGGAACATCTCCGTGTGAGGTCCCAAGTAGGAGTCAGACCAGCTAGCATCATGGCAGACCAGAAGTTGCTAGCCCAGAATATAGTTATATGAATGTCAGAGCTCTGCAAGTTAGACCAGAGCTGGAAAGAGAGTGAGGACTGGGGGCTGGGTCTTGGCTAACATCTAGTGTACAGTCCTGTCCTCCAGATCTGAGAACCTAGACATTTCAGGGTGGGCAGGTAGGCTAGTGGCAAGCTTACTCAGCAAAAGGGACATGGTGCTGAGGGAGTCAAGGCTACAGCCTTATCTATGTTGTATTTCTTTTACAAAAGAGGGAAAGTGGAATTTCATGTACAATTTTAAAATACTTTAAGAAGAGGGTGGGGAATAAGCAAGAGGTCATTTGTCCTTCTAACACAGGAAGCAAGAGTGAGCTGAGCAGAGGGGTTTAAATGTGGGCAGGAAGGAGACTGAGGCATCTGATTCCCTGCCTTTCCCCCAGAGACAGGAGCATGCCTCCAGAACAGGGCCAGCCAGCTGGTAGCAATGGCCAGCTTCTCTCCCTCACCCATAAAACAAAGCTTTATATTTGAAACCAATTCAGCTTCAGATGCAGGCACCATGGTTACTGTTTCACAAAGAAATGCTATTTTCAGTGTCTTGGCTTCTCTGGAGTGGATTCAGCACTATATTTCCAAGAAATGAAAAATGCAGTGTTTAGTTTCATTTAGCCAGTGTAATACACAACCATAATACACAACCATTATTACAGATTAGATGTAAAAATCAAGTGACTACTTCAGAGTAAGAAAAAACACCTATACCCAAAGGGCATGCCTCCTGTGGGAATGCAGAAGAACCTGACTGGCAGGCGAGTCAGGCACTTTCCAATCAAGGTGCTAGGTGGACATGCCTTCGCTTCTTCAAACCACATCTGAGAGCATAAGCCTGGAAATCCACTGCCTACCTCCTGATGCCATAGAGATTTGAAAGTCTGGAACTAAATGCCACACCATGCACTATGGGCACATCACAGACATCCATCAACTAGCTGAAAACTGAGGAAACATCCACAACCACTTGTTTGCTGAGAATGTCCCTGGCACCTAGCCTTTGTGGGTGACTGCACAGTGCTTAGACAGCTGTTAGTCACTGATCCCCAACTTCTTCCTACACTTGGACAAGGCTATGAGCTCTCTGCCTGCAACTAATTAGTCCAAGCCCACTGTAAGGAGAATGAGTACTCTGATACTTCCATCACCCTACTCCTGGGCCAGAATGCTGGGGACACCAGCTGAGGTAGGAGGCAGAAAATTTATTTTCCAACCATCTGTGCATATAATATATGAAAACACAACAAAAGCACCATATGGAGCTAAGCTTTATGTATGTCATCAGGCAGCCTTTGAGTTTAAGGAGCAACCAACCAATTTACAGCAGAGCCTTCTCTGACTGCAGAAAAAGAAGAATTTAATTCTGGCTTCAAATGGCCCTTGAGTAAACATGCAAGTCTCAGGAATGCTTTATTGTGGCCACTGAAATTGGGTTACACTCAAAACTGCATTACACTGTTTTGTTTGTTTGTCTTTTGAGACAGTCGCACACAGTCCAGGCTGGCTTTGCTTTCTTGACCCTCCTACCTCTCCCTCTTAAGTTCTGGAATTTCTGGGGTGTGCATCACACATAGATGCACTACATGTTTGAAGGGTTTTCTTGCTCATCACCTCTGGGTAAAGCAGGCATCATCACTGCCCTGATTTACCTCCCCCAAACCACCTAGTACTTACTCACTTGCACAGTACTCACTCAGTCTACACATTCCTATGGCTAAGGTCAGCTGCTAAAGACCTTTAGCTCTCTTCTGATGTCAGTGTGACTTGGTCTCAAACTTAGACAGCCATATCTATTTGGCTCAGCAGAGATGCCACCCATCCATCCTGTTTGAAACCTGGCCCAGCTACCTAGACAGCTTTTTCAAAATGTGGTCACTCCCAGTCCTACCTCCACCCCTAGCAAACTCAAGAGAAACTGCCATTCCGAAGAGCTTACAGAACACGCAAGCTTGAGTGCTGCCATGGTGGTGAAAGCTTCACATTTGGGCCCAAACTCGGGGATCCACTGTTTCCTTGACGGCTTTCAAGTGCTTAAAGTTTTTACTATTATTGTGAGGGTACAGGGCACATACCATGGAGTGCATTTGGAGGTCACAGGACAACCTTATTAAGTTGATTCTCACTTTCCACCTTCATGTGGGTTCTGAGGATTAAACTCAGGACATCAAGCTTATTTGCAAACTGCCTTTATCTGGTTTTCAAATGTTTAGTTTTCACACTCAGTGGTAATCTTAAAAAGACTGCTAAGTCAAGGACACTATGATTATCTGCATTGTCACCTTCTGTAGAGGCCATGAATCAGATCAGCTCACAGTAGGAGCACACTGCTTTTATTTGATGCTGTTTGGTTTGTTTAATTTGAGGCAAGGTCTTACTGTGTTGCCTATATTGACCTCAAAACTAGCATTCCTCTTGCCACTAGCTCCCCAGCACTGTGATTATAGGTATGCACCATTATGTCTGGCCGGAAACAAAGGATCTTGTAAGCTGCATTTAAAAAAAAAAAAAAAAAAAAAAGTGTGTTCCAAGTAACCATTAAACAGTTGAAATGCTACTAACAGAGAGTCAGGGACCTTCTCTGTCCCAAACAGTTAAAACAGTATTAGGCAGAAGACAGTAACAGAGAACTATGAGCTTAGCCAGGGTAGTCTATGGTTTTACCCATAAGTGCTGATAAATGTGAGCTACAGAATTGAAAGCAGGTTACAGTGCAAGGAAAATTAAGTAGATCTTGAAGAATAATAAGGCCTTACTTATAGGGGAGAGTGAGAAGTACCCTAAGAAGGAGACACCTGGGTGAAAAACACAAAGATGAGAACAAGGATATTCCTATGAAAAACTATGTACATCATTAAGGACTGTGGATGCAGGAGGCTTGGGACAGCAGGGCAGAAAAAAACATTATAAAGGGGCTGGAAAGTTGTCTCAGTGGTTAAGTGCACTAGCCACTCTTCCAGAGAACCCAGTAGGTTTGGTTACTAACACCCACATGGTGGCTAATAACCACCCATAAGTCCAGTCCCAGAGGATCTGTCATCCTCTTCTGGCATCCCTGGACACCAGGCAAGCACACTAGTGCACAGACATACATGCACTCAAAACACCCATATATATAAAATAAAACAAAGGAAAACATGTTGAGAAAGAAAACAAATGCAAAATAACTTTGGACTTAAACATATTTAAAGGTAGTATGTAGGTTATAGTTTAAGGGTCCTGGATTACCTCTGGAGGACTACAATCAGACAGTCATACAGGTTAGCTGGTCACTGGCACAGACACAGGAAAATGTGTCTGGTGGAGGAAAAATGTCAAGACTTGAAATCTGGGCCTAAGTAATAGCTTCCCAATCAAGGGAATCACTGTTTTCTAAGATGGGCCCAAGTCCTCACACCCTGGGCTGTAACAACCCTGAGCCACATGTCAGTGCCTTTCACCCAGGCATGGGCAAGAGGACCAGCTCACAGTGCAGTGAGAGTGAGAGTGAGAGAGAGAGAGAGAGAGTACATAATATATATATTATATCAGTTCTGTTTCTGATCCTCTAAAGAACCCCGACTAATACTCTGATATTTATTCTAATAACAAGTAACAGGTTCAAATCCAAGGCGCAGACTCAGCCAGATGGACAAACAGAAGGAATCACTGGCAACAATGAACAGTAGCAGCTTCACCAGAGAAGCCCTGTAGCCTGCTCCCAGCAGAAGACTGTAGGGACACCTTGATTAAATAGAGCTGAGTCACTTTTCTGAGTAGCTCAGAGCAAATCAATCAGTATAAATCATAATTACAGCTATCGCTTATTAAGGGATGTATTATGCACCAGACACGTGGCATACCACACTACCTAATCTGACCTCATAGAAACCTGAGGAGAAATCAGTCAGTCTCAATATCTCTCTCCCTCTCTCTTCTTCTCTCCCCCCCTTCCCTCCCTCCCTCTCTGCATCCCTCCTTCTCTTTTCCTTGGATACCAAATCCAGGGTCTAGGTGCTCACCTATGAACTACTCCACTGCTGCTAAATCCAAATCTCTTCCTTTAGATCAAATTAGGGAAGTGGGAGTCAGAGGCGCTAAGTGACTATGCAAGGTGCCCCAGTTAGGAAGCAGCAGAACAGGGTCAGACCAATGTTGTGCACTCTGACTTTGGACTTCAGCTATGGTAGTAGACAGTGCCCCACCCCCACCCCCTTTCTTTGGCCATGAGCTACCTGCAAAGTCCTGATTCCTCATGTGCATCTTTGCTAATATTTCATCCTACCCAAGACAACTAGACTCTCACATACATCCCTTCACTTACCTATTTACTAGCAGGCTTCCTGACATTCTCTCACCAATAACATGTGTTTGCTTAAATGTTCCAGCTTAGGAACATGCCTGCAGCCAGCATGCACTGATCAAATTAATGTAGCTTAATTTTTTAAAAGATAAATACAGTTGAAGGTTAGTTACAGAATTATACTTTAAGGATGTCCAGAGGTATAGCACAGTGACAGCCCACATTCTTAGCACGTGCAAGGTTATATCCTTAGGAATGAAAAGAAAAAGAAAAAGATTGTACTCTAGACAAAGAGCCAATTAATCCTATCTTGCTTTTTATTTCTTTTCTTTAAACTTTATTTTTATTTATATGTATATGTGTGAATATATGTACAACCGGTGCAGGAACTAGTGGAGGCCAGAAGTACTGGAGTTGCAGTGAGCCATACAAGTTCTGAGAACTGAATTCAGATTTCCTGCAAGAACAGTCAGTACTCTGAACTGCTGAGCATCTTTCTACCCTCTGTCCTGCCTCTTTTAAAGGAATACTGTAAAATAGTGTCTAAGAAAAATATCTTTCCTAAACCAGGATGACAAATAACTGTGGCAACTTTAAATTCCAATGGAACCTATGAGTTTAGCAATATAAACCTATTAATTCTCAAGTGACAGAAACATGAAAACATGACCTCATTTTTATGGGCTGCTGCTTTCTGCCAACAAAAAATTTCCAACCAATTGTTTCAAGAGATAGACTTAACCTTCCTAAAGGTGTAGGAAGTGCCAGATGCCACCTGCATAGGGCCTGATAGGTTCAGAAAAGCAATGGCCAATGGTGGACTAGCAAATGTAACAATTGGCTCTCACATGAAACGTCCCAGTTTGGTGCCAGGCATAGCGGCATATCCCTCTAACCCCAGAATTCAGAAAGTAAAGACAGAGGATCAGAAAGTCAAGATCATCATTGATTACCTAGCAAGTACAAAGTCAGTCTGGGTTATGTGAGACCCTGTATCAAACAAAATATATTTTGTGCTCATCTCTCTTTTCCTACTCTTGTACAGTCCAGGATCCCCTGCCTAGAGAGTGATGCCAATAGCAGTGGGCAGGTCTTCCACCTCAACTAATATAATTAAGATAATCCCCCAGAGATGTGCTCGCAGGACAACCTAACCTGACAGCCACTCATTGAGACTCTTCTCCCAAGTGATTCTAGATTGTGTCAAGCTAACTAAAGCTAACCATCGAGGGTTCACTTACTGATCTTGCAGAGGGCCTGAGTTCAGTTCTCAGCATCCACATTTGTAACTCCAGATCCAGGAGGATCTGATGCATCTGACCTCCTTAATCACCTGCACTCACATGCCTATACCAACATACACATAGATGTAATTGCAAAAAAAATAATAAATCTTAAAAAGGAAGAAGAAAAACTAACTATACTGGGACAGACTCACATCAGCCAAGGAAAGGGCATGTCTTCTTTTTTCTTTTAAGTTCTATTTGTCTTTCAAGGTCATTAACAGGTGGTTCCTATTAGGGCCAGTGGCTTGGCTCAGCAAAATAAAGATTCTTGCCACCAACCCTGAATTTGATCCCCAGTACCCAAGTGGTGTAAGAAAATGGGCTTAGGCAGGCATGTGCCCCCTACCAATACATAAATGTAATAAGATGTTCCCTCTTTAGGGAATTCTTCCCCATTCCCCACAGTTATTAATCCCCCAGTATTGTTTCTTATAAAATTTTATTTTTCCTACTATAAAATAAAAGTTTTCATCAAAGAATATAAAAAACATCCAATAACAAGGGGGAAAAACAAAAACAAAACTCTTGTGATGTCCAGAATTACAATGTAGCCTAGGCTGGTCTCGAACTCCTGGTTCTCCTCCTCAACCTTTCAAGTGCAGGGATTACAGGAGTATGTTACCACACAAAGCTTTAGAGCTTGGATCACAAATGTACCGAGAGGTCTTGTCCCCAGGGTGGTGCTACTGAACAATGGTGGGATCGTCAAGAGGTAGGGACTAGATGGGCCTGGTGGCACAAGCCCCCAGCTACTCCAGAAGCTGAGGCAGAAGGATCCTAAGTTCAAGGCCTATCTGAGCAACTTAATGAATAAAATAAAGAAAATTAGGAAGAGGAGCTAAGGATATGGCTCAGTGGTAGAACATTTGCCTGGTATGTGTGAAGCTCTGGGTTTGCTCCTCTGTAGCACTCACCAAAAGAGGTGTGTCTAACAGAGAGGTCTTTGGATAACTGAGGATTATGCCCTTGAAGAAAATCCTGGGAACCCCAACCCTTCATTATTGCTTCCTAGCCATGGGGTTAGCAGCAGCGCTCTGACGTGCTCTTCACCATGGCTATCCAGTATCCTCAGAAAAAACAAAATGCACTGGGTCCCTCTAATCATGCATGTAAGACCAGAAGCCATAATAAGCCTTCTTTTTTTTCTTGATAAGCATCTCAGGTATTTGCTATAGAGGTGAAAAGTTGACCAGAATGCAGCACTTATCCATCTTTGTATCACTGGCTTCACTGCTCTGTACAATGACTGCTTATGGTGGAGCTCCTCCTGAGAAAAGAGCAGTATTAGCCACATCTGTTCCTGCCTTCCCCAAGCCTACCCAAGGTCCACCCCCAAAATAACATCCACCTTGTAGCTGTCCCAGTTCACCCAGATGCTTCATTACAAGCTTCTCTACACATAAGGAAACTGAGCTGTTCATGTTCACACTTCAGAGTTGGCTTTCTTCATTTTCCTAAACACATATTACCACACTCCCATCTGGAGCGAGGCAGGCACTTGTCCTTACCTGCATGCCTCTCATTTTCTGGAACCGTGCAATGGTATCACTGAGGGTGTAGACTCGTACATGGCCCATGTGCAGCTTGCCAGAAGGGTATGGGAACATGGAGAGCACGTAGAATTTAGGCTTTGATTTCTAGGAAAGAGTGACAAAGGATGACAGAAAGTGTTTATTACATATTTTCTGGAAGCTCTGCATACATTAATATTTTGGCACTTTACTCAAGGTAATAATTTAACATTTTAAAAACTTCCTTAAAGAAAAAAAAAACCTGCTAGGCAGTGGTAACACACATCTTTAATCCCAGTACTTGAGAGTCAGAGGCAGGCAGATCTCTGAGTTTGAAGCCAGCCTGGTCTACAGAGTTAGTTCCAAGACAACCAGGGCAGCACACAGGAAACAAAAAAACAAAGGGGGGGTGGGGAGAAAAGAAAAAAAAAACAAAAAACCTGTTCTCATTATGTAAATTGACAAAAATGTTAAAACCTCCAAAATCTAAAGGTCCTGGTTTAAGCTAAAGAATGTCCACAATAATTCAGAACAATGTGTAAGTGCTAATTAACCTTAATGTTTTTTAATTTTTCTCCCTCTTTTAAAAGCTACTCTCCTAAAGGAGTTTCTATCTAAGTTTTGAAGGACTGTTTTTCCAAATAAGCCTCTAACACAGAGATCCACTTTATTCAAGTAGAAGAGGTTGAATTACAAAGAGATCTCCATAACTAGTCTCTTCCCCAGCTCCCGGACTGCATCCACCTGAAATCCACTGTGGACAACAGGGTCTCCAGGCACTAGATGGGTCGTGAAGCCTCTCCTGGGCACTGGAGTTTCTCTTTTCACAGAAAAGGCTAAAGTGGAAAAACCACGATGAAATCAACCACAAAAGGAACACCACTGGTTGTTTCCCAGAAGTGATAAATACGTGAACACAGATCAAGGTCATATGATTCTCCAGCTTCCAGCAGCAGCAGCAGCAGCAGCAGCAGCATGAAAAACATAGGAAATCTACACATCTGACTAGAATGATGACAGGTCACTCACCACCTTTGGGCACCCTCAGTCTTCCACTGGCAGGATGGCAAATGTTGTCAAGAGTTTGTGCATGTCTTTTGGGACAAGGTCCCAAAAGAATGGGTCTAGTCATGGAGCTGATTACTTATGGGAGACCTGATACTTTTGGTGCTTGTAGAAAATTCTGCAGTGCTGAGGACAGAACTGAGGGCCTCATACATGCTAGGTGAGTGCTGTATCACTGTACTTCATGTATAGCTCCAAAGATTATGTGTCATCTCTACATTCACATCTTGCCACCCAAAAGGACTGCAATAACTCTCAAATGAATGCTTGTTGGCCTTTGGGGAAGCACCTTCTAGCAAAGGCACAGCTGTTCCCCATAGCAGACTTTACAAATCCTGTCCAGGTAACCCGGAGGCTCCCCTAACTAAGCCTCAAATTCTGCCATAGGGTATGATGGTGGTGGTGGTGGTGGTGGTGGTGGTGGTGGTGGTGGTGGTGTGTGTGTGTGTGTGTGTGTGTGTGAGAGAGAGAGAGAGAGAGAGAGAGAGAGAGAGAGAGAGAGAGAGAGAGAGAGGAGAGAGAGAGAAAGAGAGAGAGATCTAACAAATAAAGCTTGCCTGAAGATCAGAGAGAAGAGCTAAGCCACTAGTTAGCCATAGAGGCCAGGCAGTAGTGGTACACACCTTTAATCTCAGCACTAGGGAGGCAAAGGCAGAAGGATCTCTGTGATGTTCAAGGCTACCCTGGGCTACACAAGGCTGATCCAGTCTAAAAGAGAAACAGAGCCAGGCAGTAGTGGCATTCACCTTTGATCCCAGCACTTGGGATCTCACGCCTTCAATCCCAGTACAAGGGAGGTGGAGACAGGAAGCGATATGGCTGGGCAGAGAGAGGAATATAAGGCAGGAGGAGACAGGATAGCATGGCATTTAGTCTGAGGATTCATAGAGACAGGATCTCCCCCTTTCCGCTAAGGATTTCATAGAGGTAAGCGTAGGGAAAAGGGACTGGCTAAAGAAATTCACCCTGACCCTGGAGCCCAGAACTAGGGAAAGATGGCTCAGATAAGGCCAGTGAAACAGTTTGGCTTAAATCAGAGCCATCTCTGCCCCTGGCCAACTGACTTGTGAAACCAACCAATCACAGAGCAGGACAATAGCACCCTAGCCCTGGGGCCCAGGACCAAGAAAAGAAATACAGCCTGGGTTAGGGACCTGAGCCAGAGAAATGAACACTTTATCCCCAAACCCAGAACCAAGGAAATATGCCCTGACTCTGAAACAAGTACCAAAGAAACACTTTTGGTTCCTAGAATCAGAGTCAGCAAAAGAAATGTGACAGTGAAAGAAACACAGTTTGGCTCAGATCAGAGCCATCTCTGCCCCTGGCCAACTGACTTGTGAAACCAACCAATCATAGAGCAGAAAGGTAGAACCCTGGCCCTGGGGCCCAGGACCAGGGAAAGAAACACAGCCTGGGTTTGGGACCTGAGCCAGAGAAGTGAACACTTTATCCCCAAACCCAGAACCAAGGAAACATGCCCTGACTCTGAAACTAGTACCAAAGAAACAATCATGGTCCCTAGAATCAGAGTCAGTGAAATAAATGTGCCCTGGCCTTAGAAGCAGTGTCAAAAGGCCAAAAAAGGCCAGTGAAAGAAACACAGTTTGGCTCTGAAATCAGGGCCATCTCTGTCCCTATCCCACAAAACTGGCCAATCCCTGGGCAGGAAAAAAAAAAAAAAAAAAAACCTAACCAATCACTGGTTGACTCCACCCCCAAGCCATCCTATATAAACAACCCTGCCTGGTTTAGGCAGGTAGAGGCTGCTACTTTCCTGAACTACTACTTCCCAAATAAATCTTTCTCAAGAGTTTTGGGTGTGAAAATCTTCATTCACTGGTGTAGAGAAGATCCTTGCTAAAACGACCCTCAGTGGACAGAGCAAGGGAGAGCTGAAAGAGCTGAAAAAGCAACACTTTTCTCCAGAGCCGAATTTCTGCAATTTCTTAGGCTGGAGAAGCAGAGATCTGCTAGGAAGCCCCCTTAAGTGGGGGCTGAGCAAAGCTCAGCTGTAGCGGCTCTCCAAGAGAGGAGCAGGATTGCTATATCCTGCAGGGAGACCACCCCCATCACCAGGTATAGCTTGACTCTCTCAACAGTCAGGATACCCTTCCCTGTAGTGCTGTCCTCGCAGCTCCAGGCCTGACTTTCCTCAACAGTCAGGATACCCTTCCCTGCTGAAACAGTTCCAGGTCTGACTCTCCCAAACAGTCAGAAAAACTTCCCCTCCAGAGCAGAGCTGCCCCAAGTGGCTTGAGGTTAAGTAGCTCCCAGCTCCTAGCTTCCCAGGATACCTGGCCCTCCAGGGCTGCTGTCTCATCACAGCTCCAGCCATCACCTGACTCCCAAGTGGTCAGGCTACCTCTTCCCAGAGTTGGAAAACTCACGTTTTGGTGCCAAAATCCAGGACCAAACCCACAGAGTTGCAACAAATTTACTTACAGTAAGAACTAGTGGCTGGCTGCTCTGTTCTGATCTTTCAGCTTTCACCATGAATCTGACTGTAGGTTTTTATTAATAAGACCAATTAGAATTTGTGCTACAATGGGGCATCTAGAAGAGTGACAGGTAACTGCTGCTGGTGGTCAATGAGGATGGGCCATCTACTGTCACACTATTGTTAATTTTGGCCTTCAAGATCTCTCTTTTTGGTCTCTGCTTCTTCCTAGAGCTTAGCCAAGCATCAAGGCTCTCCCAAAGCAATGAATATAAATACAGGCAGAAATTCATAGCCCTTCCTGTGCATGTGTGGGAGGGAATGTTTTAAACATTGTTGGCTAGTATTTTCATGACTGATGATGGACAGAGCCTACTTGCAATGGTTAATACCAATTGTTGCCAGGCAGTGGTAGCCTTTAATCCCAGCATTCAGGAGACAAAGACAGGCAAATCTCTGTAAGGTCGAGGCCAGTCTGGTCCACAGAGTGAGTTCCAGGACAGCCAGGGCTACACTGAGAACATCTGTCTCAAAAAAACAAAACAAACAAACCCAGCTATTAACCTGTTAGGTTCTAGAAGCACCAAGAATAGCAAAGTTAAGGCATGTTAGTCAACATAGGTTAACTAAGGACCCAGCCTAAATGTAATTAGTACCGTTCCATGGGCTCAGAACTTGAACTGAAAAAGAGAAAGATGAGCAGCGGCATTCCTCTGTCTCTGCTTGCTTTTTGTAGATACAGTATGACCAACTGCCTTCCCCTCATCTAGACTGGATTCTCCAAAACTGTGGGCCAAAATAAACCCTTCTTATGTTGCTTCTACCTGATATTTCATTACAACAAAAATAACTAATACACAACTTGAATCAGGGAAGCAGAACAAGAAATCAGATTCCAGCCAAGTGGGGTTTTTTGTTTGTTTGATTGATTGGTTGATTGGTTGGTTTTTTTGAGGTAGAATTTTGCTATGTAGCACAGGTTGGCCTCTGAGGAAGCTGTGGCTTGTTCTGCTTCTCTGATATTCCAGCATCACCCCAATAACTGGCCTCAGGTTTGGTTTTATTAATAAGACCATTTAAGATTCCTGCTACATCTGGCACCCAACGTTTGTGGTACGAATTCTTGAAAAAGCTACTTGCCTGGGGCCTCGAGGGCCCCAGCTCAGGCCCGAGCTATACACTTGACCTGTTGTGGTGGCGCACGCCATTGGATTTACTGAAGGAGGCAGAGGCAGGAGGATCCCGAGTTTGAGGCCGGCCTAGGAGACTTGAGAGAAGCTTCAGCCTGGGCCAAGCCACAAACAGTGGTGGGGACCATGGAGGCAGCTGCTGCTGCTCCGAGTTGCTGGCTCCTTCTCATCATGGTGATCACTGCGGTGATGCTGCTACCTGGGATAAAGGGTTTACTGCTGCTGGTTCAGAGAAGAATTGCCAGGACCATCGTGTTACAAAAAAGCATTGGCAAAGGTCAGTTTGGAAAAGTTTGGCAAGACAAGTGGTGGGGAGAAATTGCTGTCAAGATTTTCTCTTCTAGGGAAGAACGTTCATGGTTCCGAGAGACAGACATTTATCAGACTGTGATTGCTCCAAACCACAGAGGAGGCACAAAAAAAAAAAAAAAAAAAAAAAAAAAAAAAAAATCTGCAGGGAACCATGACCACACCTAACAGCAACTTTGAAATTTTCAAAAAGATGACAGGATCCCGCAATGACGAATCCACAAGGACTATGGTAAAGCCATTAAGCTGATTAACACCAATGAAAGATCGACTTTGGACTACAAACCACTCAGGACAATTTTGAGATGGCTAGCTGAGATGATCCAGCCTGACAGACTACTTGAACAAGGACTTGAAATAAGCCCTGCACTTTCTCATTATACAGCAACTGGACAAATGATACATACAGGACTTGACAATTAACCCAAAAAATTTCTTTTCAGAATTCCCTAAAGATGTCTTCACCCCCGTAAAGCAGGAAGTAATTTTTAAGAAAACTACACCCATATTCCCAAGAGGTGGGGTGGATGGTTTTTTGATCATTTAATGAGTTATGGATATTGTCTGTTTATGATAGTTGGCTACAAGTTGTTAATTGTTAATGGTCAGGAAAAAAGCTGAACAAGGAGATTAGATTCAGAGGTTTTGTTTAAGAAAAGGAAAAGAAAAAGAAAAAAGAGAATATAGATATGAGGTAGATCATCGAAATCTACTCTGTGAAAAAAGATAAAGAAATAATAGGATAAATGGGTAGACCATTGAATCTACACTAAAAAGAAAAAAGGGGAAGATATAAAAATGACAAAGGTAGATTACTTAATCTATTATGAAAAGAAAAAATACTTTTAAAAAGGAACTACTTGTTTTAAATAGGATAAGTAATGAAAATTTTTTTGTCTGAGTTTATCAAATGTTACTGGACTGGATATTGTTAATATATATAATGGAGTTTTTGTCTGAATCTGTCAAATGATAATGGACTAGACATTATTAATGTAATTTTGACTGTGTACATTGTATATATTTATTGGACATAATTTTTCTTGTATTAGTTATAAGCCTTTTTAAATTTTAGACAAAAAAAGGGGAAAAGTAGTGGTATTGTGTTCCCTGAAATATTGTGCAGCCTAATAAACTTGTCTGGGGTCAGAGACAGGACAGCCACAATATTAAACATAGAGGATAGGCAGTGGTAGCACACGCCTTTAATCCTAACATTCCAGAGGCAGAAATCCATGTGTTCAAGGATACAGCCAAGCATGGTGACTCACGCCTTTAATCCCAGAAAGCGAGCCTTTAATCTCAGGGAGTGATGGCAGAAAGCAGAAAGGTATATAAGGCATGAGGACCAGAAACTAGAAGATTTTTAGCTGGTTAAGCTTCGGACTTTTGAGCAGCAGTTCAGCTGAGATCCATTGGGATGAGGACACAGAAGCTTCCAGTCTGAGGAAACAAGATCAGCTGATGAACTGTCAAGGTGAGGAAGCTATGGCTTGTTCTGCTTCTCTGATCTTCCAGCATTCACCCCAATAACTGGCCTCAGGTTTGATTTTATTAATAAGACCATTTAAGATTCTTGCTACAGGCCTCAAACATGCAGCAATCCTCATGCCTCTCTGCCTCCAGAGTGCTGGGATTACAGATGTACATCACCATGTCATGTCCAGCTTCTTGCCAAGTTCTTAAACTTCAGCAAAGGTTTTTAATCTTTAGCAAAAACAAAAAAACAAAAGTTAACCACCTCCCACCCCCCAAAACACACAAAGCACAACTTTTCTCTGTCCTGTCCATCCTCTAGAAATGAAAAAGGTAAATAGGTAAGCAATACCACCTAGAGAAAGAAACACTTTTTAAGTTTTTCTCAGAATCTGGAGAATACAAAAATAAAACATCCTCTGTATCACTGGAAGAATAATGACTTAAATAAGCAGAGTGATAGGCAGGAAATAGAGATCTCATGAGAGAGGAGACTTCACTGCTCTTAAGAAGATCATGTCAGCCCAGTGGTTTAGCTCCATGATGCAGTACTTGCCTTGCCTAGCTGTGCAAGCTCATGGGCTTCATCCTTCGCATCAGGGAGAAGAAAAGGTGAGTGACAGAAAATCCTTTTCCCTTGTGAACAAGCTCTTATGAAAGATGAAACAGCTCTATTTCCACTAAGCACAAAAATAAAACTATCTCCTTTACTGAATTCTTTCTCCTACCTGCAATGCATTAGACCCCATGGGTTTTCTTTGGGAATTTTGAATACTACAGGAAAAGACTGTAATCACGCTCCTTGGGAGTTAGAAAAGTAATTAAATCCTTGACATATACTACTTGTAGGGTTTTTTTTATTTCTGAGACAGGGTCGTTTTGTAGCCCAGGCTGGCCTCAGGCTTCCTGAGTGCTGGGACTACAGGACTGTGCCACATTTCTAGTTTTTGACTTTCAAGTTATTATGTAAAGCAATTTTCTCTTATTATAATCACCCTATCCTCTTGTACTATTTATTATATCATATTAATTATCATTCTTTCTCTAACATTATCTACACACAGCTTCTTCACTAGCCTCTCCTTTTTTGTATGCTTGTTCAATGAAGATTAAATTAATGGCAACATCAAATAATTCATCAAAGACTAGCCAAGCTGAACTCCAAACCTGAGTTCATAGGAGAGAGGCAGAAAAGCAATGCTACCAAGTCTTGATACTCGTGAACATTTTTGTTTTTAAAGAAAATACATTCAGCCTACTGCCTGTCCCTGCCTTGCGCTCTTCTGTGTAAATTAAGTAAGTCATTTTCCTCTGTGACAATGAAATGAGTTCTATCATCTGGAGGTGGAAAAGAGAGAAGAAATGACAGGAATTTGTTTTATAATTGAGTAGGAATCTGACTGAAAGGGAAATTTTCATAATTACATAAAAGTGCAGGAATTCAAGCCTTTAAGAGAAAATACTAATGCCAGCAATGAGAAGAGGATGGTTTTTAAAAGCTGGTCCCATATTTCCATCAGACTATGATTTAGAACATGAGTTCTGCCTCTCTGCTGAATCACTCTTTAAAGTTGTAACAGTCCCCACTGGCATACAGGGCCTCCAGTTCCGACCCTCACTTTGCCATGAGATGTGAGGCTTCAGACAAAATCCCCATTTCTACCTAGGCTCATTTTATTCTCCCTTGATGACTGATACAGAGTTTCCAGACAGCGAGGGCTCTCAGGAGGTTGGGTGGACCCCAGCTTGGCACATTACCTGGACTTCAGTGTTCTAACTCCCTAGGTAACAATGCCCACTCTCAAGGTTGTTCTGATATTAAGAAATTCAACCAATGGGAATGGTACATGGTAAAATGCTCACTAAATGGAAGTTGGGATTTGTTTCATTTTTCTTTTTAATAGTGGTTTGATGATGATGACAAGACATTTGGCTTCTAAATGTACTTAATATCAATGTGAGGTGGATTTCAAATGTACTTAATATCAATGTGAGATGGATTTCAAATGTACTTAATATCAATGTGAGATGGATTTCAAATGTACTTAATATCAATGTGAGGTGAAAACTAAAGCTTCATATAGTCCAGTGTTCAATCAGATTCTCAGTCCCTGGTAAAACAGCATGTGATTTTATCTGCTATTTATTTGTTTTTTGTTTGTTTGTTTGTTTGACACTTCAGTTTAGAAAAAGTTTAGCCACATTTTCTCATTTGATTTTCAAAACAAACTTGTAAGATAAACAATGTGAGGAGCTGAGAATTGTAGGAGTTAAGGGAATGGCCAAGTTTTCTCTGTAAATTACTCAACTTTCCTTTTTAGTGTTCATTTTATTTGTTATATACTATATCTCTCTCTAACTCCAGATCTTCTTTCCAAGCAATGCCAAAACGATTTTTCAGGTGAATATGAACAGCTCTCACCCTCACAGAAGGAATGAGTGTGACTACAGTGGGAGTCAGGAGACAGGAAAAGGAAGTCCAGTACAGTGTTAGCTGCAAGGACAACTCAACGTTTTGTCTCTGGCCCCACCTAATTAATTCCACAAACATCTCTACTATTGGGTTGCTACTATTACAAAGGGATAGTCAAGATATAAATATAAAAGTCTTCTAGTATTTTCTCTGATCCAATTGTAACAGGAGACATAGAATACTCAAAAGAAATTAATGACAGCCAAATGCATGATACAACTGATTTGGGCAGAAGACTGGGACCAGAAGCCAAGGTCCACTGATCCACTGAGATGCTCCAATGCTGGACCCAACTTCAGATCACATTAAAGAACAGGCTGGCCTCCCTCCTCAGACCATGATGCTCAAGTGGCAGAGCGTAGGCCAAGTCTACAGCAAAAAGAGACAGATATTCTCAGCTCATACAACCTTCTGATAGATTCACAGGCCTCTCCTGTAATTTCACATATGACCTGTTAAATCCATGGATGCCATCTTACCATACAGGGCCAAAAAGGACCCAGACCTGCTAATACTTCGGTTTTGTTCAGTTTCCCCCAATCAAAGCATACCAGAATATCTACCATAGGGCTGTCTGTCACACAACCATGTACAACACTAACATGAACACAACCACCACACTGCAAAGTTTTTTGCGTCCTAATTTTGCATCACCTCCTTTGCTCCTCCCAACAATCCTCCTTGGAGCCAAGTGGGTGCTATTATCACCTCCAGTTTAGAAAAACAAAAGCACAGAGATATTCGATAATTTGGTTTAATGCCACACACTTAATTGTAGCCATAAGTTTTCTCCTGTCCTGCCCAGCCCCACAGTCGCTTATAAAATAATCACTCAGAGATTTACATTAATGACAAACTGTATGGCCAATGGCTTAAGTTTCTGGCTAGCTAGCTCTATCATCTTAAATTAACCCATCTCTATTAATCTATGTTTTGCCACATGGCTGTGGTATATTACCAGTATGCTGGCATGTTGCTCCTTGGGTGGCAGGCAGGCGTCTCTCCTGCCTCTTCCTTTTGTCTTCCTGTATCTCTCTTGGATTTCCTGCCTGGCTATAACCTGATTCGTGATAGTCCAGAGCAGGTTCTTTATTAACCAATCATAGCAACACATATTCACAGTGTATAGAAAGACATCCCACAGTACTTCCCCTTTTCTGTCTACTTGTTCTTTTTACAATTGAATTCTACTACCAGCAGGATGTAACCCAAAGGGTACTGAGAGGAACGAAATCTGGCAGATGAGTGTGTTTTATTTTGTAGAATTTGGAAAACTGAAATACGTACACCATTGATACCTATTCAGGATTTTAATAGGCAACAGCTCTGAATTCTAAAAAGACTGATTCTGTAATCACACATTTGCTAGAAGTTATGGCCATCATGGGTATACCTGTACAAATTAAAACTGACAATGCTCCAGCATTATGTCTCTGGTAAAATGAAACAGTTTTTTGCTTATTATAATATAAAGCATATTACAGACATACCACACAATCCTACAGGCCAAGCAGTCATAGAAAGATCAAATCGAACTCTAAAGGATATGCTAAATAAACAGAAAGGGGTAACAAAAACCCCCAGAAATAGATTGCATAATGCTCTATTAACTCTGAATTTTCTCAGTGCTAATGACAAAGGAACACAGTTGTGGAGAGACATTGGATAATAGAAAAAACCTACAGAATTAAATCAGCCTGTATACTTTAAAGATGCACTGACCTCAGAATGAAAACCAAGAGATATACTACGCTGGGGATGAGGTTTTGCTTTTGCCCACCCCCCACCCCCCCCCCCAGCTGAGGATCGAACCCAGGGCCTTGCGCTTACTAGGCAAGCACTCTACCACTGCGCTAAATCCCTAACCCTTGATTAGGATTAATCAAGGAGAAAAAAAGCTATAAATACCATCAAAATTGATAAATTTCTTGGGGGGGGGTTTCGAGACAGGGTTTCTCTGTGTAGCCTTGTGCCTTTCCTGGAACTCACTCTGTAGCCCAGCCTGGCCTCGAACTTAGAGATCCGCCTGGCTCCGCCTCACGAGTGCTGGGATTAAAGGCGTGTGTCACCACCACCCAGCTAAAACTTTTCTTAAAGTATGAATTTTATATCAGAATTTATAAGCCGGGCGGTGGTGGCGCACGCCTTTAATCCCAGCACTCGGGAGGCAGAGGCAGGTGGATCTCTGTGAGTTCGAGGCCAGCCTGGGCTACCAAGTGAGTTCCAGGAAAGGCGCAAAGCTACATAGAAACCCCGTCTCGAAAAACCAAAAAAAAAAAAAAAAAAAAAAAAAGAATATTAACTAATCCTAAAAAAAAGGCTTCATCTAGCTTCCTGTACATGATTTTGGGTTTGAGTCTCCATCAGTTTTCTGCAGTGAACCATGACCATGGCTAACAGAGACTTTGGAGTCTCTAAAAAGATGAAGGGAACCAACAATGACGATTCCATCAGGACGATGATAATACCACTAAGATGATAAACACCACCCAAAGATCGTCTTTGGACTACAAACCGTTCAGGATAATTTCGAGGTGACTAGTTGAGATGATCCAGCCTCACAGACTACTCAAGCAAGAACTTCAGACAAGCCCTTCACTTTTGCATTATGCAGAGACTGGACAACAAATGATACCACTACCTCTCCTAGGACTTGACAATTAACCCAACATTTTTCTTTTCGGGATCCCCTAAAGATGCCTTCACCCCCCCAGACAGCAGGAAGTAATTTTAAGAACATGACACCCACATTCCCAAGAGGTGGGGTGGGTGTTTTTTGTTTTGTTTTGTTTTGTTTTTTTTTGTCATTCAATGGGTTATAGATAATTGTCATTGTTCAGGATGGTTGGTTACAAATTGTTAATTGATAATGGTCAGGGAAAAAAAGCTAAACAAAGAGATTAGATTCGGTGTTCTTGTTTGAAGAAACATGGAAAAGAGGATATAGATAAAAGGTAGATTATTGAATCTAGTCTTTAAAAATAAAGATCTAGAAATAATAGGATAAAAGGGTAGATTATTAGGCCTATATTAGGCCTAAACATTGGTGCCATGTATTTGTACTTAAGTCATTTCAATGGAAAGTGTCTTAGTGATTGGAACTTCTAGTGCAGTTTGGAGTTCTTCCATTTGAAAAATGTGATATTTACATGGGATTGTTTGAATCTTGTTTTCTAGTCCCTCCCCATCACCACCCTCATAGTCTAAAGGTAGATTTTTCTCTTGATAAAGGAACAAAAAAAGTGAATATCTTGTTTGTAAATTGGTATCTAGTAACTAGTGGTAAACTTGAAATGGTAGAATTCTTTAAAGCCTAATTCTAGGTAGCCTTAGGAAAATGTATCTTAATTATTTTTGAACCTGTATTCACCTTGTTTTTTTCAAATATCTTAAGTTATATTTTCTTTTTCAAAAAAAAAAAAAAAGAAAAAAAAAGAAACCCAGCTGTGGCCAGAAGACAGTAGGAGAAAAAAAGGGTGGCACTGAACTCAGAAGAAAGGCTTTTAATGTGGAAGGAGTAATGATGAGGGCAAATGTAATATGACTCAAAAGTATCTCTTGAACATACAAGTGGCAGTAGAGTAGAAATCTGTCATGTTGGATAACAGGGGCTGTGAGGGTTCATTTTCATTGTCAAGTTAATCAAGTTTGGAATCACCTATGAGATACAGTTTGGGGCATATCTGTAAGGACATTTCCAGAGAATTGGGTGGCACCATCCTATGGCCTAAGGTCCAAGGATAAATAAAAAGAAAAAAAGGAGAAAGCAGCTGGGTGTTAGCATTCATCTACCCTTACTTCTTGACTGTGGGAGCAATATGACCAACTTTGTTAAATTCCTGCCATATTGGGTTGATTATATGCCCTCAGACCAATGATTCTCTGTTGGGAGCCCTGCGGTCTAGTTTTGGACCAGTATATGAGTGCTTGTCCAACAGGTCCAGATGAGGTAAAAGCCCACAGGGACAGTCTTACTCGGCAAGGACCAGTGGCCTTCAGGATACTGCAGGATACTGCTGGGACCACGCGGCCTGCATTCTCTCTTCTCTCTCGTGATATTGATGATTCTCTTGGTGGATTTAGTGTCATTTTGTCAATCTTGCATGGAACAGATGTGATCATTCCTGGAAACCCAATTTTTCTCCAATATTTTCCCCTAAAATTCTTTGGGAGCTGATGCTTCCTCAGGTTTCTTGTCTGGGGAAGCCAGCTGTCTGAAAGAGCCTGGGAGCTGTTCTGATTCAGAGCTGACAGGATCAGAGGCAGATCACCCCTATTTCTGTAAATATGTTTTGAATGATATTGTTGTTCTTGAAAATGTGTGCCTATGTCAATTACCTTTTAGTTTTGTAAAGACAGGATGTACCCAACTCAATATTTGGCCAAGCCAGCAAAATGATAACTGTTGTTTTGGGTTTAAAGATGTTTTGATGTTAAAGTTGGGAAAAACACATTTGACATATTTGCTTTTGCTGGGGGTTAATGGAGGATGGAAAAAACATGTTTGTTATTATGGAAAAGCATGCTTGTTTTTGATGTATAAATAAAGATGGCTGGAGCTAAAAAAAAAAGAAAGAAATATGAATGAAAATTTTAAGAAGGAAATTGAGTCTCTGAAAAATAATCAAACAGCAATTCTGAAAATAAAAGAATTCAATCAAAAAAAGGGTAGATTATTGAATCTACTCTGAAAAGAAAAAAGAGAGGATATAGATATGATAAGATAAAAAAGTAGATTATTGAATCTACTTTTAAAAGATAACTACTAGTTTTAAATTGGATTGGATTTTTTTATATTGTATATAAATTATGTATATTGATATAAATTTGAGATTGATTTTGTTAGAAAATACTATACATATATTTCTAATTCCGTTCAAGGTATTGTACCTATACAGTTCATTTAACAAGGCAATGCAATTTTCTAGTCCTTGAAAGTTATTACTAACTAAATGCAGGTTAGCAGTTAGTCATTACAATCAAACTTGTAGTCATATTAGGTGTTTTCAAGGTCAAACAGAAATATATTTTAGATAGGTCATCTTCAAATACTTCAGAGATCTACAGAATATGGCATTTAAGATGTTTTAATGACATAGATTTTTTTTTTCTTTTTTTATGACAATGAGACATATCTGCTCCTGGCAGCACCAATCTACTTCAGAGAAATTGATGGGCATTGAAGAAACTCCTTATGGAGTTTACTTTGTAACAAAAGTTAACCACTGGGCAAAAAAGTGCCCTTACTTCAACTGCTGACAGTATGCTGTCCAAAATGGACAAGCAGGACACAAAAGAAAGGACTGCCAATCCTTGCCAAGACAAGGTAGGAAGACCCTTTAGAAAATCCTGCTTCACAGATGAATCTGTCAGATATGCTAGGCCTATAGGCCAAAGATGGATGCCCCAACATTGCAGAGGAACCTTGGGTGACTGTCCAGGCAGCCAGCTGTTTCTGTCATTTCTCACATTTGTTGGAAGTCGCTTGTTTGCACTTCCTCCTTACTCAGTCAATATTATTTCCTTCTCAGGTCTCTGAGATAGTTGAAGATTAGATAGTTATAGTTTTCCTTGTTAACAAATTCAGAACAGAAACTCATTAAAGAGGTATAAAGTGTATAAGTTTGAAAGACACCAAAAGATAGTTTGGGGTTGGTAATACAAGTTATGATAGAAAGTGAATTAGGTACATTTTGGACTCACCAAAATAGGATACATAATGGAGTATTTTCACTGAATTTGTCAAATGCAAATGGAATAGACATTGTTGATGTAATTCTTGACTGTATATATTAAATATAGTCATTGTACTTATTGTATATAGTTTTTCTTATATTAGTTATAACCTTCTTTTATTATTTTAGATTAAAAAAACAGGGGAAATGTGGTGATATATTGTATACTCCAATAAAACTTGCCTGGGTATCAGAGGATAAAGCTAGCTACTATATTAAACATAGCGATCAGGCAGTGGAAACACATGACTTTAATCCTAGTATTTGAGAGGCAGAGATCCATCTGGATCTCTGTGAGTTCAAGACCACACTGGGAACAGAGCCAGGCGTGGTGGCACACACCTTTAATCCAGCACTAGGAAGGAAGGAAGATGGCAGGGCACAGAAAGGTATATAAGGTGTGAGTAAACAAGAAGTCTCTCTTTTGAGGCTGAGAATTTCGTAGAGGTAAGAATGTGGCTGGCTGTTCTGTTTCTCTGATCTTTCAGCTTTCACCCCAATATCTGGCTCTGAGTTTTGTTTTGTTTTGTTTTTAATTATTATTATTAATAAGGTCATTCAGCAATTCGTGTTACACTTAATAACTTATTCTAAACCAAACAGTGTGAGTCCAGAGTCCAAGTCCTTAGTTTCTCTTCTCTATTGATATGGTTTGAATGTGCAATGTCCCCCATAGGACCACATGTCTGCACACTTGGTCTCCAGCTGGTGGTATCATTTTGAAAAGTTGTGGAAGCTTTAGGAGGTAGAGCCTTGCTAGAGGAAATGGTTCTCTGGAGGTGAGCCTTGAGGTTCTAAAGCCCAGCCCTACTTCCAGTCTACTCTCTCCTTCCTAACATATGGAAGCAATGTGACCAGCCACCTCACATTCCTGCCAGACTGCCATCCCTTCCCTGACATGCCATGATGGACTTTATTCCCTCAAACTGTAAATCACAATAAACTCTTCCTCCCATAAGTTACATCTTGTCAGATGTTTGGCAACAGCAACAAGGAAAGTAACTGATACATCAACCTCTCAGAACACTCACGTCTTCTTCTGAAATTCTGGACGCCTGCTCTTTTATCTGTTGATGCCACCACTTCTCAACATCCTTTCTTGTCTGCAGTGTGTACTCCTTCGTCCACTTCCCTGTAGCACTGTAAATACTTCTGGCACACCCTGGAATTATTCTTCTTTCCCATTGGATGACAGATGGCCCACAAATGAGCTGCCTTTTCAGAGGAGAGGCATAAAAACTCAGCCTCTGATAAGCTGACGCCATTCTTCAGGAGGGAAGACCCTAGAAAAGAGGCCAGAGGAACATGATATGCACTACTCAGAACTCTCTCAAGATTAGTCTTAAGGCCCAGCATTTATTGCCTGTTCATATACTTTCTCTTCTTCTTTTGATAATCGTTTCCTAACAGAACATTTTAGAAGTTATGTTGAATTAGATACAAACTTTTTATTGGAAAACATAAAGGCAATCCCTGCCCCAAATACCAAAGATACAAAACCCTCACAGAAACAAAGGGAGCCCATCACAAAGGCCAGTTGCTACAGAACTTGCAGTCAGCATGGGAGGTGATGGAGCTTCTCCCTCCAGAGTCTATCTAGTCTATCAACTGCTGTCTGTCTGAACCCAGAAGAGCTCTAAGTACATCTTGTCTTAGCCTTGAACTCAAATACCAGAAGGGATCTGAACACATCTCCCAGAAGGACCAGAAATTCTGAACTAAGTTAACATTTTTCACATATATATAGTATATAGTGAGTTAAACAGACCTTTAAAGACTAAGCCAGGAAATAGCCATTATTTCAAAAACTAGTAATTACTTGTTTCTTTCTTTTTTTTTTTTTTTTTTTTTTTTTTTTTTTTTTTTTTTTTTTTTTTTTTTGGTTTTTCGAGACAGGGTTTCTCTGTGTAGCTTTGCACCTTTCCTGGAACTCACTTGGTAGCCCAGGCTGGCCTCGAACTCACAGAGATCCACCTGCCTCTGCCTCCCAAGTGCTGGGATTAAAGGCGTGCGCCACCAACGCCCGGCTAATTACTTGTTTCTTCATTTGCCAAAAACTTATTGAATGATCATGTCCACACACTGTTCCAAGCACTACAGACATAGCAACAAAGAGTCTCAGGCAGAGAAGACAGAGTATATGCTTAGTATGGGCAAAGCTCTCGGTTCCAACCCTAGCAGGCAAAAACAAAAGACAAAGTGCTGTCTTACACAGCAACTAAATATACAGAGAATCAGATAAGACACAAATAAACATATAACATAAACATAACATATAACATAAACATATAACATGCAGCAGTGCTGTCATATAACCCTTTGGATTACAACACTGTGTGAAATTTTAATTCTGATACTACACTGGTTTCCTCCTCAGGTGAATGGCAGAAATGACTTTGATGAAAAACTTTCCTAATCTATCTCTTTTAAGGGGCTGAGGTAAGATTTCATCAAACATTTAGGATTAGTACTAAACATCCTAAACTTTCTGCCTTTTTGCATAATAGAAAGACCTTTCAAAGACAAGAGAGACATAAGGAAACCTGGCATTCCAAACTGGTGTTAATCATCTGATTCTCTCAAAATCCTTCCCGTATCTACTAGGGTTTGGACTGTCACATGAAGGCACTGGGTCAAATGTTCCAGGAAGGTTACTACCGGCTCTAAAAGAGGAATTCGCACTCACATAACATGGTACTATAGCACTGGCATTGTTATAAGTTGATCTGCCCAAGTTCTTGTCATACCAGTTTCCATTATTTTTAATATTTCTTACTCTTTTAGAGCTGAAATGGGTGACAGACTGGAGCAGGGAATATTCCTCTATCAGTTGGGCTTGGGTATTTTAAAATAGGTAAATATGACTATTTAGGAATCAGAGTAAACTACATAAAGCTGGCTATTAGCAATTCTATATGGCCAACTTTATATAAGGAGGGCAATTACATTTCTTTTTAGGGTTTAGACTTCTATATGATTAGAACTATCTATGTGAGTCAGAGATTCTATGGTTTTCTTCTAATTGTGGTTGTGAACCTATTCTTTAACAGCTGAGCCATCTCTCCAGCCCTATTTTATATTCTGGAACCACTACAAGCCAAAGACTCTCTATTAACAGAAGGCACCTAGACAGATAACTGACATTTCTTTCCTAGATGGCACATAAGCAGAGTATATGGACTATTCTCTTTCATAAATAGGAATAGTATAATAAAATACAAATTGACCTGAACCGCTGTTTGCTATATTTTGAGATTTGATGATTATCACCCATCATGATGGATAAAATGCCAATGAGTAATCTCCAACAGGAACAATATGAATGCACAGTAACTCCCTGCTGGATGAACAATGAGCTTTGCATTCTATCAAGCTCTCTAATAACTTCTCCTTTGCTTAAATCAATGAACTAGAAAACATTAAAACAGATCTAAGTATATACAAGGATTTAATGTAGCATGAATCTTAAAAGTTCTTATTAATAAAATCAAATCCGGGAGCCAGGTATTGGGGTGAATGCTGGAAGATCAGAGAAGAAGAACAAGCCACAGCTACCTCACCTCGTCAATTCCTTAGCTGATCCTGTTTCCTCAGACTAGAAGCTTCTGAGTCCTCATCCAAATGGATCTCAGTTGAACTGCTACTCAAAAGCCTAAAAGCTTAACCAGCTCTAGTTCCTCGTCCTCAAGCCTTAAATACCTTTCTGCTTCCTGCCATCACTTCCTGGGATTAAAGGCTGTTGTTACTACCACTCCTGGCTGTTTCCAGGGTGGCCTTGAACTCACAGAGATCCAGGCAGATCTCTGCCTCTGGAATGCTAGAATTAAAGGCGTGTGTGTGCCACCATTTTCTGGCCTCTATATCTAGTGGCTGCTCTATTCTCTGACCCCAGATAAGTTTATTAGGGTGCACAATATTTTGGGGAACACAATACCACCACAATTTAAAGCTCACAATGAGAACTGGTGAAATGGCTCAGCCGGTAAAGGCTCCTGCCACCAAACCTGACAACCCAAGTTTGATCCCTGGGACCCATATGATGGAGAAGAGAACCAATTCCTGAAAGCTGTGTCCATGGCACACATGCCCACCAATAAATAAATGTAATTAAAGTTCATCGAGAAAAATCCCATGCAGATTAGGAAGTAATAGGGAACTATTTCTGTGGCTTAGGTAGCTCAGTGGGTAAAGTGCTTGCCGTATAAGCATGAGAACCCAAATTCAAATCCCCAGCACCCATAGAAAAACCCCTACAGGTATGACAGCATATATGATTGTATCCCCAGCACTGGGGGATGGGATCTGTGGAAATAGGAGGACCCCCAGAGCCTGCTGACCAGCCAAGTTAGCCAATCACTAAGCTCCAGTTTTAGTGAGAAACCCTGTTGCAAAAACTAATGTAGAGAGAGATAAAAGACACCTAACACTGAGGGTTGGAGAGAAGGCTGGTTGTAGAAGAGCGCTTACAGCTCCTACAGATCCTATAGAGCACTGACAGGGTAGCTCACAACCATCTACACACAACTCCAGTTCAAGGGATCCAATGTCTCTTCTGACTTCCAAGGGTTCCTGCACACGTATGATACAGAGATATATACTCATGCACATGCATATACACATTAATGAAATAATATACATAAAATTAATAATTAAAATTTTAAAAACCCTAATATTGACCTCTGGACTCCATATGTGTGCATGCACATCTGTACATCAAAAAAATAAAAATAGGGGCTGGAGAGATGGCTCAGAGGTTAAGAGCACTGACTGTTCTTCCAGAGGTCCTGAGGTCCTGAGTTCAATTCCCAGTACCCACAAGGTGGCTCACAACCGTCTGTAATGAGATCTGGTGCCCTCTTCTGTGTACATAATAAATAAATAAATATTTAAAAATAAAATAAAATAAAAATAACAGGATCTCACTCTATAGCCCAGGCTGTCCTCCAATTCTCTATTCTTTTGACTCAGCCTCCTCAGTGCTGGGATTACATGTGTGCCATCACAGCTGGCTTTGAAAATGACTAATTTCAATGTATTTGAGAAAATTTTAAATTAATCTCCACCTCAAACCATAAACTGGCATAAATCACAATGTTTTAGGGGGCAGTGGGAATCTGAGACAGGGTTTCATATAGCCTAGGCTGGCCTTGAACTAGTCTTGCAGATAGGGATGACCTTGAATAGGCCCCACAGCCTCTGCCTCCCAAATGTTATGCTTATAGGCACCACACATCATCAAACTCAGATAATAAGAATTTTTTTATTTATTTATGTATTAAGTATACTATGTTCTACTTTCATGCCTGCAGGCCATAAGAGGGTACAGATCTCATTACAGATGGTGGTAAGCCACCATGTGGTTGCTGGGAATTGAACTCAGGACCTCTAGAAGAGCAGCTAGCGCTCTTAACCTCTGAGCCATCTCTCCAGCCCCATAAGAATTTTTTAAAAGTGCCACAGATAATAAGTCTTACTCTAAAACCATAAAATATCTGTATGCCAGAAATATATAAATTGTGGTAGAACATACTTGTAATCTCAGCATGAGAGGCTGTGACAGGAGGATCTTAGGTCCAAGACCAGCCTAAGCTACATAGCAAAACCCTGTCGAGAGAGAGAGAGAGAGAGAGAGAGAGAGAGAGAGAGAGAGAGAGAAGAAGAAGAAGAGGAGGAGGAGAGAGGAGGAGGAGGAGGAGGAGGAGGAGGGGGAGGAGGAGGAGGAGGGAGGAAAGAGAGGAAGAAAGAAAGAAGGAAGGAAGGAAGGAAGGAAGGAAGGAAGGAAGGAAGGAAGGAAGAAAAATTTAAAAAATATATGAACAAATTGCTAACGAGTAAACAATTTGCTGAAGGACATTATTTGTCTCAAACTACAGCTCCATAAAGAGTTGACATATGAGAAGAGAAACCCAAAACCATGTTTAAATAGGCAAAGATGTAGGCAGGTTAGTAGTAGAGTGCTTGCTTAGGAAGTCCAAGGCCCTGGATTCAATCCATGGCACCAGAAAATGGAGGTGAGGGGGAGTTGATAAGACAGAACAAAGGCCAAAAAAATACGAAAAGATCAACTTTACAACTAATCAAAGAAATAAAAACAATTAAATATCCTGCTTATCATATTGGCAAAAAATTGTTTGAATGAAAATAATTATTTGTATATACTGCTGGTAGGAATATAAATTGAGAAGACTTCTCTGAAACAATTCAGCAACATATGTATGTCAGGGTGGTTAAGAATCAGTGATGTCTCACACCTGGAATGCCAGTAGCTTGGGAGGCTGAGGAAAGATGACTGTCAAGAGTCCCAAGACAAAGCCAAGCATGGTGGCGCACACCTTTAATCCCAGCACTCAGGAGGCAGGCAGGTGGATCGCTGTGAGTTCCAGGATAACCTGGTCTACAAAGCAAGTTCCAGACCAGCTAGCACTGTTGTTACACAGAGAAACCTTGTCTCAAAAAACAAAACAAAACAAAACGAAGAGTGCCAGGGCAACCCGGGCTACCATGAGTTGCAGGGAAGCTTGGGCTATACAATGAGACCCCGCCTTTAAATAACCAAGCAAGGGGCAGGAGAGATCACCCAGCAGTTAAGAGAACAGACTGTTCTTGCACAGGATCCCAATTTGGTTCCTATTACCCATAGTGGGTGACTCATAACTGCCTATGACTCCAGCTTCAGAAAGATCTGATGCCTCTGGCCTCCAGAGTCACACACACACACACACACACACACACACACACACACACACACACACTTAAAAATAAATTGTAAATAAAATTAAAACAAATCTGTTAAGAAAATCCAAGGGTTAGGCATGTAAAACTGATGTTCAGCATATCCTTGGGTTTAATCTCCAGCACCAAAAACAAAATAAAACAAATAAATACTGTAAATATGGAGGCCTGGGATATAGCTTAGTGGTAGAGTAATTTCCTGACAATGTTTGAGGCCACTGGTTCCATTCTCAGCTGTGCAAAAAAATAAAGCCCACACTCTTCACCATAGGCCCAAGATCAATCACCCTCAGATTCTTATTTATTAGAACATATTAGGAAGAAACAGTCTGTCTGCACTGATGCCTATGAGAACTTTGGGGTTTCAATCCCACTTCCTAAGCATAATTCTGGGGCCACTTTAAGTAACTCTCTATGGAAGTCCTAACAGGAATTGCCTCTTCCTGGCATCAAGAGCAGCCATTTTAGCAGAAGGTAGTGTGGATACACTAAATGGGAAAGATGTGCTCACAACTTACATTTACAGTTAGCTTGGACCCTTTCTTCCTTAGCTCTGGTTCATCTTAAATTCCTTACTTGCTGGAATGTTGTCTCTTCTGTCTTTCCAAAACATTGCCCACCAACCCCCACCCTGTACTCCTCTTTCAATTCAGCCCTGACCTGATCTCACTTTATGTGGGCTTAAGGTTAAATTAACTGAGAATATGACGGACCTGAGAAATGGGCCCAAATGATGATTATAAATAGGAAAACAGTAGGAAACAGATGAAGAACTAGAACACAAAGGAGAAGCACATAAAGCATCCATGTGCTCCCAAAATATGCAAGAAACCTAATTAGAGGCAGAAGCAGGAGGGTTAGGGAGTTCGAGGCCAGCTTCATAAAACCCTGTTTCCAAAAAAGGGGGAAAAAAATCAAGTTAGGTCAGGAAGGTGGGTGCATGTCCAAACTCAACACTCAAAAGGCTGAACCGGTGGACTGATTCTAAGTTCAAGACCAGCTTGGGCTACGTATCAAGCTCAGAACAACTTGGAATATACAGCAAGACCCGGTCTCAAAGAAATAAAACAAATAAGTAAACATACACCTCACCCCAACAAACATGTTTTGCAAAACACAATGTTAAAAGGCGATGCTAATTCTAATTTCCTGCAGGACCTCAAGCAAGTTATTTCCTATTTGGAACTCCACCTTCTCTAAAGCTGTGAGCCTGTAAGGTGGTAGATCCAGATGACTTCTGAGGACGGGCAGGTCCTAATATACTATGGATCCAGATGTACTACTGCATGATCTTTGGGTCCAAACGCCCAACTCCGGAGTGAAGATTTAGGGACCGGGGTTAGGCGAGGAGTAGAGGAGGATTCAAAGTTATGTGAAGATGTGCGTTTCTCTGAGCAAGAATTCGGAGCTGTCAACAGGGTCCACGGCAGAAAGACCTGAAAATTAGAATTTCGTAGCTTTTCCGGGTTTGGAAAACTGCAAGGGACTGCCGGGGCCAGTCCACACCTTCACCTCCTGCCCCTAGTGATTGGGGCTAAGCAGGGCCTGTCTCTCGTCCTCCTGAGCCCCAGCTGGGGGTTACCTGCTCACAGGCTCTGGCCCGCAGCTCGCTTCTGCCTCATTCCCCAAAGCATTGCACGAACGAAGGCCCGCGAGTCACTCTGGGCGCCGCCATATTGGCAGAACAACAACTTTATCAGAAGTGGAGGCCGGGGACACAGACAGGAGGGGCGGAGCCAGGAAGGCGGAGCTAGGTGCCTGAGCGGAGGCGCTGACTCCGCCCCCAGACCGGTCCCGCCCCGGGCCGGCCCCGCCCAGGCCTCGCCCTCCCTGCGGCTTTCTTGACTTGAACAAATTCTACTTACCTGGAAGTCTCATTATTACAGTTGTAGCAGAAACGGGAGAGATACTAAAGAATAAAGGCGGCAGGTGATAAAAAGAGCTCTGGAAAGTTTCAAGGTCAGGGTTTAATCTTAGCGCTGCAGAAGCTGTCTACTGGGCTGGTTTGTCTGACTTTTTGATTATTATGGGCCTGGTAATTGTTGAAGCACTTTCATCCACCATATCGCCCAGAGGAGAGTAGGAGTAAAGTATACTGGCAGATAGGAAAACAAGCTGCCTCAACAAACACTTAGGGTTTAATGTGCCCCATCGCTCTGCACTCATCTGAGCAAGTACTTCTGGTCTATAATCAATTAAGGAATTTCAAAGGAGCGTTGGTGAAACTATACTTTATCTTTTTAAGAGAGAATCCTAAGAACACATGTGAGAAGTTCAGAATATCAAAATTTGCTAATATTGCAAAATGGTTGATGTCCAGTAAAGAAAAAACAATGTCTGAGAGCCATCTTTCCTGCAGAGCTGAAGTCAATTGTACCTCCATAAACAATCCATCCAATTACTGCATATTCTCCATCTTAGCTTCTGTTCTTACATAGAGGAGTGTAGCCCATAGGGAGGCCAGCAAGGGTGCACACTCCTATAGAATAAAACTTTCTATTCTGTGTGCCACCCAGGAACACATAGAAACCTTTCATCCATTTCCAAGTCTTAGGGAAAAAATTTTTTTCCTGATACTTGAAAGCTTGAAACACCATTTTATCCTAGAACAGCATCAAACCTCATATGGAAACCAGCACAAATAAGAATCTCAGGCTCCACTCTGGGAGCCTGCTTCAGAGCCTGCATTTAAACATGAGCCAAAGTGTTAAGGTCTGAGTTCAAGTCTGAGATTCACTATGCTAGAATGTGAGAGATTCTGAATACTAATATAGCTTTCTCAGTTTACAAATATATAAACTGAGGCACGGGGCTGAGGATGTGGCTCAGTTGATGAAGTTGTTTGCCTAGATACCCAAAGCCCAGGGATCAATACCTAGCACTGCCTAAACCAGGTACCATGGTGCATGCCTATAATCTCAGCACTCAGGAGGTGGAGACAGGAGGATCAGAAGCACAACGTCATCCTTCCCTACATAGTTTCAGGCAGCCTTGGCTACATAAGATCCTTTCTCAAAACAACAATGATTAGGACAAGAAAAAACTGAAGCCAAAGGGAGCTGGCTATCTTGCTCAAGGCCATGATGCAAGTTAATGAAAGGTTTGGGGTTCAAAACTAGGATCAGTGTATGGTGGCAAACACCTGTAATGTCGGCACTTAGGGAGCTGAGACAGAGAGCCTGCAAAATCAAGTCCAGCCTGAGCTACAAAGCAAGGCCCTGTCTCAAAAATCAAAAAACAAAGCAAAGTTTGGTTACTCACTCTTGAAATCCCAGCAGTCAAGAGGCTGAGCCAGGAGGACTACCTTGAGTTAAAAGCCAGCCTGAGTTACACAGTGAGTGTCAGGCCAGCTTGGGCTACATAGTAAGACCTTACCTAAAAATTGTTGTGGAATAATCTTTTTGTACACTGTGAAGATGTGTCTTTGCTAAGGCACCTTTTTATTGATTTAATAAAAAGCTAAATAGCCATTAGCTAGGAAGGAGATATAGGCAGGACAGTCAGATACAGAAGATGCTGGAAAGAAGAAAGGTGGGGTCGCCAGGAGACACGGAGTAAGCAAGACACGGTGGAGGACAGGTAAAGCCATGAACCACATGGCAATACATAGATTAACAGAAATGGGTTAATTTAAGTTATGAGCTAGTTAGAAACAAGCCTAAACTATTGACCACACTTTTATAATTAATAATAAGTCTCCAGGTCATGATTTGGGAGCTGACAGTTGGGACAGAAAATGTCCACCTACAAAAAAAAACAAAAACAAAACCAAAAAGCAAACAACAACAACAAATTCAAAGTAGTCTTCAGCCTGTCATATGGGTACCTGTTCCCAAATTGCAAAATGAAAGATTACAAGGAATATAACTTGCAACCTAATCCCCTCACTTTGAAGATGATGGGACATAGCTTGCCTGTAGTCATATACCTAGTGTATGGAAGAGCCAGGATTCCAACCCAGATCTTTTGACCTCTCTGCCACCAAGATGGGGTGCTTCATGTAAGGTGTTACCATGGAAGCACTGCCCAGCAGATGAACTTGTCACTCTTTTTTTTTTTTAATCTTTTATTGAAAATAGATTCTTGGGCTGGAGAGCTGGATCAGCACTTAAGAACACTGACTGCTCTTCCAGAGGACCCAAGTTCAATTCCCAGTGCCCATATGGCAACTAACAACTGTCTATAACAACTGTCTGTAACTAACACCCTTACACTGTAGCTAGAGTTTTCCTGCCTGGCCCACAGTCAGGACAAATTTCTGTCATCCACCAGTCCCACAGCCGCTCAGACCCAACCAAATAAACACAGAAACTTATATTGCTTACAAACTGTATGGCCGTGGAAGGCTTCTTGCTAACTGTTCTTATAGCTTAAATTAATCCATTTCCATAAATCTATACCTTGCCACATGGCTCGTGGCTTACCAGCATCTTCACATGCTGCTTGTCATGGCAGCGGCTGGCAGTGTCTCCTTGACATACAAGCAGACAAAAACACCAATGTTTTTAACTAAGTCTCTATAATTTTATTTTATCAATAAAGACTCAAGAGCCAGATACTGGGGTGAAAACCTACGAGCTCAAAAAGATAGAGAAAGCACTCAGCTTCTTCCTCCTCTACTGTTGCCCCAGAAAGAGAGCTTTCTCCTGCCTTATCAAAAAGAAAGGAAGGAAGGAAGGAAGGAAGGAAGGAAGGAAGGAAGGGAAGGAAGGAAGAAAGAAAGAAAGAAAAAAGAAAGAAAGAAAGAAAGAAAGAAAGAAAGAAAGAGAGGAGAAAGAAAGAAGAAAACCTCCTCTAACCAAATGTCCCTTTCTTCTGCTTCTCTCTCTCTCTCTCTCTTCTTTCTGCTTCTCTCTCTCTCTCTCTCTCCTCCTGACTTCCTACTACCCTCTATGTTTTTTTTCCTGTCAGCAGATTGCTTGCTCCCCCTCTTGACCTATGGTTGATTTTATTTAATCCTGTTGACAATATTCAAGCAGAAAACTCTTGGATTAAAGGTGTGTGCTAGTGCTGAGCCACACCACAACTAGAAGCTGTTTTTTTTTTCAGTAAATAATGCAATCTTGGGGTTTACAATGTGATCAAATACCCTGCAACACAATGATGCAAATAAAATAAAAATTTTAAAAAATGGATTCTTTTCCATATGACAGATCTAATTATAGTTTCCCCTACCTCTACTCCTCCCAGTTCCTTCCTACCTCCCCCCCTCAATCCACTCCCTTTCTGTCTCTCATTAGAAAAGAACAGGCTTCTCAGAGATAGCAACCAAACATGACAAAATAACATATAACAAGATGATGCAAAAACTATATAGAAGTTGGACATGGCACCCCAACAGAAGGAAAAGAGTACCAAGAGCAAGCACAAGAGTCAGAGACTCACTTGTTCTCACAATAAGGAGTTCCATAAAAAATACTGTATTAGCTTGAATGTAATTGGTCCCCATAAGCTCATAGGGAGTGGCACTATTAGGAGGTATGGCTTTGTTAGAGCAGGTGTGGCCTTGTTAGAGGAAGTGTGTCACTGTGAGGGTGGTCTTTGAGGTCTCCTTTACTCAAGCTACTCCCAGTGACACAGACCACTTCTTATTGTCTGCAAGATGTAGGACTCTCAGCTACTTCTCTAGCACCACATTTGCCTGCATGCCACCATGTTCCACCATGATGATAATGGACTGAACCTCTGAAACCACTACCTCAATTAAATGTTTTCCTTTATAAGAGTTGCCATGGTCATGGTGTCTCTTCACATAGCAATGGAACCCCCAAGACAAATACTAAGATAATAGCTATAATATATACACAGAGGCCCTGGTGTAGACCTGTGTAGACCTGTGCTTGCTGCTTCAGTCTCTCTGAGCTCTTATGGACCTTGTGTAGTTGATTCAGAAGGCCTTGTTCTCTTGGTGTCCACCATACCCTCTGGCTCTTACAATCTTTCTTCCTCCTCTTCCTTGGATTCCCTGAGCTCTGAGGAGAGGTATTTTATGGAGACCTCCAACTTAGACTCTTTCTCCACTTAATGTCTGGCTGTGTGTTGCCAGAGGAAATCTCTCTGATGATGACTGGATAAGGCACTGATCTATGAGTATAGCAGAATATCATTAGGAATCATTTATTTATTTTTTTTATCAATAGTGTTTGATTTTACCCTAGGTCTCTGGGCTATCTAGTCTCTGGTTCTTCATTACCCAAGCAGTGTTGAGTATGGGTGCCTTCTCATGGAATGGACCTTAAGTCAAATCAGACATTGGTTGGCTACTCCCACAAGTTCTGTGCCACCATTGCCTTGGCATATTTTGCACTAGGTTTCCACTGCACTAGGTTCCCACATCACCCCCAAATGTCCTCAAAATCCCATCTGTCTCTTCCTGCAATCTCTCCCTCTATTTTGTGCCCAACCTCCATCCCACATGCTCCTAATCCACTCAGAAAATCTATTCTATTTCCCCCTCCCAGGGAGATCCCTGTGCACCACCTAGACCCTTTCTCTTTACCTATCCTCTCTGGGTCAATGGATTGTAGCTTGGTTATCATTTGCCTAATGGCAAGTATCTCCTTATAAGTGAATACAAACCATATTTATCTTTCTGGGTCTGGGTTACCTCACTCAGGGTGATTTTTTTTCTGGTTCCATCTATTTGCCTGCAAATTTCATGATGTCATTTTTTTTAACAACAGAGTGGTACTTCATTGTTTAAATGTACCACATTTTCTTTATCTATACTTCTACTGAGGGACATCTAGGTTGTTTCCAGGTTCTGGCTGTGGTGAATATAGCTGCAATGAACATGTTTGAGCAAGTGTCCTTTGGTAGTTTAAAGTGTCCTTGGGGTATATGCCCAAAAGTGGTTGTTTTAGTTAGGGTTTCTATTGCTGTGAAGAGACACCATGACCATGACATGACCATGGCAACTCTTATAAAGGAAAACTTTTAATTGAGGCTGGATTTCAGTTCATAGGTTCAGTCCATTATCATCAAGGCAACATTGTGGCATGCAAGCAGACACGGTGCTAGAGAGGTAGCTGAGAGTTCTACATCTGTACCTGAAGGCAGCAGGAAGAGACAGTCAGCCACTAGGCCTGGCTTGAGCTTCTGAAACCTCAAAGCCCACCCCCCCAGTGACACATTTACTCCAACAAGGCCCCACCTCTTAATAGTGCCACTCCCTGTGGGCATATGAGGGCCATTTTTAGTCAATCCACCACAGTGGTATAGCTGGGTCTTGAAGTATATCAACTCTCAACTTTCTGAGGAACCACCATATTGATTTCTATAGTGGCTATACAAGTTTGCACTCCCACCAGCAATGAAGGAGGGTTCCCCTTGCTCCACATCCTCACCAGTATGAGCTGTCACTTGTGTTTTTGATCTTAACCATTCTGACAGGTTTAAGATGGAATCTCAAAGTCACTCTGATTTGCATTTCCCTAATGGCTAAGGATGTTTAACATTTCTTTAAGCATGTCTCAGCCATTTGAGATTCCTCTATTAAGAATTCTCTGTTTATATCTGTACCCCATTTTAAATTAGATTATTTGGTTTTTTGATATCTAATTTCTTGATATCTTTATATATTTTCAAGATTAGTCCTCTATCATATGTGGATTTGGTATAAAAAAAATCTTTCCCAATTCTGTAGGCTGCCACTTTGTCTGATGGACAGTATCCTTTGCTTTACAGAAGCTTTTCAGTTTCATTTGGCCCCATTTATTAACCAGTGATCTTAGTGCCTCTGCCATCAGCATTCTGTTCAGAGAGTAATCTCCTGTGCCAATGCATTCAGGCTACTCCCCACTTTCTCTTCTATCAGGTTTAATGCGTCTGGTTTTATGTTGAGGTCTTTGATCCACTGAGACTTGAGTTTTATGCAGGGTGAAAAATATGAATCTATTTGCATTCTTCTACATGCAGACATCCAATTTGACCAGCAGCATTTGTTGAAGATGTTGTCTTTTTTTCCAGTGTGTAATTCTGGTTTCTTTATCAAAAAGCAGATGTCCATATGTGTCTGGACTTATGTCTGGATTTTTTATTTGACTCCATTGATAAATGTTCCTGTTTTGTGCCAGTACTATGCAGATTTTCTTTTTACTACAGCTCTGTAGTACAGCTTGAAATCAGGGATGATGATACCTCCAGAAGTTCTTTTATTGTACTGGATTCTATATGAAGTTGAGTATTGTCCTTTCAAAGACTGTAAAGAATTGTGTTAGAATTTTGATGGGGACTGCATTGAAGCTATAGATTGCTTTTGGTAAGATTGCCATTTTTACTATGTTAATTCTACCTATCCATGAGCATGGAAGATCTTTCCATCTTCTGATATCATCCTCAATTTCTTTCTCCAAAGATTTGAAGATTTTTGTTTTGTTTTGTTTTGTTTTGAAACAGGGTTTCTCTTTGTAGCTTTGGAGCCTGTCTTGGAACTCACTCTGTAGACCAGGCTGGCCTCAAACTCATAGAGATCTGCCTGCCTCTGCCTCCCAAGTGCTGGGATTAAAGGTATACGTCACCACTGCCCAGCTGACTTGAAGTTTTTATCATACAGGTCTTTTATTTGCTTGATTAAAGTTACCCCCAAGATATTTTATATTATTTAGGGCTATTATGAAAAGTATTTTTTCCCTGATTTCTTTTTCATCCCATTTGTCACTTATGTATAGGAGGACTACTGATTTTTTTTAAGTTAATATTGTACCCAGCCATTTTGCTGAAAGTGTTTATCAGCTGTAAGAGTTCCCTGGTGGAATATTTATGGTCACTTAGGTATATTATCATATTATCTGCAAATAATATACTTTGACTTCTTCCTTTACAATTTGTATCCCCCTTGATCTCCTTCAGTTGTTTTCTTGCTCCAGATAATGAGATATTGAGAGGGTGAATACCCTTGTCTCATTCCTGATTTTAGTGGAATTTCTTTGAGTTTCTCTCCAATTTGGTGTTGGCTGTCAGCTTGCTGTAAATTGCCCTTATTATGTTTAGGTATGTTCCTTGTATCCCTAATCTCTCCAGGACTTTTATCATGAAGAGATGTTGGATTTTTGTCAAAGGCCTTTTCTGCATCTGATGAGATGATTGTATTTTTTTGCTTTCAGTATGTTTATATGGTGGATTACATTTACTAATTTTCATATGTTGAACCATCCATGCATCTCTGGGATGAAGCTTACTTGATTTTTTTTTTTTTTTTTTTTTTTTTTTTGGTTTTTGAAGACAGGGTTTCTCTGTGTAGCTTTGTGCCTTTCCTGGAACTCACTTGGTAGCCCAGGCTGGCCTCAAACTCACAGAGATCTGCCTGCCTCTGCCTCCCGAGTGCTGGGATTAAAGGCGTGCACCACCACCACCCGGCTTACTTACTTGATTTTTTTTTTAACGTGTTCTTGTATTTGGCTTGCAAGTGTTTTGTTGAGTATTTTTGCACCTATGTTCAGAAGGGAATTGGTCTGTAATTCTCTCTCTTTATTGAGTCTTTATGTGGTTGGGTATCAGCATAACTGTGGCCTCTTAAAATGAATTGAGCAGTGTTTATTCTGCTTATATTTTTTGAGAATAATTTGAGGAATACTGGTGCTAAATCTTCTTTGAAAGTCTGGTAGAATTCTACACTAAAACCATCTGGCTCTGGACTTTTTTTTCATTGGGAGACTTCTAATGACTGCTTCTATTTCACTAGGGTTTATAGGCCTATTTAAATTGTTTATCTGATCTTGATTTAACCAGGTAAGTGGTATCTATTGAGAAAATTACCTAGTTCTTTTAGATTTCCCAATTTGGTAGAGTACAGGTTTTTAAATATGCCCTTTTGGTTCTTTGGATTCAGTGTCTGTTGTTATGTCTTCCTTTTTGTTTCTGATTTTGTTAATTTGGATATTCTCTCTCTGCCTTTTAGTTAGTTCAGATAAGGGTTTATTCTCTCTTGTTGATTTTCTCAAAGAACCAACTCTTCATTTCATTGATTCTTTGCATTGTTCTCTTTGTAACTATTTTATTGAATTCAGTACTCAGTTTCTTGCTGTCTACTCCTCTTTGGTGTGATTACTTCTTTTTTGTTCTAGAGCTTTCAGGTGCTCTATTAAGTTGCTAGTATGAGATCTCTCCAATTTTTTTATGTAGGCACTTAGTGCTATGAACTTTCCTCTTAGCTTTCCACTGCTTTCATTGTGTTCCGTAAGTTTGGGTATGCTATGTATTCATTTTCCATATATGGTGATTGAAAAGTTTTGTTATGTATAGTAGTCTGGACTGGTGTCTGTGGTCTCTTAGAGTCTGTAGCACATCTGTCCAGGCCCTTCTAGCTTTTAGAGTCTCCATTGAGAAGTCAGGTGTAATTCTAATAAATCTGCCTTTATATGGTACTTGATTTTTTTCCCCTTGCAGCTTTTAATACTCTTTCTTTGTCCTCTATGTTTGGTGTTTTGATTATTATAGATCAAGGGGATTTTCTCTTCTGGTCTAATCTATTTGGTGTTCTGTATGCTTCCTATACTTTTATAGACATCTTCTTCTTTATGTTAGAGAATTTTTCTTCTACGATTTTTGTTGAAAACATTTTCTTGGCCTTTGAGCTGGGAGTCTTCTCCTTCCTATATGCCTATTATGCTTAGGTTTGATCTTTTCATAGTGTCCCAGATTTCCTGGATGTTTTGTGTCAGGACCTTTTTAGATTTAACACTCTCTTTGACTGATGTATCCATTTCTTCTATCATATCTTCAGTGCCTGAGATTCTCTCTTCCATCTCTTGTATTCTGTTGGTAAAGCTTTTCTCTGTACTTCCTGTTGAATTGCTAAAACTTTCATTTCCAGAATTCCCTCAGTTTGGTTTTTCTATATTGATTTTACTAACCATTTCAGGTCCTGAACAGTTTTATTTATTTCCTTACAGTGTCTGTTTGTGTTTTCCTGGATTTCTTTAAGGGATTTATTCATTTCCTCTTTAAAGACCCCAATCATGTTCATAAAGGCTGTTTTAAAGTCTTTTGCTTATGCTTCAGCTATGCTGGAATATTCAGGGTCTGCTGTGGTAGGACAGCTGGGCTTTAGTGGAGACATATTGCCCTGGCTCTTATTGATTGTGTTTTTACTCTAGTGCCTAGGCATCTGGGTTTGGGATGATTATAGGTCTAGGTGCTGATTTCTGGATTTGTGTTTGCTGTGTGGGTGTGCCTTGGTTTCTGTTTCCTCTCTGAATTTTGGAGAGTGTGATGGCTGTGTGTTGCCTGTTTTCCTAGCCTGTTAAGCTGATGTGTTCACAGGGAATGCCTGTGTTGGACCCCAAAGTTTAGGGTCTCAAGTGGGCACCCCAAGAACCCAGACTCCAGTCCAGTTGATGCAACAGCATGAGGAATTTATTTTAATTGAAGCTTCTGTACAGAAGGGCAAACTCTGCTCCAAAGAGCAAGAGCCGCATCTTACTGCAGCCCCATGGGGGCTTTTAAAGGAAAAACTCACAAAAGCCATAAGATTACAATTCCCATACAATTTCGTTTCACAAGATCATGGGCTGGTTACAGAGTGATCACAGAGGGGGTACAGTTACGTCAACTGGCACATTCTTCCTGAAACCTCAAGGGGGGATATCAGGGTGGGAGTGAAGGTTACACAAAGGTCCTTCCTGGAACACCTGCAACTATCCCAGTCACAGTTGAGCACATCTCTTAATAGAAATCTCTTTATATTGTTATATGGTTGTAGGGGAGATTGAGTAATGGCTGAGTCAGGTTGCCCTTGGAACTAGATTTTGATTCTCATTTCCTGGTGCTTGAAGTTTTCTTTCTTGAACCTTGGGGGTGTAAGCCTGAAAGGCTAGGGTCTTTCACCTGCTGGTGTTAGAGGCTGGTTAACAAGGATGGGTTAGGGAAAAAAAGTTTGGAGAAGGTCTTTGTGATTCTTTGGGGATGAGTCAGGAAGGAAAGGGAGACCACAGCAGGTTTTCTGCTACATATCTGGGGATGAGATTGAGGGATTGGCTCTCCGGAGCAGTAAGAGAGGTGTGGCCCTGTCTTTAGCCTACTTGTTGCCCTGGGAGGAACAGCCTTTGGGTTAGCAGAGGTTGCCTGCTGGAGTTGAAGTCTGGAATAAAGCAACAAGTGTGTGTGGGTGGGGGTAGAGAGATTATGAGGGGATGGTCTGTGGGGTCCACAGGAGATGTGGGAAAAGGGAAGAAAGGCTGCAGCTGGTGCTCTGTTTCAGCACTAGGGACAAGACTGGGGATTGTATCTGCAAGAACAGAGAGAGAGGAGAAGATCTGTGGGTAGCCTGCTAGGTTTGGGGGCCGAGACACAGTGATGAGTCAGAGGAGGGAGGTTAGCAAAAGATGGTCTGTGGGACCCACAGGAGATGCGGGCAAAGGGAAGGAAGGCTACATCTGGTTTTCTGTTGCAGTGCCAGGGAGGAGACTGTGGGATTGGATTTGGGGGAATAGAGGGAGAAGAGAAGGTCTGTGGGCAGCCTACCTAGTACCTGTCACTCTTAATGCCTGCATTCATACATAACCAAAGTGCCCTTTTTCTCATAAATGGACATATAACCTCCATCCTTATTCTTGTTCAAAATCTCTCTGTCCTCTTATGAAGTAAAGTTAACATTGACATTTTTAGAAGATTGTTTCAAGTGGAATTTTCCTAAAAGTCACTTGCTTTTCTGAAAAGTAGCTATTTTTACATCAAAGACAGTGGCATGAAAGCAAATCCTTTCACTCTTAAAGATCATGCTGCAAAGATGCATTATTAAATAAAAGAGACAAGCTGCTAGCTGTGTTGAGTGTGTTACATCATTTTTTTTCTTTTTTAAGAAAAAGAAGTCGGGCATGGTAGTACATACTTGTATTTCAAATAGTTCTGAGGTGAAGGCAGGATTATTACCAACCAGCCAGGGCTATATAGCAAGACCTTTTCTGAAAAATACAAAGCAAAATAAAAAATAATTACAATAAGCCAGGATTGGTGGTACATGCCTATAATTCTAGATACTTGGGAAGCTGAGGCAGGAGGCTGCCTGGCAACTTAATGAGCCCCTGTCTCAAAACAAAAAGTAAAAAGAAGGCTGGGGTGGAATTCTTTGCTTCCCTCCCATGGTTAAAGTTGTATGCATATGTATTTTATGAAAATTTGGAAAATGAAAGGGCTTCTCTCTACATCCTCCAAAGGGAACAATTCCCCATAGTTAAATAAAAACTAGAGGAACTATTAACCTGCTCTAAGCCTTGCTATTGGTTCCAGGCCAGGTGGAGTCATCACACCAAAGTTCCGTCACACCAAGCTGAAGTCAAGCTGTTCAGTTGACCTGAGAGATTAGGATTAGAGAGAGAATGGGCAGGTTTCCCAACAGGCCCATGGAAATTGGGCTGATAATAAAGTTCCTTCTGTCTGCTTTAATCTTCACACAAAAGAAGTAACCTGAAATGTTCCAGTGTTAACTAATTCATTATTTCCCTGCTGCTCTGACTCCCACTCATGCCTTACAAGGAAACAGGTTGGAAATGACTAACTTGCCTTTTGTTCATTTGTTTCTCCCTCTTCTGCCTTTGCCTGTGAACCAAGCCCTCTCCTCTTCTGCTTGTTATCTGAATCCTGACTCACAATTCAGCACCTCATTTCCCTGTATTCCATGGGAAATTAGGAAATGGAAATTGGTAAGGAAAATAGAATTATTTATTGTTTGGCCAGAGGAAGCAGGTTGCTACTAATTTCTCCCCACCATGCCTGAAGAGAATATATAGAAAACCATGAGACAAAGGCCAGAAAATATGTAGACTGAGTTGTGAGATAGTTGTCAATGCAAAAAAACAAAAACAGCAACAACAACAAAAAACCCTCTCACTTCAAAGGGAATAAGAAGTGATTTATTCTAGAGCCAAATATGAATGACCATGCCAGGGAACACAAATTCAGGTTATCCCAAAAATTACATTCCAACATAGTAACCAAGACAATTTTCTGTAACACAAATCTTAAAAGGTCTTATTAATTCAAACAAACCCAGAGCCAGGTATTGGGGTGAACGCTGAAAGATCAAAGAAACAGAACAAGCCACATCCAACCTCACCTTGCCAACTTCTCAGCTGATCTTGTTTCCTCAAACTGGAAGCCTCTGAGTCCTCATCTGAATGGATCTCAGCTGAACTGCTGCTTAAAGCCTAAAAGCTTAAAAGGACTCTAGTTCCTGGTTCTCTGGTCTTATTTACCTTTCTGCTTCCTGCCATCACTTCCTGGGATTAAAGGCATGTGTCACCATGCCTGGCTGTTTCCAGTGTGTCCTTGATCTCACAGAGATCTGATGGATCTCTGCCTCCGGAATGCTAGGATTAAAGGTGTGAGTGCCACCATTTTCTGCCCTCTATGTCTATCTAGTGGTTGTTCTGTTCTCTGACCCCCAGATAAGCTTATTGGGGTGCACAATATATCAACCACAATTTTCAAATACATCAGAACACTAGTGGTGGGTTACAGTAAAGTGAGGAAATCTGCTACAGGCCTCACCTGTTATCCAATGACATCTGGACATTGGAAGTAAGGGTCCTGCTTGTACATTCCCAGATGATTCCACGTGATAGTCACAGGACGTTAGGTCACACATAAAGTAGTAAATGACTGTTTCAGGGGCTAAGACAACCTAAGATAATTTGGCTTCCAACCTATATGTTCTAGCTTCCTACAATCATTTGATCAGGCTTATAAAGTGTTTTAAATTCATGTGGCTTTTTTTCTGGAAACTTCAACTCACGTAGTTAACAGGTCTTTTTGTGACCAGAAAGGGATGCTAACTGGGCCTCAGGTAGTCTCCACTATCTTTGGTGGTCATGATGTGGGGAGAAGTGGTTATGTGCCATAGCACTGCTGTGGAGGTCAGAGGACAACTTTGTGGACTTGGTTCTCTCCGCTACCTTCACATGGGTTTTGAGGCTCAAACTCAGGTCACCTTGCCAGTCTCTGGGATAGTTATTTTCACTCAAGGAACTTTTCCTTAGAAAATTAGATTATGCCAGGCGGCGGAGGCACATACCTTTAATCCCAGCACTTGGGAGGCAAGAAGAAGAAGAAGAAGAAGAAGAAGAAGAAGAAGAAGAAGAAGAAGAAGAAGAAGAAGAAGAAGAAGAAGAAGAAGAAGAGAGAAAGAAGAGAGAGAGAGAAGAGAGAGAGAGAGAGAAAGAAAGAAAGAAAGAAAGAAAGAAAGAAAGAAAGAAAGAAAGAAAGAAAGAAAGAAAGAAAGAAAAAACTAGATTATAATGTGGCTTAGGAGAGGCACTGTACAGATTTACAGATTAGAAAAGAATGTTGATAGGTAAGAAAATAGATTGGAAAAAAGTCAAAGGAATTTTTACTACATATAGATCACAAGGAAGTCAAGACATGGTTTTGGGTTTTTGTTGTTGCTGTTTTGGTTTTTTGTTTTTGTTTAGTTTGGTTTGGTTTTTTGAGACAGGGTTTCTCTGTGTAGCCCTGGCTGGAATTTGCTCTGTAAACCAGTCTGGCTTCGAACTCACAGAGATCTACCTGCCTCTGCCTCCCAAATGCTGGGATTAAAGGCTTGAACTACCACACCTGGCTGTCAAGAAATGTATTGATTATAACCATAGATCATCATCATGCTTATCATATTTTCCCAGGTAAAGAGGTGGAGTTCTTTAAGGTGCTTTAATCAACACTGTTAAAATTCATGACTACCCAGTGAGAAGTTTAAACCAGAGCCAGGGGTCTTCTGAGAGTCAATCCTCAAGGGTCAGTCCTCCTTTTCTATATTGTAATAGATATCCACAGAATAGGAATAGGGAAAAAAATCCTTTTTCTTCCAATGTTTTTTTTTCTTCTTTTTTTCTGTTTTTGTTTGTTTGTTTGTTTTGTTTTGTTTTGTTTTGTTTGTTTTTTGAGACAGAGTTTCTCTGTCTAGCTTTGAAGCCTTTCCTGGAACTCTCTCTGTAGACCAGACTGGCCTTGAACTCACAGAGATCTGCCTTCCTCTGCCTCCCGAGTGCTGGGATTAAAGGCGTGCACCACCATCACTCGGCCCAATGTTTCTTTTTAAGATATTTGACCACTGTGTACCTCCCAACCATATATCCTCACTTCCCACCGTCCTGTGATCCTTCACTTCCTGTTCTGCTGTGGTGTTCATTCAAACAGTTCCGTGAATATCACAGCAGCCAGACTTTGAAGCAGGGATTTGGTGCACAATGGTAGCAGGACAGACTCCAACAGCCTCCAACCCACCTTCTCAATTTCCCTTACCTGCGTGTTCCTGCCTCTCTCTCTGTCTCTTGTCTCTCCTGTATTCCATATTATGGAGCCTGGGCTTCTCCCACCCTATCTCTCTCTCTCCTCCTCACCCGCATCTAGAACCAGAATGGGAAACCTGGTAAGATTGCCATAAAAGTGATTGGCAGATCACTTTCTGCCTGAAACCCACATTGCTCTTAGAGTTCCCAGGCACAAGAGCTAATAATACGGACTCATTTAAGACACATCTTGTGCTGTGGGATGGTCTGTATGGCAAATGCTCTGACTGGTCAATAAATAAAACACTGATTGGCCCGTGGCTAGGCAGGAAGTATAAGCAGGACTAACAGAGAGGAGAAAAGAAAGAACAGGAAGGCAGGAGTCACTGCCAGCCACCGCCAGGACAAGCAGCATGTGAAGACACCGGTAAGCCATGAGCCATGTGGCAAGGTATAGATTTATGGGAATGGATTAATATAAGCTATAAGAACAGTTAGCAAGAAGCCTGCCATGGCCATATAGTTTGTAAAGCAATATAAGTCTCTGTGTTTACTTGGTTGGGTCTGAGCAGCTGTGGGACTGGCAGGTGACAAAGATTTGTCTTGACTATGGGCCAGGCAGGAAAACTCTAGCTACAATCTTGAGCTTTCTGTTCATTGTAGTAAAACCATCTGTTATCCCACATACTAACATAGACACTGCCCTTTTCCCTCTTTCCACATAGAAGTCATGTTGCCTGTTCTTTCAAGTATCTTCCATGTCCCTCCACAGCAATACTGTACCTATTACAAACCTCCAATCTAGGTGTTCCTTCCTGCCCCTGATCTTCCAACAGCCTCTAGGCTTTATCACTATTACATTTATTTATTATTGTATAAGAGGGTGCTCCTGCTATAACATGTGTGTGATAGTTAGAGGACAATTTTGGGAGTTCATTTTTTCTTTCCACAATGTGAGTCCTAGGAATTAAACTCAGTTTGTCAGATTTGGCAACAAGTACCTTAATCCACTGAGCCATCTCACTGGCCCTTGTTTTATATTTTTGAGACAGAGTCTCACCATGTTGCCCAGAGAATTCTAGAACTCACCAGATTCTCCAGCTTCAGCCTCCTGAGTACTGTGATTATAAGCATGGACATCATACTAGCTGAGTGTGATCTTTTTGCATAGAGAATTACAAGAGCTAATACTGGCTGCCACCAAAGGCTTAGTATCTTAATAGCCAAGGGCTGAACAAAGAACTGTAACACTTGCAAGATTAAGGGTCTCCATGTCACAGGTCTGCATGAGGGCTGTAACACTTATAAAGTTCCTGTTATACCTGAGACCGGCCATGATTTCTTCTGGATAGAACAAAAGAAACATCATCCAGCTGATTGGGGACAGTGCTCTATCACCATTATTTTATAGAAATTGGGGAACTGAGAGACTACAAATAGTGTTCAGGGGTTTCTATATCCATGATAAAACACCATGACTAAAAGCAAATTGGGAAGGAAAGGGTTTATTTGGTTTATACTTACATACCACAGTCCATCACTGAAGAAAGTCTGGGCAGGAACTTAAACATGGCAGGAACCCAGAGGCAGGAAGTGAAGCAGAATCTGTGGAGGAGTGCTGCTTACTGGCTTGTTTCCCAAGGCTTGTTTAGCCTGCTTTCTTATATAACCCAGAACAACCTGCTGAGGGATGGCCCCATCCACAATAGGTTGGACCCTTCCATGTCCATCACTATTAAGAAAATGTGCCGGGCGGTGGTGGCACATGCCTTTAATCCCAGCACTCAGGAGGCAGAGCCAGGTGGATCTCTGTGAGTTTGAGGACAGCCTTGTCTACAGAGTGAGTCACAGGAAAGGTGCAAGGATACACAGAGAAACCCTGTCTCAAAAACAAACAAACAAAAAAAGAAAAAGAAAAAAAGAAAATGCACCATAAGCTTGCCAACGGGCCAGTGTTATGAGACGCATTTTCTCAATTGATGTTTCCTCTTTCCAAATGACTCTAGCTTGTGTCAGGTTGACATAAAACTAGCCAGCACACCACACAGCTGTGAAATGTTTCAATGCTGTCTGGCTCCAGAGTCTAAGCTCTGACCCACTAAAGCCAGACTGTTTCCCTTTGTACTTGCTGCACAGAGTTGCTTGAAGAAAGGGAGTTAAATGTCTGAAAAAGCAACAAGCATGTCACCTGGGCATCATCCCATATAACCAGCTGTCCTCTCTACAAGCAAAAGGAAAAGTGAGAGGGGTGTTGATGCCTACTCTGAAGGGCATTGCTGTGGTGTGGAGCCCCAGCTGCTCCAACAGGCCTGGGTTGTGTTTCACTCTGTGAGCACCAATAAAGTTTTAAATTTTATTTGATTGTTTATTTGTGTGTATGTGTCTATGTGAGTGTATGTGCATACCTCAGAAGCCAGAAGAGGGTACCAGATCCCTTGCAGTGTTTCTCAACCTTCCTAATGCTGCGACCTTTTTATACAGTCGGGTGTCATGTTGTGGTGACACCCAACCATAAAATTATTTTCATTGCTACTTCACAGCTGTAATTTTGCTACTGTTATGAATCATAATGTAAAATCTGATATGCAGGATATCTGAGATATGACCCCTGTGAAAGGCTCATTTAACCCCCAAAGAGGTCACAACCCACAGATTGAGAACCACTGCCTTAGAGTTAGTTACAGGTGTCTGTGAACTGCCTGACATGAGTGCAGGGATCTCAACTCTGGTTCTCAGGACTGAGCAACAAGTACTCCTAACTCCAATCTTGCCAGTACCAGTGAAGTTTTAGTTATTCTTTCTTCAGCATCACAACAAAAAAAACAGTTCCCTATTCACGGCCACCTTTGCTCCTTGAGGAAGGGCTTAGGAACTGGATGGTCCTTGTACTAGTTACTTTGCTATTGCTGCGATAAAACACAATGGCCAAGGCAACTTGTAGAAGGGAGGGTTTATTTTGGCTTTACAGTTCCAGAGGATGAGAGTCTATCACAATCACTTCAGGAAAGCTTGGCAGCAGTCACGGTGGCAGGAATACCTGGGAGCTCACATCTCTAACCTCAAACAGGTAACAGAAAGAACTCAAAATGGTGTAAGTCTTTACGCTCTCAAAACCCAACCCCAGCAGCATACTTCCTCTGAAACCTACCCAGACAGGGCCACCAACTGGAGAGCAAGTATTCAAACACATGACCCTATGGGGGCCATTCTCATACAAACCACCACAGGCCATTTTTCCACTTTGGTACTTGCTGACCTGTGGGCTATGGGCCAAAACCTCAGGATCACTTTGTCTAAGAGGTAGCAGTGAAGAGATGAAATGAGAGTTTTTCTTGAAGTTGCTGCCATGCACCTGGGCTTTGAAATCCTGGGGTAAAATTCTTTCTTCCCTAAGAGCCCAATAGTGCAAAGGATTCATTACCAAACATCACCTCGTTAATTAACTTCCAAAACGTTGTATTTTTTCTTTCCCAAAGCTTAATGATTTTGAAGTGCACATGAAAATATCCCACTTGGAATGACTCATACCATAATTATACTTTGACACAGAGACAGACCTTGGGATTAAGTTTTAATCTGTTCATTAAAAGGGAAGGAAAAAAATCCTTTCAAGTGCTATAAATCTCCTTAGGCCTGTGATTGCTTCTAGAAAGAGATAATCTTATTTGAAGAAAGATGGAATTTATAAAACTGTATTAGTTACATTTGGTCTAAAGATATTTAGAATTTGTTTTTATCAGCCTAAGAAGAGGCTATGGACAACACACACTTATTTCCAAGTGTTTTAAGTGTATCTTGCCCATATTTTGGTGATTGTCTGCAATTTATCCACAACTTTAGTGAACAAACTTCACTGAGTTCCTGCAGGTCTGTCATTAATTTGGCATTTAGTCATAACATGTTTTGAGATATCTTGTATTTTTATTAATTCATTATGACACAAGATCTCACCATGTAGCTCAGGCTGACCTGGAAACTTACCATATAGATGTACTAGTCACTCTTTTTATTGTTGTGACCAAATACCTGACGAGATACAAATTAAGGGAGGAAGGGGTAGGGCATAGTGGCATGGGCAGGTTGCACCCTCCGCCAGGAAGCAGAGAGTGAACAGGACTGTGTATGAGCTATAAAATCTCAATGTCTATTTCCAGTGACCACTTCTACATCAAGGTTCTACCTCCTGAAGGATTCACAACCTTTTCAAACTTTTCCACCCTCCAGTTGGGGCCAAGTGTTCAAAAACATGAGCATGTGGAGGACATTTCATATTCAAACCACAATAATAGGCTTGCCTAGAATTCTTGGCAATCCTCCTGCTTTGGCTACCCATCAAGCTAACTGTTCCTTAAATCTATGTTTATGTATCTTGTCTTCCTAAGTAGTCTGTAAGTGAAAGAAATCAAATGATCACGTTCCCCTGACTCTTGTCCAACAAATGTAGTTTTACACACAGTCCTGTGCTCAGTTAGATCCCAAAGATTCAATGTCTTATTTTCTATCTCAAATCACACAGCAGGCAAAGAGAACAAAGGCCTCAGTTTCCAACTCTGTCCAGTTTGTGGGGTGTAGAGATTCTGTGTTGTTAAGTCTCGTATGCTGAAGGTTTGGTTTTCAGTTAGTGGATCCACAGGGCTCTGTTCTAACCAATGGATTGAGCCATCATTGGAGGTGATAAGATGAGGCCTAATTAGACATGTAGGTTCTTTGGAGCTATGCCTTGCTCAAGGCCCCTTCCTCTGCCCATCTCAGTTTCCTGGCCTCCAGGAGGTATGTATATAGATTACTTTTCTGTGGCTGTGATAAAGCATATGGTCATCCATGGCTTCTTTTAGAAGAAGGAGTTTATTTTGTCCTATAGTTCCAGAGGGGTAGGAGTCTACCATGTAGGGGAGGCATAGCAAGAAGCAGCAGGCTCTGCAGGGCAGGGAGATAAGAGCTCATACCTTCAAATACAGGCAGAGTGTGGACTGGGAGTGCTGAGAGGCTGCTAAACTCTCAGAGTCTGTTCTTAATGACATACTTCCTCCAGCAAGGTCACCCACCTGAACTCCCCAAACAGAGCCACCAACTAAGAATCAAATATGCAAAACCCAAGCCTATAGAGGACATTTCCCAATCAAGGCTCTGCTCCACCATGCCTTTCTGCCATGATATTCTGCCTCATCACAGGCCACAAACAACGGAGGTAGCCCAATATGGACAGAAACCTGCAAAACCATGAGCCAAAAATAAATGTTTCCCTCAGGTATTTTGTCAAAGTGATGAAAACACAAGTAGTACATGCATGGAAAGAATTTAATGAGTGCCGGACACTTGGAGGGAATGTGGGAACTGATCAGCTGATATTAATGACAATAACGCAACTGTGTCATCTCTCAGTAGCTGAGGGACTTGATGGTATTGCTTCACATGTTTGTGACTTTCCAGGGACTGATAGCCAACACACTCTAAGCAGAGACAGTGACAAACATAGCTGTATTTTGTTATTTTAAAACTAATTCTTCAGAATCTATATCTACGGAGCACCCTGAAGTCTATTTTTTTTTTCCAGTGATGGTGATTAACCCCAGAGCCTTGCACATTTGACCAAGTACTCTGTTCTTAATCTTCAATCCTAGTTAGTACTCAGGAGCTGAGGCAGGAGGATCACAAGTTTCGGGCCATCCTGACCTCTAGAGTAAGATTCTGTCTCAAAAGAACAATAAATAAATAAAGGCAACCTTCAAGACTTCCTGGCTGACCACACAATAACAATAAAATCACTGCCATCAGCAGCATCTAAAATTTCTAATGGAGCCCAAAGGGAAAGGATGAAAAATAGTGACTAAGCTGAGTTTTCATGGTAGGAAGAAAGGAAAAGAAAGACAGAAAGGAAGAGGTTAGGGAAAGGATGAGAGGAGGAGGAAGGTGAAGGGGAGGGGAAGAGGAGTAGGAGGAGGGGAGGAGAAGATGGGCCAGAAGGGGGAACCATCCATGGAATGAGACAGGCAATGAGGTATTATCTTTCTAACTCTCTGCTCAGGCAAAGAAACCATTCTAGAGCCCACAATGAGTCAGAAACATCAGGTGATCACCACAGTGCAGTCTATCATCAACAGGATTGTTTTGTAGCTGTTTAAAAATAGAATAATCTGTCCCTCAAAGACAGCTCTTTATGTAGAACCTTTATCACAGGCCAGGACTATTGAGAACAAGGAGCTATTTCATCTCTGTCACCCTCAACTTCTTATCTGCAAAAGAGGACAGGCAGAGCTTTATTTTAAGGGTCAAGTGAGAGCAGACACAGAAAAAATAGAAGCAGTGCTGACACCAGGTAAACTCTGAATACTCACAGACTCTGATACTAGTTGGGGCTGTGAGTGGGGCTGCCAAGGTATACAGTGTACAGATGTAGCAAAGGCCTTGACTTATTAGTGATGATAGACTGTGCAGAGCATGTACTTAGTCACATTCTCTTGGCTCAGTCCCCATACTATCTACATATAATGTGAATATTCATACGCATAACCCAAGGACCAGATGGTCTAGGGTGGGGTTGAGATTCTGCATTTCTAAATGACTTCCATAGGATGCTGAGGACAACCACCCATGTGTGGATCACACCATGAATAACAAATAGCTGCTGTGAGAGTTGGAGGTAACATTAGAGCAATGTAGAAGCAGACTCAAGATGCCTGACCACTGATGGCTCACCCATTCTGTGAATTTTTGAGGTAAAGGTCTATCTGAATGAATAGTGAAACTAAAAAATAAAGCATGTAATCTCAGTACTAAGAGGACTAAGGCAAAAGAATCTTGAGTTTCAGAGCAGCCGGGGCTCCTAGCAAGACCCTGCCTTAATGCAAAGGGAAGGGGGCTGAGAAAGCATGACAGAAGGGAATTATTTCTAAAGTCAAATAGTAAACAAAGTGTTAACAAAATTTTACCAACCAGGGGTTATTCCTATTGAATCTACTTGAATAAATACATTTAAATCATTTGGAATTAACCAATTGCTCAAATTGAAGGTTGTCAAATGAAGGTCGTCAAAGTGCTTGGAAGAGAATTTTTTTAAAGAGTGCTTAACACCTCTCCACCTGTCTCTTACTTGTATGTTAACTTTGATCAGCAAATCTCGAGGCAAAGACAACAGCATTTCTGTGAATTGAACTGGTCATACATGAACTGATTTTTCATTCCATCCAACAGCATCTGAGTAGCTCATGTTAAACATCTCTGGTCCTGTGTGGATCGAGAAGGAAGACTCTAAATGTATATTCTCAGGGACTAAGGGTTTAATGGTTGAGACAGATGACTGAATTCCCATCATCCATGATAGTGGCAATCATGGCCACTGAAGAACTCAGAGGAAGGATACATCTCTCTCTGGAGTGGGAGAAGGAAAAATCTGAAAAGGCATCCTGGAAGAGGTGGTTTCAATATTTTCCTACTTCTTTGGGTTGATTATTCTTCAAGTTCCTTAAATGGGGTCTAGGCAGATGAGTAGCCTGCAACCAGCAAAGTAAACTCCTGCTGTTCTGGAGAGATGGCTGAGATATCTTCAATACCATGGCACCTGTGCTCCACCCATAGCAGGCAGAGGCAGTGGTCCTGAGCAGAAGACCTCAAGAATTACACCAATATATGCTCACAGAAGCACAAGCATCTTGTCAGCATCCTCTATCGGGTGAGTGTAAATAATTTGTCGGTTCTGCTCCAGAGGAGCCAAGGAGTCTGAGTTTCCTGCAGACAGAGCTAGGGAAGGTTGCCTAGGGCTCCATCTCACAATATGGGAAGTCTTTCTTGAGAGACACAAAACCGCTGTGATGAAAGAGTACAATGCAGAGAATCCCCTTCCCAAGGAGACCTCTATCTCCAATAAACAAGGCCCTCCAAAAAGAGAGGCCAAACAGGTCTTTGAAAACTTTCAAAACAGAATAAAGATTCACTGTTAGAAAGCTTTCAGTAAGCCCTGAGCAGCCTTCAACAAGGCACCAGATGTCCTGTATAGCAAGATCCACAGCCAGATTACAGTAAGCTCTGCAGTGCAGAGATCTCTGAATGTATCCTTTAAACAAAGGGTTTCCCAAATATAATTGACAGTAGAACCATTTTTTTTAATAGTTGAAGATTTACTAGTATTCATAGCTTGTATTCCATGGCATTTTCTCTAGGAGTATTGCTCTAGCTACGTGTCAGCCATAGCTCCCAGAGAAACAACAAGCAGGAATTGGTTCATGTGACTAGAAATTTATTTACAAGGCAGAAGTTGGTGAAATGGCTCAGTGTGTAAAGTATTTTCTCTGCAAGCATAAGGATTTGAGTTTAAATCCCTAGCACTTCATAGATCAAGTGTATTGGTGCATGCCTCTAATCCCAGAACTCAGACGGTAGAAGCAGAAGGATCAGAAGCTCAAGAGCATCCTCAATACATAGCAAGTATGAGGCCAGCCTTAGATACATAAGACCCTGTCTATGAATAAATGAATGAATGAATGGTTATTGTAAGAGACAGCAATATAGAAGAACAAACAGTATTCTAACAGCTTTTACTTCAATTGTTTATAATTCTTTTAAAAATTATTTATTGTTATTAGTATGTGTATGTATAATATGCATATGTGAATATGGACATGTGTGTGCACCAGTGCATGGAGGTCAGAGGACAACTTTGGAGGTTCTTTCCTTCTACTATGGGATCTGGGGATTGGACTCAGATCTTGAGATTTATAAGGTAAGCACTTTTACCCACTGACGCATCTATCTTGCCCATTTATAAGGTTTTATGCTTTATAGTACTGTGATGAGTAATCCTAACTGCTGATTTGACTGGATTTAGAATCATCATGGAAACAGACCTCTGGCTGTATCTGTAAGGGTGCTTCCAGGTATATTTAGCTAAAAAGAGAAGACTCACCCTGAATGTGGGTAGCCCCATCCCTCAGATGGGAGTTCCACACTGAATACAAGGAGAAAGTGAGCTGCACACCCGCATTCCTCTCTCTGCTTCCTGACTGCAGACACAACATGACCAACTGCCTCATGCTCCTGCCACCATGCCTTCCCTCTGCAATAGACTATATTTCCTTGAAATAAACCCTTCCTTTCTTAAGTTGCTTTTGTGATGATTGATCACATCAAAGAGAATAGTAACTAATGCAGGTAGCTACTTCTTTTCCAATAAAATATTGTGTGCAGCCTTCATATGTGAAGAGATTCAAGGGAAGTTTCTTCACCTGAAGTCAGAAGGGTAGGCCTGAACCTCCTCAAACTTATCCCTACCTGTGGTACTGTATTCCCCCAAATATTATGCATAATATTATCTGGGGTCAGAGACAGAACAGCCACAATATTAAACATAAAGGATAGGCAGTGGTAGTACACGCCTTTAATCCTAACATTCCAGAGGCAGAAATCTATCTGTTCAAGGATACAGCCAAGCATGGTGACTCAGCCTTTAATCTCAGAAAGTGAGTCTTTAATCCCAGGGAGTGGTGGTAGAAAGCAGAAAGGTATATAAAGCATGAGGACCAGAAACTAGAAGCTTTTGGCTGGTTAAGCATTTGGCTGGTTAAGCTTCAGGCTTTCGAGCAGCAGTTCAGCTGAGACCCATTCTGGATGAGGACTCAGAGGCCTCCAGTCTGAGGAAACAAGACCAGCTGAGGATCCGTCGAGGTGAGGTAGCTGTGGCTTGTTCTATATCTCTGATCTTCCAGCTTCACCCCAATACCTGGCTCACAGGTTTGATTTTATTAATAAGACTCTCTAAGATTCTTGCTACACCTACCCTCTGGCTAAAGTAACTCTGAGAAAAAAACAGGAGTTCTCAGTCAGTACAGATGCTTACTTTACAGAGAGAATACTAAAAAGCCCAAGGGTTAATGGTTTATTTTATGTAAATAGTTTTCGAAGTATGGTCCCAGGACCCAGAAAATCAATACTATCTGGAGACTTGTTAGAATGCAAAATCTTGGGGGCTAGAGAGGTGGTTCAGCCATGAAGAGCCCTGGCTGTTCTTCCAGAGGATTCTGGTTTGGTTCCCAGCATGCACATGTCAGCACAACCAGCTGTAACTCCAGTCTCAGGGGATCAGATGCCCTCTTCTGACCTTTTATGGCACAGCATACATGTAGTGCATAGGCATACATACAGGCAAAACACCCATACGCATGAAAGAAGAATAAAAATTAATTTAAAAAAAGGAAATGCAAATTATCTGACCAAACCCTAAAGCCACTGAATCAAAAATTGTAGGTGTGGGATCGCCTCTCAAGGGATTCTAATACAGGCTAAATTTTGAGAACCTTACTGTGTGTCAAGGTGAAGTACCAAAGGAAACTTAGAATTGATCAGAGATCACTTTAGTTTTATGACCTTAAGTAGGTAGCATAACATCCCCTATGGTCTCAGTTTCCTGATTTGGAGAGAGGAGAGCAGTAACTGCCTCTGTGCCTTTCCTGTCCCCCTTACACTCTACTCTGGGTGATGAAAAGGAGACAAGAAAGCCCTGGCCTGATCTGTTGACTCTGAATCCATGCAAGACCCAGTGCCTACCATTTCCTGAGCCTGTGGCTCTGAGGGCCTCCTTGACTAACTTAAAGACAGCAAGAGAGACATCAGAACACCAGCCTCTAAGACTTAATTTATACTGCCTGGCTGGACCTAAGCTTCCCTCCGAGACACCTCCAACATTACTGGCATGCAGACTCCATATCACTAGTGTGTCCTTCCAGTCCTCATGCTTCTATCTGCAGCAGCAGCCCAAAGCTCCCTGTTCCCCAACCCTCGGGCTCCTCCCTGGAGCTTCCTCCAAGATAAAACAAGCCAGAACACAGCTGCTTCCACCTCTAATTACTATTTTCTTCATTTGCTTGCTTTTCCTTCTTTCTGATTCTAATGTCAATACCAGAAGGAGGAGGTTGTCAGGGTAACACAGAGTGGAGTCTGGAACAGAGTGGAGGCGGGAAGTCCATCCTTGACCGAACCTTAACCCTCTTTAGTTGAACACCCACTGGGTTCTCGGCTGCCTCTGTATCCTGGTAGCAAGAATGTAAGCATTTGACATTTCTAGTTTATTTTCCCTATCCTCCCCCTCTGATAACATCTCCCACCTTCTCTCCACTCTCCTCCTTCTATCTGCAAAGTCAGCCTGACCTGTGTACATCTGCCTGAATTTGCTTGCTTAATTCTTCTGTTGGCTAAGTCTGATACTTTTTCTCCCTGACTTAATCGAGGCTCTCCCAGTGGCCAGACTCTATAACAATTACCTACAAAATATTACCACTGGGGATAACGAAGAGGGATAGATGTTTATTTACAATCTTGAAATCAGAAAGCTTTTTTCACCATCTAACTTCCAGTCTTTATTGTGCTCTGATGCTATCTGAGATAGAAGCAGCAGTGTTTAGTGAGAGGATCAGTATCCTCTATTCCTCCCTTGGTTGAGGAATAGTCCTTCCCTCCAAACCATAACCCTTCTCAGGTCATCTCAGTGGACTAATTTGTCTCTGGTTTACAAAGAAAAACACATGATGTGCAAAAATCAGTCACTCAGTACATGCTTCTCTCCAGGAAAATAACAGACTCACAGTAGGAAGTACTGACTCTTAACATATCTACAGCCTAATGCCCTAACCCCTAGAATGTGTGTTAATATAATTGGCAAAAGGCTCTAACGTTGCTAACCAGCTGACTTTAAAATAAGGAGATAAGAATATTAGGGCGTGGGCTATATGTACTTACAAGGGTCCTTAACAGGAAAGAGGGTGACAGTAGAGTTAGCATCGCAGGGATGGCATGTGAGAAAGACTGGTCATTGGTCACTTTGAAGATGACATCCCAAAGGAGTATGACAGCCCCTGGAAAAGACAAGAAAACAAATGGGACACAGCTCTGTTGAAAACTTGCTTTGAGTCCACTGACTCATGCTTACTTCTGATATCCAGGGCTTTAAGAAAACTAACCTAGAGCTGATGATGATAGTACATGCCTGTAGTCCCAGTACTCAAGAGGGTGGATGCAGAAAAATCATCAAGGTCATTCTCAGCTACCTAGTGGTGAGTTACAAATCAGCTTGGGCTGTATGAGACTCTGTCTCAAACAAACAAAATTAACTTGTGATGTTTCAGGCCACTAAATGTGGGGTTATTACAGCAGCAACAGTGCCCACTGGGGAAGTCAGAAAGGCAAGGAAGCTAGCTCTCTGTGTGGCAGGTAAGCAGAAGTGGGAAATGATGATAGTGAGTGGTGTCTCAGCTTCCCCTCCCACCTTCGGTACTCTCATCCCTGGATTCAGAGCTTCCGTTTACTTTGAAAGCTGCCTTACAATCACACTCCTGACAACTCTCTTCATCACGCTTGATTCTAAATTGCACTTGAAGTAGCTTGTGCAGTGCCAGCCTTCTGATTAGTTCACTTCTGAGCTACAAAATGAGGGTAATCAGAGAGAGGAAAAAGCTGACCGTGTTGCTCTAGAGGGAGGAGAGGGAAGGAGATCTCTCCAATGCAATTTTCTAATAAGACTGTAAGAGCTAAAAAGCAGGCTGTTGTTACCCTGCAGGTCCATGGTCATTCCCTGCCCCACTGCTTCATCAACACAGGCTCCCCAGCTCACCATCACAGCTTCTGACAGTGCTGCCTTGAGCAAATACCCCAGCCTACCTCTCTTCCCATATAAGCCTTGCTCTTTCTAACATGATTTTCAGTCATATCTGGCCAGAACCTATACAGCAAGTTAGTTTGGCTTCATCTCCCTCATCTCGCACCTTGTGACACCCCAAAGCCCCTCTAAGATTTCTAAGGATTTCTGATGTGGGAATGAGTGACTGGCTTTCCTATGGTCACATCCACCTAGACTGAGAATTACAGGGAATCTAATAAAGCTTAAACTTGGGGGCCCACTCATGGGTGATATACTCCAGCAAAATACTTATGGGATCATGTTTTTGTAAATTTTGCCTTTTTAAAAGTTTATTTTTGAGAGTCTCAAGTAGCCCAGACTAGCTCCTGAGGATGATCTTGAACTTGATTCTCAAGCCTCCACCTCTACAATGCCCCAGTGCTGGGATTACAGGTGTGCACCACCACACCTGCTTTACAAGATTCTGGGAATGGCACCCAGGGCCTCCTGCATGCAGGGAGACCCTATATCAACAGTCATATCCCAAGCTTCAGTTTGAATTCTATTCAGCTTTATATTCTATTCCTTTAAAGGTATCTCACCAAAGCATGACCTGTACTTGGCACCCATAGGCTTTTGCTTTCCTCCTTTTAAGAGCACAGCAGTTTCCTTCATCCATTGCCACTGGGTGCTACTTCCATGTTGGGACTTGAACTCAGGGTCTTATGAATACTAGCCACCCATGCCAGCACTAAGTATTCCCAGCCTCTGGGTTCTTATCTGGTCACTACTGCCCTTACAAAGTTAATTGGGGTATTTTCCTAGGTGTAGGGAGCCGCTATTCAAAGATGGCTCTGGCTTCCTGGTAGCCTAGCTGTAAACAACTCCATATTTGGCTATGATGCACGAGTATGGTAATTGGCCTTATGTCCTCAGCCTATCCTGTGGCTCCCCGTGCTAGCATTCTGGCGGGACCCAATCACAGTACGGCATGTTTGCCTGATTCCCTATATAAGCAGCTGCAGTTTAGTCCTCGGTGCCCCTCACCTCCTGCTCTCCCTTAATCAAGAGGCGCTCCAATAAAGTGTGATCTGAGAAGAATCCTCGAGTGGTGGTCGTTCTTCCTCGCTAGCCGAGGAGTGCGCCGCAGCTGGTGCCGAAACCCAGGAAGGAAACTTCGGACACCAGGTGAGGGGTCGAAGAGGATTCAGAACTCAACACACGGAGCGATGACGTCGGTAAGTTCTCCAGGAACGGCGACGACGTCGGTAAGTTCTCCAGGTATGGTGATTGCTGGGATTAATCCATTTGTGTTTGCTCTTGTGTTCATTCTTATGGTACATGCATGTCTTAAGGAAGGACACAATGTGGAAATCATTAGAGAGGGACGCAAGGCATTAATTAAGCACCAGGATAGTCTATCAGAATCAGACTTTAAAGGGGAGAACTTAAGTAGGCCTAAAAAGAAGAAAGAAAAGAATAAAGAAAAGGAAAATAAAGAAAATAAACCAGAAAAGGAAGAAAATTCAGAAAAGAAAGGGAACCCTTTTTATCTAGTATTAGAGGAATTTGCAAAACTTGATTTATCTGTTAATGAATTAGATTCAGATGAGGAGGAAAATTTAGAGTAAAGCCACCGCTGAATATGAGGAAGAGAGAGATGGGTGGCGGCGGCGACCCCCTCCTTATAATGTTTCTGCTGGGGTGAATGTGGAACCAACGGCGCCTTCGGGACCACATCCACCCCCGGCAACACCTTCGTATCTGCAAACAGGTGGAGGTTGTCATTTTATCAGGAGGGACACCTGGGCGCGGCTAGCGTCCGAGTTTCCAGTCTTTGAAGATCCGCAAACAAACAACAGATATCATGAACCTGTGCCTTATAAACAATTAAAAGACCTGGTAGAGGCTGCTCGAGCCTACGGAGTAACAGCCAGTTATACCTTAACATTATTGACTAGGCTCACTACTCAGGCTATGACTCCAGCAGATTGGTTCGAAATAGCTAGAGCCTATTTAACTACAGGACAGTATCTGGATTTCAAATCTATAGTTACAGGTACAAGCTAGAATTAATCTTCAGAATAATCGACCACAGTGAACGGCTGACATGCTACTGGGTCAAGGACAATGGACCGTAAATCAGACAGCATATCCTATTGGAGTTTATCAACAGATAAATGAGATTTATTCTAAAGCTTGGAAATCATTACCAAACAAAGGAGAAGTATCAGGGAATTTGACTAAGATCATTCAGGGCCCGAATGAACCTTTTTCACATTTCGTAGCTAGAATGATGGAGGCAGCAGGAAAGATATTTGGTGATGTAGAAACAGCTATGCCTCTGGTTCAACAATTAGTATATGAGCAAAGCACAAAAGAATGTAGAAGAGCTATTACCCCGTGGAAAGGAAAGGGATTAGAAGCTTGGCTAAAAGCCTGTCGGGAAATTGGGGGACCGTTAAGTAATGCTGGTCTAGCATCGGCAGTCCTCACGGCCACACGAGCTGCACGAATGGATGCTAGCTGCTCTGATATAGCTCCTTTAATTATGCTCCAAGGAGGGAATTATGGCATTCACACATTTACTTGTTATTCTAATCATTCTCAGAGGTTATGGGGAATCCTTGTGCTGGCTGGGGGCCAGGTGCTAGGCATCATCTTTGCAGTGGAGGTTCAAACTGCTGCAGCTGGTTCCTGTCTCCAGAGATGCAGGCTTGGCCATTTCAGCCTCTTCAGGTGGAAGGAGTTAATGGCTCCAAACCATCCTTCATACCTCTACTTTCCTAAATGCACAGTTGAAAGGTGGCCTTATGGTGCTTAACCAGTGCATTGACTTGGTACAAGAACAAGTTGATATCCTTTGGCAGCTGGCCCAATTGGGCTGTGAGTGGAAAATGCCTGGTTTGTGTCACTAGTGTGCAGTTTCAGAATGGTTCCCGAGCATCGAATTTGTCTAAACAACTGTCCAGTTATCTTACAGGAAATTGGTCCGGAGAATTTGAAGAGACCTTGGAGAAACTGAGAGTGGTGGTGGTGACCATCAACTCCACACGAGTGGACCTCAGCATGGCAGAGGGACTGTCCTCCTGGATCGCTTCTACCTTTTCCCTGTTTGAAGAATGGGTGGGGGTGGATATATTCTTGGCATGCTGCCTTGGAGGATGCGTGTTTTGTCTGTGGTTGGTCTGCCGTTTGCAAGCACGTACAAAAAAGGACAAGGTCATTATCACTCAAGCATTAGCCGCTTTGGAGTGTGGCTCTTCCCCTCAAATCTGGCTTTCTGCCTTAAAGAACAACTAATATCCACATAGCCTTTGCACCCCTGGGACTGGCAGTCCATTGCACTCGGGAAGGTATGTGAGCAGCTTTCACATACTTGTATTGAGCACAGGATGCCAGGCTTGTGCACTGCACTTGAAGTGTAGGACATTTTCCTTCCTTCAAGGAGAGCAAGTCTGACTGCATATGGGTTCACATAGCCTTTGCACCCTTAGGACTGGTTAGTCCATTGCACTTGGGAAGGTATGTGGACAATTATCACAGTTACTCACCTTCGATTGGTCAACACATCATGAGGTGGGGACCTGATTGGGTGAAATGGCTGTGTTATTCATCTTTGATCGGTCGACACATCATGAGGTGGGGACCTGATTGGATGAAATACTTGTGTTGCAGAAATCAGACCTATACTCTCTCCTGCTGCTTAATTAATAAAGAGGGGGGAGATGTAGGGAGCCGCTATTCAAAGATGGCTCTGGCTTCCTGGTAGCCTAGCTGTAAACAACTCCATATTTGGCTATGATGCACGAATATAGTAATTGGCCTTATGTCCTCAGCCTATCCCGTGGCTCCCCGTGCTTGCATTCTGGCGGGACCCAATCACAGTATGGCACGTTTGCCTGATTCCCTATATAAGCAGCTGCAGTTTAGTCCTCGGTGCCCCTCACCTCCCGCTCTCCCTTAATCAAGAGGCGCTCCAATAAAGTGTGATCTGAGAAGAATCCTCGCGTGGTGGTCGTTCTTCCTCGCTGGCCGAGGAGCGCGCCGCACCTAGGCCAGGTTTTCTAAGAGGGTTTCAGGTAACTGCTGCTGAGAGAATAGATAACTTGCTTTTCCAGGAGCAATGGATCTTCGTTCACTCATCCATGGACCTGGCATAACCTAGTACTTGAGTGTGGGGAGTGGGAGGGGACACAGAGGAGGCTGGGAAAGGGACTTTGGATGAGCATTTTGGTAATGAGAGTGTGTTGAGATGGTGACATTTGGTCATCTTTACTGTCCTTTGGAAAGTCCCAGAACTCCTAGTGAGCTGAATGACAGAGGGAAGGGCACACTCACACTTTTGAGCCTAATTAGATTCCAGCAGCTACCCAAAGGCTCCTGTGATGCTTCACTGAACACCTTTTTCTCATGCCTCTGTCTCTGCTTCTCTTCTCTACCACCCTAAGTTCCATGACAAGAGTTTTTTTTCATTTCTGTCCCTCTGTTCTCAGTGTAGGGCCTGGGATACAGACTTCTCTTCACAAGTAAGAGTGTTTTACTGCAATCCCTGTTGGAACTATGGTAGGGTTGGCCTAGTAGAGGGAGGGAACTAGGGGTAGAGACAAAAATAGCAAAGCAGCTAGAAGAAGAGATGTCGGGGGCCCAGAAGGCAGGGAGAGTAGGATAAACAGGTTAGGTTTGTGTCTTACTCTCAATATTCTTAAGTCCTAAGGTCAAGAAGGGATTAGAGTGCTGATCCTTGTCAGTTTGACAGGATCTAGAACCACCAGGAAACAAACCTCTGGGTGTCTGCGAGGAGTTTTCTGGATTGAGTTAATTGAGGTGGGACGACCTACCCTAAATATGAGCAGCACTATCCCATGCCTGAGATCCCACACTGTATGAAAAAAGAGAAAGGGTGCAGAACAGCAGCATTCATCTCTGCTTCCTGACTGTAGATGCAGTGTGAGCAGCTGCCTCATGCCTTCCTCACTACAGTGGACTGTACCTTCAAAAACTACGGAAAAAAGAAAGGTTACAAGACAAAACCTGTAGAAGGAATCTTAGAGAGTCTTATTAATAAAATCAAACCTGAGGCCAGTTATTAGGGTGAATGCTGGAAGATCAGAGAGACAGAACAAGTCACAGCTAACCTGGCCAGCTTCCCAGCTGATCCTGTTTCCTCAAACTGGAAGCCTCTGAGTCCTCATCCAGAATGAATCTCAGCTGAACTGCTTGCTGCTCAAAGCCTAAAAGCTTAACCAGCCAAATGCTTCTAGGTCCTGGTCTTCACGCCTTATATACCTTTCTGCGATCTGCCATTCAGTCCCTGAGATTAAAGACTCACTTCTTGGGATTAAAGGCGTGAGTCACCATGCCTGGCTGTTTCCAGTGTGGCCTTGAACTCACAGAGATCCATGCCTCCAGGAGGCTTGGATTAAAGGTGTGAGTGCCACCATTTTCTAGCCTGTCTAGTGGCTGTTCCGTTCTCTGACCCCAGATAAGTTTATTAGGGTGCACAACATTTTGGGGAACACAATATCACCACAAAAACCCCTGATAGGGTCCTCTCGGAACAAGATCTCTCTCCAGGGTTGAATACAGGCATGCTTAGGGACGTAAGGGATAGGAAAAATATAAGAAATGGGCAACTGCAGACTCAAGTCTCCAAGCCAGAGGAAGAAGAGAGATTTAAAGGATTGGACAAAGCTACGGTGTGTCTCAGTGATGGAGTGCTTATCTGGCATGCAGATGTTCTGGGCTCAGATCCAGAACCCAAGGCCCCAGGGGGCACAGCACTAAAGGATTGGAAAGAACAAGGGCTACTCTGCTTCTTTCATAGGAAGGACGGGAAACCAGGGTTCCATGAAACCCTGCCATGGGGCAGGTTGTAGCCAGATGAGGGTTAGGTCAACTGTTGGAAATAAGTGAAGGTTGTCTTACTCTCCTCTCCACACATTTACTCTCTCTCTCAGACTCCCAAAGACCACACAGGACCTGCCCCATCTTGTTTCCCCCTTTTCCCTCCCTCCTCCACTCCCTTCACCTCCTTTGCCAATTTTCTTTCCTCTTCCACTGGCTCTTTGCTTCACCGTATAGATCAACTCGGAGACTCTGACTTTCTTAGTTTTATGTTATCTAGTCATCCATTCATCCAAATCTAAGTTTAGCCCTTCCTGTGTACCGTTTTTTCTGAGTTTTACATAGCAAATACATCTGGTCTCACAAACCCAAATGTTACCTTCTTGGAAGGAATAGGATTTCAATTTTTGTGATTTAACATCTTTAAAAATTTCTTGTCAGAGAACAAGAAAAAACGACTTAAAAGATAGCAACACTGTACAGTAGTGACAGGAAGCAGACAGAGAAGATAGGAGTCAAAGACGACACAGTCCACTACGCCAGTGTCTTACACCCCTTACCCTTATGGTACCTGGTAGTTTAACTGCCTTCACGTCACCCATTTACCTCTGAGTAACTCTTCACCCCCTCCTCTTGCAAGTAACACCACTCCTATGGCTCTGTAAGTAGACCCTCACCCATACCCCTATAAGTAACTCCAGTAAACTCACTGGTTCACCAAGCTGGATTTGCTGGAATAGCTTCTTTGGTCCATTGTCAGTGTCCTTATTTGTGTGCACCTTATCAGAAAAGCTTCCTATGTAGCTCAGCTCTGAAAGATAAGATTTCCAGGCATACTTGATTGTTGTTCACATTGGTCTTTGATTTTAGAATCTCTTATACTGTTCTGCTCAAAGCACAAGGCCAGCTGGCCTCCTGTGGAAACCTAGATTTTAGCTGGGGGAAAGGAAGACTTTTAAAAAAAATAGATTAAAAAAATTTTAATTAAAAAAGTGTGTGTGTGTGTGTAGGCATGTACATGCCTCAGCACACATGTGGATATCAGAAGACAGTTTACAGGAGTCACTTCTCTTTTCTATCATGGGGGTCCCAGGGAAGACACTCAGGTGGTCGTGCTTCGTGGCAGATGTCTTTATCTGCTCAGCCATCTTTCTGACTCCAAAATTAAATAACATTCACAGTTTACAACAAATTCTTTCTGGCTTTAAAACATCTTTGTTGTGGGATATTTGTACACAGTGTGAAAATGTGTTGCTATGATTAGAGAAATATAAAGCTGAACAGCCAATAGCTAGGCAGGAGGTAGAGGTGGGATTTTCAGGAGAGAGAAAGGAAGAGGAGATGAATCCAGGCCCACAGGAGATGCCAGGAGACACAGAGAGGAAAGAGGAGGTACAAGATGAAAGAGAGGTAACACCACATAATAGAATGTAGATTAATATAAATGGGTTAATTTAAGCTATAAAAGCTAGTTAGGAACAAGTCTAAGTCAAAGCTTTCATAATTAATAAGAAGTCTCTCATTATTTGGTGGGATAGAAAGACTCATTACATACCTTAATTATCTAGAATTGACAGGAGCTGTAGTGACCATCTAACCTATTAGTTACCTAGACGTCTCCTCGGGCAGAGGTTACACAGCTGTTCT